>NC_081376.1:12155721-12461792 GCF_030684315.1 Stegostoma tigrinum
GCCATATTGCTGAGCAGGATGGTGCCATCTACTGAACATTGTCATACCCTATTGTCACCATCTGCATCAGTGGTTTCCAAGTTACCATAGTTGGAGGAAAGAATCAGACACAATACGTTCTGCCAAGTAAGGTCAGTCGATGGAATTTTGAGACTCAAAGGAATGGACAGTCCCAGTGTACATAATTCTGAACCAATGACCTCGCATACAAGGTCCCTCTCGCAGAATGGACAACAGATGAAGAGAAACAATGCCTTAAGATTTGATTTTACTTTTTTTACAGTAAACATCGAAACGTGTTAAAATTTTAAAACTCAAAAACAAAGTAGTATCGCTTACAAGGTGAAACTACCATTGTCTTGGTTGGATCTGATCTGTGATGGTTGGCTTAGTATTTATCTGCCCTCCTCACACCCATAGCTATGATCCTGGAGAGAGGAATGTGGGATGTTTGCACCTCAGGGGCGCGCGGCCATCGTTGGTACAGATGACAAGATTATTTAATTCGCCAACATTTCTTTGCCTCACGATATGTTTCCACTCTGTGCCCTACAAAAAATGGGCTTTGTTTGTTTGTTAAGGGATAACGGACAAGCTCGTGCGACCTGTTTAATAACTAAACGACATTGAACAGGTGAGCCAGCCGGGAGCGCGCCGCCGATCGAAGGGTCCTCTCCACGTGCACGCAGGCTCCGTAAGGTATGCGTGCGCGCAGCCGGAGTCCGCGTTGGTGCGTGCGCGCGGCTGCCGTTCCCGGATCCCGACAGTCCCGTCTCCGCCTGGTGACCGAATTCGTGTCGACTGCCCAGAGTCCGCGAATTCAAGCCCGACACCGACAGCCCGCGCCAGGTAACGGCTGGGAAGGGGACTCGGGGGCCGGGGATCCGACAGCAAGGAAGCCGGGCCCCAATTGAGTGAAGACGCCGTTGAGGCCTAGGCCGGGAACGACCCGGCAAACCGACAGAGCCGGCGGAAGGAATGAAGGAGGGAGGGCCGAATGGTCGGTGAGCGG
Organism: Stegostoma tigrinum; assembly: GCF_030684315.1. NCBI lineage: Eukaryota > Metazoa > Chordata > Chondrichthyes > Orectolobiformes > Stegostomatidae > Stegostoma > Stegostoma tigrinum. Next base: position 12,156,734 of record NC_081376.1, read on the forward strand.
AGCGGCTGGCCTCGGTCTGTCGGTCACATACCGTGGGAAGCCTGACTGAAAAATGACCGCCGAGACCCAGGAAGCTGTTCTGTGACCTATTGACCGGCCCCTTTTTCCTCCTGTTCCCCTCCTGCGACCTGCCCCTGACGGGGGTTCAGGCCCGGTATGGGAGTACGTCCGAACGAGGGGAGGATGAGCCTTGTTTTGGGGCTCGGGCTAGCAATATCAGTGAGGGCATACAACAAAAGTGAACATGACCCAATAACCGGGACAATTCACTACTGAGAGTTACTACAGCGCCAGATGGTCAGAAATACACATTTTCCACTGGAGTTTATTAAAGTGGGTTGACTATGACGGCCTAGACTGAAACTCGGGTGTTTAACAATGCTGTTGTATACTGGAATTATTGAAGCAGGGCCAGTATTAAAACAGATGCGGAGACATTGTTGTTTTTGTGTTGATTTTCATTTCTTCCCCCTTAAAACAATAATTACTTTGGGGTGGGACCAAGTTGACTCGTAGATGCCAGGGTTTTAATTTGAAATGAGAGAAAGCATGAAATTTTAGCAATTTAAAGCATGTTACCTGATACATCCAGTTTTTGTATACCTGACATGATTAAGCCAGATTGTTGATAGTCCTCAGTGCTAACATACTTTGTGAGCAAGGACAGGGTTCTGTAGTATTTTCTTTTGACTGGCCAATGCAAGTAAAGTTTCAGAAGCGTTTTTTATGAAATCTTTTAATAATCTATGAATGTTTGCCTTGTTAGGTTAACTCACAGTCTGTAGGTGCCTTTTTGCCTCAAGGTGCACAGGCATGTGAAATCTTTACCCAACTACATCCTTCCAGATTTAGGCTTTGCCAAGAATGAGAACATTGAGCCTCTTGGTGCAAGTGTGAAACAAGTCTGTGTTATCCAGTCCTTGTGAAAGGAACACATTGACTTTATGACTTTAGATTATTTTGTTAGAAATGTAAGTTCTTATTCTCCCTGTAATATGTTTGTACCAGTCAGCTTAAATGGCCATACTTTCATGGGGTTTTTATTGTCAAGTGTAAAATATTGTGAGATGCAACTAATAATTTAAGTAATGTTGGCCACTTGCAGGATCTTAAATGTAGTATGGTTTAGGTACTGGGAAGAGCTTGTACTTGTGTAGCACCTTTCACATCTTTTGGATACTGTGGTAATTCACAATTATCTTGAATGGTAGGAAATTTACTACAGGCAAGTGTGACAGCTAACTTGTGCATATTCAAAGAAGTATTAGTGTGGAAAGAGCCATTCAGCCCATTATGTCTGCACTGAATCTTTGAGTAAGCATCATTACAAACTGTCGATTTTGTGCCTTTTCTCAAGACTCATTATTTTTATTCGAGTAATCATCTATTATCAGGATAACAAAGTGTGGAGCTGGATGAACATACGGTCAAGCAGCATCTTAGGAGCACAAAAGTTGACGTTTCGGGCCTAGACCATTCATCAGAAAGGAAGGGTCTAGGCCTGAAACGTCAGCTTTTGTGCTCCTAAGATACTGCTTGGCCTGCTGTGTTCATTCAGTCCCGCACTCTGTTATCTTGGATTCTCCAGCGTCTGCAGTTCCCATTATCTCTAAACATCTATTATCTTCTTGTTTGCCTCTGTTGAACCTGCTTCCACCACTTCCGGGCATGCATTCTGTACCCTGCAAGAAAAAGATTTTCTTGTCACATTTGTTCCTTTTTAAAATCGCTTGAAATCTGTGGCCTCTAGTTGGTATTTTAATAAGAAAAAGCAGTTTCTCTCTATCTGTTCTATCAAACAGCTCAATTTTGAAAACCTTTGTCAGATCTCTTAGTCTTTGAGGAAAACTGTCCCAGAAACCATTTTCATAAACTGCTTCAGTCTCTGATGTGCTCATATCCTTCCTATAGTATGTTGTCCAGATCTGTAACAGCACTCCATTTGAGATCTAATTAGTTTGTTGCATTTCTCCTCACAGTATAAAGTCCTTCCAAGTTTTGTGTCCTCTGCAAACTTTAAAATTGTCACCTGCACCCCAAGATCTAGATCATCAATACACATCAGGAGAAGTAAGAATCTCTGGGGAACTCCGCTACAAACCTTCCTCCTTTTGAAAAATATCCATTAACTTTACTGTTTCCTAACTCAGCCAATTTTGTAGCCATGTTGCGAGTGTCCCTTTTATTCCATGATCTATAATTTTTCTCAAGTCTGTTGTGTGGCACTGTTAAGTACCTTCTGGAAGTCCACGTACACTGCAACAGCATTACCCTCATCCAGCCTTTCTGTTACCTCTTCAAAAAAAATTCAATTTCCATGAGATTGGGGGAGCGCCGGAAAAGAATTCCATTCCATTCCAGTCGTGCTCTGCCTAATGGCAGGTCCTTGGCTCATTGCTGTTGCTTTGTGAGCCAGTCTGTTTTTTGGCGCTTTCTGTCATTGGTGGTTTGCCATTGGCTTCCACTCTAAGGGACATATTGCATTAGGTCATTAGTCAACTTCAGTTGTAATGAAAATTGAAGCTGCACGGTATTCTGAACAACATGTTGGCCCTCTAGCCAATGAAAGCAACTGACCCCACTAATAAGCAGCAGTTAGATAAATTACCTGTTCTAATACTGTTGGTTGAGGGTTGAATGTTGGTTGAGGCACTGAGAACTATCCCTTTTCTTCCTTGAGATAGACAGGGCCTTGGATTGTGTCTCATCTGAAAGATGACACTGAAATATGCGAAACTTACTCATCAATTCTGTTCAGCTTCCGGGCTTGAATCCATGACATCTGTATAGAAAGCCTACCTCTAAACTTAATTGACAGATTTTTAAGCCAGTGTTTTTTATGCTCTAAATTCAGAAAACTTTGCAATTATTTAGCTAAAATACAACGGTACATAATTTAATCAGCTTTTAATAATCTTTACACTGTATAAAAGTGAATGAAGGAGCTGCTGTCATGTTCTTCCTCCAGAAAGTTCTGATGTTTTCTGACAATTAACTTCAACTCTAAATTTATGCTTTGAAATGCCAATTATTACAGAGCGTTGCACTTTTCATTGGTTTAGAATGGATATTTGTTTTCTGAATTTAAAATTGTATTGTACTAACCTTTGGTATCCAGTTATGGGACTTGAGTCATTCGGTTGAAGTCTGAATAGGGTGGGGAAACAATAAGATAAGAGAGAAGGAATGTAAAGTGTTCTTGTCAAACAATCACGGCAAAAAAGAGTTGATTGTGACCAAAGACTTACTTACAAAGACTTAGCAAAAACAAACCTTGCTCATTTAATTGTCTCATGTTTTGAACATATTCAGTGGCAGTTTGCTGTTATTTTCATGTTTTGCTGTAGGAATTACGAAAAATCCAAGTTGTGCTGCTTGGTTTAAGCAACTTCTATGCATATTATGTGTATTTACACAGCTGGGTCATTGAATTAACATGATAGTTCAGTGCAAGAGGGAGTGTTATGGAAATGCAATGTTAAAGGAACAGTTCTTTTGTTAATCTAGGCTTATTAGATACTGTGGACATGGTTATTGTATATTAGTTATGTTTTATTGATTACAGATGGTAGGTATTAGTTGCAGATTCATGAGAGGGGGGTCAGTCAGCCTAACTACCTGCCTGTCTACTGTGGCTACGTGCAGGCCTAGATGTCCACTAGTATGCTTCAGGCATTCTTTGACTAGGGGGCATGCTCACACCTGGGTTCTTTGTTTTAAATACTTTATTTACTACAATACATTAGTGGCATCCCTTTCAGAAGAGGTAAATGGTTGAATCCAACTGAAACTGTAGTTTTGAGGTTTGTTTTATTCACCAACAGGTTAGGAGATATATACTTGTAATGTTAAATGCTTTAAAGTGCTTAATAACAGGCACTGGTTTTATCTTTTACAAACTGCCTTTCTAGGATGTAATGTGGTAGCAGGGAACTGTTACATTAAGCTAGAACTTGAAAAGAATTTCAGTTAGAAAACTACAATCTTAATCACCATTTTACAAAATGGCTGAAAAGTTCAACTGTCAAGGCATGATTACTCTCTGGTACTTGTACAGCATTAATTTCCAAATATCCAGTTATCCCTCATGGCAGCTTTTTTTCTAATGCCTCCAGTGTTACTGAATTTTCAGATTACTTGTCCAACATTCAGCACTGGATGCGCAGAAACTTCCTCAATCAAATATTGGGAAAATTGAAGCTGTTTTGATCCCTATTCCAAACTTTGTTTCGGACTGCCACTTCCGTCCCTCTCCCTAAGATTAAAGCTGTCTGTTCTCAACCTTGATGTCCCATCTGACTGAGATGAGCTTCCTAGTTCATTTGTACCATCACTATGACTACCTTTCTCCATCTCTGTAACATCATTTGACTTTGTCCCTATCTAAATAGATTTACTTCTGAAATCCTTGATTATGCTTTGTTGCCCCCAGACTTGATTATCCCAGTGCACACCTGGCTAATCATCTCCATTCTATTCCCTATAAACTTTGTCATTTAAACTCTGCCAACTGTGATTACTCTAAGTCTCTTTCATATATCACCTATATGCTCATTGACCTACCTTGATCAAGCATTGTCTTGATTTTAAAATTCTCATCCATGTTTTTGAACTTTTCCATGGCCTGTCCTGTTCAATCTCTGTAAAATTAATGGATCTTCAGGCTGCTCGGTCAGGCAATTGTATTCCTTCAGCAAAACATGATGTTTCATCTTGGAATATTAGGCAAGTAGTAATGGAATCAAAAAGTGATAATCAGAGAAAGGATAATTATCTTAAAGATCCAGAGGCAACTTTCTCATCCTAATTCTCGAAAGTTAAAAATCCAGTTAAAAGGTGGAGGCGTGGCACAAGAAGATTAATGTGATCCAAGAATATAAGGCTAACAATGATTAGTGAGAGATGTTACATCTGTAAAAGGTTATTGAGGAACGTGCCATGACAGAATGTAAGCCTTCCACTAGCATGTGACTTTAGTAGGTAATTGCCGTAGAACTAAAAGTGTGACAAAGAAATAATTGGAGCCTACATTTTGTAAACCTGACAACCTGGTTTTATCTTAATACAATAATTCTTGGTAAAGACAAAAGGGTTATTATGGACAAAATCATGCATATATGGAAAGGGGCCAGATATGGGTCATCAGCAAAGTTTCTGACAAACAATTGAAAGGAGTTACCAATAACAAGTTCCAAGATGTGAAAGTAAAAATATCATGGTCATGAATATTGTAGTTGAAAATTCTTTCGGCAATAGACTGTGACAGAAATCATGTAGTGAGCTGTGAAATGTTGCATAAAATGCTAGTTGATCAGCCAGACATCAAGGTGACAATCTCCCTAGAATGGGCACTTCATTCTATTAGGTGGTTGGAGAAAACAACCCTTAGCAACGGTCAATGAATGAAATCCCAGATTGACTTCTATATCGTACAACATGCTTGGTCTTGAAAGTGCAGTTAATTCAATTTTTCTATATATTTTATTACTTTACATGTAATGAGATGGGATTTCATCAAGTCTGAGGTCTCAAAATTCAGAGGACTGAGGTAATTTAGGAGAGAAAAAAATTACTTGGGAGGCTTGCTTTATAATAGGATTACAGGGAACAGAAAGACACTTATAGATCGTGATAATGTGTGTATTTATCAGAGAAGGCAAGCTAGTAAGTTCAGTTCATAGTTTTACAAAATCACAGACTGTGAGAATTTGAAAGAAGTAAACAAGGTACCTTGTACTTCAAGTACTCATGTTTTGTGATGTTTCCTGAGGAACACAATGCATTTGCTGTGGGACTGGATGATAATCTGAGTAATTGTGAGACTTGAAAGAATTATCACATTTAAAATACCAATTACCCAAAGTGGTAATTTCTAAGAGATGTTTCTGTAACACCCCCAAAGAGGCAACAAATGCAGAAGAAAAGCTAAAGAAGTGCAACAGTGGCTGAAATGGCGTTTTCAGGGTGTGGTATTTTTAATTACATTTATAGTGCTAAAATAGGTTATGTTCAATTAAAAGCGTATCCCACAGTGTTTTGTTGGTATCACAAAGGAACCTTTTTAAGCATCTTCATGATTCATTGAAAATTCTTATGGATGGTACAGTGGAATTCAAGGAATCTAGTATTAATAAGATGGGAATGAAATGGGAGTTAATCTTGTGGGGCTCTTGTATATTTGTTCACATATTACTAGGGTATGGCAGGACTAATCTGAAGTCAATAATCCTGTTTAGTGAGTGTGCCCATTCTAATTAATCATACTAGGCCCTCAAAGAAAGTTTAAAATTTATATCTAAAGAGAAGACAGCAACTGTGGAGCTTGTTTGATTATTTGAACTGCTTGATCACTCAGACAAGACCACCTATTTAGTTTTACAAAGTTAGACTTGAATACTGTGATGAGGCATCCTGAAGTCTAGAATGTTTTAATGCCATATAAAACATTAAAATTAAGGATGAAGAAATGGATAATTTCCCACCCTTGCATGACCCAAAGAATATAAAGCTAGTAATGGATGTAAGTTTGCTCGCTGAGCTCCAGCTCCAGAACCTCAACCTGAGCTACAAATCTTCTCAAAACTTGATGGAGCTATTAATTTTTACGATGCTTTGCATATAGATCAGCTGATCAGAATTTTGGTGTCACTGGTTATATATTTCCAATGAGTGAAATAGGGAAATGTTTTTATAGATTGGTACGATTGTGAAAAGTACTTCAGCTTGTGGTGGCAATAGATGGCAGATTCCATTTGTTAAAATTGAGAGATTCTACACCCTTGATGGACAGAAGATAGAACATCAATTTTATGCTGAACAGGTAGTCGATAATTATACAACTACAATCGGCAGGCACGAGTGAGAAAAGATTGCAGATTGATGTTCTGGCTTGAAACGTGCTGGAGAGGAAGGACATCTGTCAAAATGGGTGGCTACAAATCAATTGCCTGTGTCTGCAGTTCTTTTTACATCACAAAATGTTAAGTATCCTGAATGATCTTGAAATATAATGATCTCAGTGAATACAGGGTTTTTTGATTTTCTTTATTTTAAAAGTCACAGTTGTATAAATAGTACTATTTTTAAGAGTTGGAGGCATCTGTTAATTTCATGTAAATTGTTTAATTGCATGCTGGTGGTGAACATTAATTGGACATTCAGTGTCCCTCCCAAAAGACAAAGGACTGAAATTGCTCACTTACGAGGTGTATGTTTGTAATGTGAAACCATAAGTAGATGCTTAAATTTGCACTGATTCTACTTTCACCAAATGGCATTCCAGAATATAACAGAGGCATTTATCAAGATCTAGATGTTCCAGTGCAATTCTAATCAATACTCATCCCTCAGATTGTATTAACATAGATAAACCAGTGATTCATCTCATTGTTTGTAGAAATGTGTTGCTTGCATGCTGCACCTTTATTGATTAAAACAATAGTGATGGTACTGTGGAAGTAATTCCTTGGCTGTAGAGCACTTTGGAGCTAGCACCCAAAGATGCAAAAATCACTTTACAAATACAGATCTTTTCTTTCTCACACCTGTGTATGTGCTTAATCAAAAATTATGTTGTAATGAATACTTCAGCAATTTTAATCAATTAAAAAATTAGTTGATTTTAATTATCCTGTCACTAGTCTATTGACTGCCTTTTAATGTATTTGATCTTACTGTTAAAGTACTGCCACCCAGATCTGTGTTTCATGTCGTTGGAAAAACAATATTCTGAAATGTTTAAGTATCAGTTGTTGATCGCATATGTGATTATGTGCCAAAAGGATGCAGGATAAATCCTACTATTTTCCGGAATCCTTTTAGGTAACGGGTAATAGTTAGCAATAAAACTATGGAATCTTGGAAGGAACAACATTGCAAATTGACATTAATCTTATAATTTTTCTCAAAGTGTCAAATCCTATACAAAGTTACTAGGTTAAGCTCTGTTTCTGTCTCTATCAATAAAGTGTTATAGGCATGTCGATTTTTAATATACTGCTTGGACGGTGGAAAGCACTTCATTGTACAAATCTGGAGTTTGTCCAACCATGCTATAGAGCTGTGTGGGGTTACTGGGGGCAGTTACAGATAGATGTATTTTGCACATAAGACTGAATGATAAATTGCATTAGAATTGAGATCTACTGGTGGCTTCTTTTTCTCCGTCACCTATGGATATTATACTAAATACTCTACAGGCCATACTGCACAGAACATTAGTGAATGAGCAACATCCATTGAATCCTTTTTTGTCCGTTGTCTTTTCCTTCATAGCACTCAAAATTTCCGTTAAGTTAAAAGTAAAACCTTCTATAAGTAACATATCGCATTCCAGATTGAGGGGGACAGGAGGCAGAATGTTGGATCAATATTTAAGTCTGCCTGACTGCGCATTCAAAGACTACCAGCATTATTTAAAAGAAAAATTGCTGACTGCAATTCAATGACTAACGGTCCCGTAGCATTTCCGTTGAGGATGACACTAACTTCTAGAGATGCGCTTCAGCCTTTTCATATTATCACTGTTAACCTGTGTTTCAGAACAATCTGTTTTTGTGAAAATGAGATATTGTATTCTTTGCATTGTTGTGTGATAGTTAAACCAAAGCCCATTCACTGTCAAGAAAATCACCAAAGTATACCAGTGTTCATTCAGTGGTTTTTATGCTCTATTGACATTTGACAATGCTTCCTTTAAGGTGTCTCATGAAGTTTTTTAAATTAGGAAATAGGTTCTGCATTATGAAATAATGGAAGTATACACAAATATTTGGTTGGTCTTAGATTCTCTAATATTTACTTTTATTGTGGAATTCTGTACTTCTATATTCGCAAATTAAAACAATTCAATAATTTATTCCTTAAATTAGTTATATAGCTAAGAATAGTTAATAATTTGCAGACATGCTCTGGTTATTTCACTTTGATTTACAGGTTTCATATTGAGGTGAAGAGACAAGATGGATATTTTAAACTGGTTGGGGTATTGAATGCTAAGGTGCACAGTCTAAATGCTAGAACTGGACCTATCGTAAATGAAATTAGGAAAGACTATTATTTCAAACTATGTCTTAAATATACAATATTTTCTAGTGTAAAGAATAGATTTTCAAAACCAATTTTGCAACCAGAAGCCATGAAATTGACTTTTACATAAGCATTATTTTCATGCCAGCTTGATTTGGGTCACATTGAAAAGACAAGTTGACCTCTGGTGGCTAGAAGGCTTGAAGCATTGCCTTAGTAATTTGAATAGCTTTTAATCCACCAGAAATAGGATTTGCAATCTGTTAAAACTTTCAGATGAAAACCCCTGCTCAATATTCCTATTCACATTGCTGCCAAAGAAACTGCCTTTAATTGCATTTCTACTGTATAAAAATGTATTTATAAAAGAATCCTGCCTTTGCTACAGTTTTGGAATGGTATCAGTGAGTTCACTTAAATGGATTCCTGCATAATGATGCTATAGTCAGTTTGCCCATCTGCCCCACGTTTTTTCATAGAAGCATAGATTCCATACAGTTGTGAAACAGGTGCTTTTGGGCCAACAAGTCCACACAGACTCTGAGCATCCCACCCAGTCCCATCCCCCTGTAACCCAGCTAATTTACACATCCCTGAGCACCAAGGGCAATTTAGCATGGTCAATACGTCTAGCCTGCATATCTTTGGCCTGTGGGAAGAAACCGGAGCACCCGGAGGGAACCCATGCAAACACGGAGAATATGCAAACTCCACATAGACAGTTGCCCGAGGGTCAAATTGAACCTGGGTTGCTGGCACTGTGAGGCAGCAGTGCTAACCACTGAGCTACCTTGCCTCTCATACACACAAATGTTTAATTTTTAATTGTCTGCTAGGCCCTCATGCTCTTTAGTTGAATTCAAAAGACAAGACTCCTCTATCACTCCGTGCTTGATTCTAATAACATCTTGACTCGGGCACGCTTTGCTGTCCCTGACTGTCGGCTTGCAATTTGCAGTTCAAGCACCAGGTCAAAACCTTTGAGCCAAAGTTATTCAAGCTGCACACACTTGCCTCAGATAATACTTTTTTTTTGAGATTGCTCTGCGCAAACTCTCTTGTTGCAATTATGGTTCATAACTGCCCTGCTGTGTCTGTCTAACCTTATTTATTAACTTCATTAATTAAGCACTTACTATTTTTTACTTTATTAAATCCTAAGTTGCAGTCCCCTAGATTGGAGGTAAAGAACAACACTTCTGTATTGAACATAAGACAAAAAGAATAAAGTGCAGCACCACCTACTTTTCCGCTTGCACCAAATTCCTGATCTATCATTCGAGTTTAAAAAGGTTTCTGTTCCCATCCCCGCTCTGCTTCACATTCTGTGAAGTAACATTTACTGTCCAGTTATTGATGCTGTTAGATGAGCTGAACATTTTAAAGCCTTCTAAACCAAAAGCAAAATAGTTATGACTTAAGCAGATCAATCATGATCTAATTGTACAGAGCAGCTTCAAGAACGGTTTTGTTCTTGTCATTGTATGTTTTATCTGTCAGTTATTTGTGCCCCAGAACTTGTTGCAACCTTAGCCAAGTTGTTTCAGCACAGGTGCAGCTGATTTGGCATCTACCTGATTGGAAAATTGCCCAAGTATGTCCTGTACACAGTAAAAAGGACACATCCAACCTGGCCAATTTTCACCCCATTAATCTACTCTTGATCATTAGCAAAGTGTTGCCACTGGTGCTACTGATTAGCGATAACTTGCTTACTGATGACCAGTTTGGGTTCCACTGGGGCCACTCAGTTCTTGATCTCATTACAGCCTTGGTTCAAACATACTCAAAAGAGTTGAATTCAGGAAATGAGTGACAGCCCCTGACATCAAGGCCACATTTTGCCAGAATTAAGGAGCCCTGGCAAAACTGGAATCAATGGAGAAAACTCTCTGCTGGTTGGAGTCATACCTGGCACTTGGGGAGATGGTTTTGGTTCTTTTATGTCAGTCACCTCAACCCCAAGACATCTCTGCAGCAGTTCCTCAGGGTAGTGTCCTAGATCCAGCCATGTTCAGTTATGACTTCAATGACCTTCCCTCATCAAAAAGTCAGAAGTGGGGATTGTGCAATTATCAGCTAAAATGTTCAGTGCCATTTGTGACTCCTCATGTACGGAATTAGAATCAAATGATACAAGACCAGAATGATATCCGTGCTTCATCTCCAAAAGCGACAGGTAACACATTTGCACCACACAAATGCCAGGCATTAACCATATCCAGTAATGGAGACAATCTAACCACAGCTCCTTGAAATTCTGTTACCTTCACTGAATCCCCACTATTAACATCCCTGTTGTTACTATTGACCAGAAACTCAACTGGACTCACCATATAAGTGCAGTGGTTACCAGAACAGGTCAGATGCTAAGAATACACCTCCTGACTTCCCAAAACCTGTCCACCATCTACAAGGCACAAAACATGTGGGGTGGAATACTTCCACCTCCTTGCCTGGATGAGTGCAGCTTCTTCAACTGTCGAGAGGCTTGACACCATCCAGGACAAAGCAGCCAGCTTGATTGGCACCATATCCACAATCATCCACTCCCTCCATCACTGGTGCTCGGTAGCAGTTACCTATAAGATTCACTGCAGAAATTTGCCAGAGATTCTTAGGCAGCACTTTCCAGACCCACAACCACTTCCATCTAGACACTGGACAAGGGCAGCAGATACGTGGGAGTGTCACCACTTAAAAGTTCCCCTCATCACCCTGAAATATATCGCTGTTCCTTCAGTGTCACTGGGGGAAATATCCTGGCGTTCTCTCCCTCAAGGCATTGAGGTTCTTACCTACAGCGTTTGAACTGAAGCAATTCAAGATGCAACTCTCGCCCATCTTCTCCAGGGCCAGTAGGAATGGCATTAAATGCTGGTCATCCAGCAACATCAACGTCCCAGTAGTGAATAAAAAAAAACTCAATGTCTTATTTTGAAGTCACTTCTTCTTTATTTTAATCAAGAATATAAACTGGACTAAATTACCATTTTGGCAACACTAACTTGCTTATTCCTTCTGTTACTGCCGTGTTATTGTCATTAATTGGTGTAGGAAGGAGGAGTCGAGTGGGTTTTATTTGTGAAGCAGCAATGACAATCTTGCAGATTCAACATTTGGAAATGTTATTTTGAAGGTATCTATGCATCTATTATGAATATTTCAATTAATTTTTAAATTGTGGCTAGCAAATTACCAGCCAACTACAATTTGCTGAAAGCAAATTCTTGAAATGTTTGATTGGAAGTGTTAATCCTAGCTAGCTGGCAGACTGTGAGGTTTCTATTTGTGTGGTTTTGCTAATCAGCATTTCAGTTACCTTTTTCAAATGAGATTCAGTGCCAAATGTGTCTTATCCAAGTGCTGAGATACAATTTGTCACTGCTGTAGATGAAGAATTAACTTCAGTGACTGGTATGTCGAATATTTTAATGTATTATGCAGTGAAGAATGTCCATTGTTCCAGATCCTTGAAGACTGTACTAGGTATGAAAAAGATAGTAATGCTTCATAATGAGCATTAATATTTCAGTCAGCATGTACTTCCAACATTAAATCAGTTGTTTACATTTGGCATCTCCAATGGAATGTATTCTGTTTTTCAGGCAATCTTAAATCTCTTGCGTTGTCTGTCATTATTAATAGGGAAATTAGTATATTTGGCTTGATTTAAAAATCAACTTTTTTGTTTTAGCCTGGTACTTGAGTTGAACTTCATAAAGATGGTAACTTTTTATTAAAAAGGTTTCACTTATGAATTTTTGAAAGGTTGAAGAATTGGGCACTATGAAATTGCTGCACACAATGTAATTAGGATTACTCTTAAAATTCACACATTTGGCTGATGTCTTTTCTAACTATTAACAATGTCATGCTTCTGTAATTAAATGAATAACTCAATACTGCCACATTTCTCCTTTGGCAAGAAATTTGAACTTTGGACAACAGCTGAGATGGTTCCCAGATACATAATATGTTTCTATTATACCCTTTTCTGACGAGTGGAATATTCAGTTCCAGCATTTTCCTAAGTGTGGAACAATCGGTTTCTTGTTGCTTTGGATTAAAATATATCCCAGTGAATACAATAAAATGGTGCAAAAAATGGAGTTTTGTCATTCTTCACACTAAAATCAAAACTTCACAAAAATGAGGTGTGATATGAAGAGTGAAATGTTCCTAATTGTAGCTGCCTACTTACGTTTTAATATTGAACCGTTGAGGTAAACAAAGCAATTGATAGCTGTTTGTCTGTACTCATGCTGACTGGCAGAGTGCAATGTACTTCCTCCTATTGTAATGACATTCAGTGACTTCATTAAACTTGATTTGTTTCTCAGTCAACTGTGTAGGAAATTGGTTCACTTGGTCAGAAGACATTTTGAATAGAAACAGCTCTACATATTTTTGGTCCACACACTGCCTCATAATATGTGAAACAGATCACCTTCAATTTCAAAAGGAATTGGTTTATTTTCAGTGTAAAAAGCTGTGTTAAGTAGTTTTACTTTTTCAAACAATGAGACCAATGGTCTCAGGGCCTCGGTGTGCAGTGGAAATACTCCTAAAATATGATTATTTCTCAAACGTCTACATTACTGTGCTTGCGTGAAATGGTTGGTAAACAGTGATCAAAAACATTTTGGTATTCACAAGAAAGATGTTCAAATTCTTTGATTCATTGATATCTTCAGGCTATAAAGCTGCTTTTGGCTGGTTGCTCTAGACCAATTAAAGTTAACCATTACAGAGTACCACCCTTTGAAAACAATGGTTAGAACTCGAGCTCATACCTACAGTTTTCCCAGTGAGGTGATCTCAAGTTTTAAAAATTTTGATAAAGGTGCTGGACATTCACTAGGTGCACATCTGTAATGAATGTTGGTTCCCCTTTAGTTAGTGATATTACCAGAGGCCTTCGAGGCGCCATTCAGCTTGAGCTGAGGAAACATGCTTTACAACCAGTGAAGTACTTTTGGGCAACAATTACTCGTCTAAACTAGAAATAATGCATCGTGCATTTATTGAGAAAATCTTGAATGCTTGTCTCCTCCTAAAAAATAGTAGCTAATGTGTATGTATTCAAAGGGATACCGTTAGTGTTTTCACTTTAGTGTGAAGAATGACAATAACAGTTGTTTTTCACTTTTTTAAAGAAAGAAATACTCTTCCTTCAGTCAGTGCTGTTTACTTGTATATGGTTGGTCTTGAGCTGCAGGAGCTATTTTATGTATACTTTTTGACAACCTTCCTTACAATAATTTGGTACATATTTTTAAATACACAATTATTATGCTTTCACATGAGAAGCATTTGTTTCTAGGAGTAGGTCCGTGTTTGAAACGGAAATGTTATTTCATGCTCTTTAAAATCTTACAGGTTTTGTGACTGTCTTACGGAAATTTTGACACTAGAATGTCTCGTCATCAATTCTTGTTTGAGCCAATCACATGCCATGCCTGGAATCAAGATCGGACACGTAAGTTATGTTTTGAGGTATTTTTCTAAGCCATTAATAACCCATTTTAAGATAGCTATGCTTGTAGGTTGGTGCTTTTACGTTGAAGGCAATTATACACTGACATGTATCAATCGTGGTCTTTGTGCAGGCTAATTCTCATGAGTTGTTGTTGTATTTGCAAAAATTAGTACATTTCAGACGATGCCCTTACAGTTAATGTGTCTCAGAGGTGTCACCTTTAAATTATGGGTAAAAAAGTCAGTCATTCCTGTCACATGCTTTTGTTGGCACAGTATTTAATGAATAATTTCCATTGCTTTCAGTTTTAGCAGTTTACTAAACTATTACCTTCAAGATTCACTGATAAATAGAAGTTAGAAACTAACTAAAATTGCGGGCCTTTAGAGGATTTTAAGAAAATGAGAAAATAACATAGATGGTATATGAGGAGGAAAATTGAAAGGAACGTACACTTCACATGTACTGATTAAGTTTGTAACTGTTAAAGCATGGTAGGATCTCTGTGACAAGAGAATACTAATTCAGACTAAAATCATAAACTGATATTGAATAAGTACTTCATGTTGGTGTTTATTTGAGAGGTTGGTAGAAAAGTGATGGTTTTTGAAGTTGGCATGTTAGCCTGAAGGGAAACAAAACACCACACCCTGCTGGGATTGTCCCCTGCAATTCAACACATTTTCAGCATATATATCATGCTCAGGACCAGGTGGAAATGGGTTTGAGTTTCCTATCTCAGCAATGACCAATGCTTGAAGATTTTTTTTGCTGAAATCTCCATTTCACTAGTACATTCATGATCAATGAACTCCAGTTAGAACTAATCATTATGGTGACATTTCAGAGCAACATGTGTTACATTCTGATGGTGTGTACGTGCCATTTAACCTTTCAAGGATATGAATAAAAGCAGAGGATTATTTTTAATTAGTCAACCCTTAAGCTTATTAGTTGTTCTTCAAGCCTTGTGTCCTAACATGCAGGGAACACTTCAGAGCAGGTTATGGGTTGCACAACACTTCCCAGTATTACTCAGAAACAAACAATGCCTGTATGACCTCAGATGATAGCTAATGAGTCTGTGTAATTGAAATTTAGCATATTATGTGATTATCTAGATTGCTATCATTGGAAAGTTGAGTAGAGTTCCTATGATCAGGTATTGGTTATAGCTACATCTTTATTGGAAATCTGGGCGTTTATAACGGTACCTGTACCTCTTATGATAAACCTGCAACTTACCAGATCACTTGCATAGACTGTTTGTTTGGTCTACTAATGTAATAAAGTTATCCTTAGAAACCTTGAATTTAAGGTTCAGGAACACTTCTCAACAGTTAAGATTGAATAAGTGATTATTAATGTGAATTTTCTATTTTACTAATTTTTTTTTGATTTCTACAGAGATAGCACTTAGCCCCAATAACCATGAGGTTCATATTTATAAGAAAAGCGGAAACCAGTGGATCAAGAATCATGAACTGAAGGAGCATAATGGTCGAATAACAGGTACAAAAACAGTTTGAATACTTCTGGGTCCAGCAATTAATACTCCAGACTTATTTGAAGAATTGGGATTGCCAACTAATCTAGCAAACCTACTGGTAATTGCTATTACACGTCAACTTTCATCAACTTTTTAAGATGATATTGTGTGTCTTCATTCAAAAATACTACTGAATATCAACACTAATAAAGGCACTTTATGTCCCAGCTAATGTTAATACTGGACAAGTAAGACATCTGAGTTACACCTGGCTTGGGAGGCATAATTCTTTTCGATGTGGTGGTCTATGACTAAATGCATTCACGGGAGTCTGCCATTGTACGTTTAACATGGAGTAAAATATTTATTAAACATGCAGGTCATGAGCTTTACTACACTGAACAGATTCACACTATTCATTTTATCCCAGCAGAACCCAAACAAATATTAAAAACTCCAGTGAAGAATTGCTGTGATCTGTTACAAGGTTTCTTTACATAGCCGAAACCTGTCTTCCTCCAGCGAGTTTCTACACCTTCATCAGATGCAAAAAAAAAGGCTCCAGTTGGTGTCTCCCTGAGATATCTAAAACAAACTAAATTCACTATGACAGAGTCCCTGATTTCTGAAGGCTTGCACTTACAAACGTTGTCCCATTCAAGGATGTATTAATATTAATTCTTAAGATTAGACTTGCGTGCTTCCTTGTGACTGGTTATTACTTATGAATTATGATAATTTTTAATAAAATTACTTATGGCTATTTTGTTTTGTCCTGCATTGTGTTACAACTTGCTTAACAAATCAACTTGCAAACAGACTCAAGAACAGACCCCATTGTATCCCAGGAACTGCCTGTATTTTAACTTCAAAACAGACACAAATTTCTTACACTCAGGTTCCAGTGGCCTTTCTGTGGAATGGACTCACTCACTAGCTGACTGACCTCTAGACTTTTCTGTGTTTCTATATGTTCCTGGACTGCTGTCACTAGTCAACAACACAACTTCCATTTGTATTTACTGCACTGATCTGTTAATCCATATTTCTTCACTTCAAAGCCAAATTGAAAATGCATCCAAACAAACAAACCCTCTGGTCTCCCCAACACACAGCTCCTAAAATCTCATCAAAACAAAACTTACTTCAAAACTTACTTGAAACCATCCCTTCTCCTCCTTAACACTTAATATAGAATAAAAGTTAAACTGGAAGTTATAAATCATTCTTAAGCTAGTGAAGAGTGGTTACCATAGATCTGCCAGACCATAGGGCACCTTACACCTTAAACATGAGGGTCACTATGGCCCTGGAAAAGAAAGAAGTTGAGAAGCAGAGTTCTTTGTGGTAACCTCAGTTGGAGTGGGAATTGCAGCCATATTGTTACCATCATTCTGGATCACAAGCCAGTGTTCAGCTAACTGAGCTAACCAAACTCTCAACCCAACAAATTTGGAGCTGGTAAAGCACAGCAGGTCATTCGGCATCCAAGGAGCAGGAAGTCAGCATTTCGGGCTGAAACCCTTCTTCAGGATGGGGAGGTGAGGGGTTTCAGCCTGAAACATTGACTTCCCTCCTCCTCCTTGGATGCCGTCTGACCTGCTGAGCATTTCTTGCTCCATATTTATTGAATCTAGCTTCCAGCATCTGCAGTCCTTACTGTCTCTTCAACCCAACAAGTTGATTATGTAGTGGTTCTCACAACTGATTTTAAAGTGAACTGTTAAGATTTAGTCTAAAATCAAGCATATTTTCAAACTTTTATAAATTTGTTACTAAAAAAAATGTGTTCTAGGGCAGTTCTTCAACAGTCAACTGATGATGAGAGAAGAGCACAGGCCAACCTTTTATACAGTTTATAATTACTGGCAGAGTTGCACATTTCAAGCAGAAAGCTCCAAGCCCAACTGCATGAGTTTTGATCTCTTCCTATTAATAGTGATTCAAGTGAATTGCCACCTGCTTATGTTTAAATACAAAATAGTTATACAACAAGAAAGTGGCAAAAAGTTAAATCTGTGTCTCTTATCACCAAGTGAGTAAGTTTTCCTCCGTCTAAAACTGAGTAGAGATAACAAAGTGTGGAGCTGGATGAACGCAGCAGGCCAAGCAGCATCTTAGGAGCACAAAAGCTAGCTTGTTTTCTGATTTAGGAAGTTAGCTGTTGTGCTGAGTGAAGTAGGTGTGTAAATTTCTATTTGTAAAACAAAAGGCTGAAAATCTTGGCTACTTTGAACCTCCCTCCTCTGTCTTGTTTATATTGCAAATTGGCATGACTTACACTTAACGTTGAAAGTATAAAGTTAGAATGAGAACATGAGCAAACATGTTCATGTATATAATTAGAAATTTTGGAATCACTGATGAACCTTGCCTTAATGACTAAAAATTAAAGAGCAAAATTTGACCTCTATCTTCATGACACCTAAGCAGTTAATGATTTGCTAAATTTCAATACTCAACCACCTTTAATGCCATTGTCATCATTAGAAGAACTCTTTCCTCTATCTCCTTTAACCTCAACTTTGCCTTCTCTTTCTCCTCCCCTTGACTGCCTCAGTTTTCCCCTGCCTTAACTCTCTTTTTCTTTGCCCCAAGCTCCCCTTGTGCCTTCCCCGCCCTGTTTTTCTCTTGCAGCCCTCAACTCCCCCCACCTCTTCCCCTCCCTCGACGCCTTTCTGACACCAACCCCACACCCCCAAGCAAATCCTTGAACGTCCATGCGGCCAACTCTCCCGCAACCTCACCAATTCCATCTCTTCTGCTCTGACTGCCCTTCTTGTGCAACCTTCATCATCGTTGCTCCCTCGAGTCCAACATCTTTGGAACAACATCTTAGCCATTTTAGAGCCATATTTATCTGCACCACTTAAAGCAATGCACTTTTTCCCTAAAACTGCTCTTGGTTCAATGATAAACGAATGGAAAGATGCTTTATGGTAAATATGAAGTCAGGGAAGGTGCAAGTAGACGGCCATTATGGTATATGTTGACCTTTCAATTGTCTCTGATTTATCACTATTTATTTAGCACGTATCAGAAGAACAAAAATTTCCTGCAGGTTTGGTATTGGGAAGACCTGAAGTTGCTGTTAATGGTCCTGGTCACAAACATCATTTCTTGTACACCATTTCCGTCCTTGTTACTTACACAAATTGATTGAAATGTTCAGAACCTCCTCAGTTAGGTGTGTCTCAAGTTAGGATTCTGACCATATATTCAAACAGTCAGCAAAGAAGCGAATTTCCACCTGCACAACAATACGTGACTGCTTACCCTCACCTGTGTTGCTTCTGAAAAGCTCATTCATATTTTTCTTGTCACTTGACTTTGATTACTCTAATACTTCCCTGGCTAGCCTTCCCACTTTGTACCTGATGTTGTCTTGTGTTCATCCTAAACTCTGCCTGATTTTTACTCACTTCAAATCTAAATGACTCATCACCCTTTTTCTTTTCTGACCATCACCAGCTCTCCATCTTATGGAGTCAATTTAAAAGTCTTCATTCTTGTTTTCACACATCCCTCTCAGATGTCCCCTTTCCTAGTCTGCGTAATCATGAAAGTCCCACCTTCTGGATTTCACCCCTTACCTGAGGCTTGGTGACTTTTAGATTAAACCATGACCAGTCATCTCTGTCATGAGAGAACAGCCCTACGCTTCTCTGGGGCTATGATAAATTTAACACCCGGTAAACTGGATAATCCATGCCCATTGATATAAAATTATTCAAAGTTAATGGGAATTAAAATCTGCTTCATTTTCAAGTGCTTATGTTGGGCGTTTTTATTGCTAAAGTTATCCAAGACTTGATGACAAACCAATACTTGAAGATAAATGACCTTTAAGCCCTACCTGCAAAATTACACACTAAACGCTGAAGTTTATTGTTTAATGGGTGAGGCAGTCATTTTCCTTAGGAGTCCTTCAGTCTGATTTCAGGTTTACTCATGTCAAGCAGAAAGTAATAACCAGACTGAAGTTCTTTGGTGTAATTTTTAGGCTTTGGCTCAGGGACAACTAAATTAATTGAGTGTAATGTACCTATTCTGTTCTTTTTTAAAAAAATGATAAACATTTTCTGGTGAAACCGTTCACACATCATTAGTTCAGTCAAACCAAGTTCCCCATTGAGTAAGGTGAAGGGTTTGAAGTTTGTCTTTGGCAGAAGTGTGAAATTGGTGATAAGGAATCAGCAACCCATTTTACACTGGCTAATTTACTTCTCTAACCTCTGAAATGAGGAGTAATTCAGAAGAGAGTTGGAATATTTTGATCAAGTCGAACATGATAATTGGCAAATATATCATGCTTTTTATTCTTTTTATTTTTCTGTAAGGGATGAATTATACTGATCCATCAGAACTGTTATGGTGTATATTCAGTCACTGTATAACAAGACTGCCTAATGAGTTCTACAAAGTCTTGCCTAACCACCTTACTGTGCTGCCTCTTCTCTGGGTTTGGCAGAGTGTGCAGAACAGACAAATAGTTCGTCTCGATGGCGAATGATGTTTGTTGAATCCTTGGCTTAGGCCATCATATATGTAGTCAAAAGATGAGTTGAGTCTAATCCCATTAATGTTTTGACTGCTTGGAATCCTTGGAGTAACTGACACCACTGAATGTACCTACAGATCGAAGATTTTTAAAATATTAATCTTTTATCGCTAGCAAAGAATGAATGTTGTATAATCTAGTAATTGTGTTAAGCTAATGTGTTTGTGCTTTCTTAATTATTATGCTTTCATTTAAAATAAGTCTATGTTAACGGTGCATTGTGTAGCTGTGCTTTCAAGAGGTTCTGCATCCTGCTTACAGAAGACAAGGGTAAATTCTTGACTGTCTTCATCCAGTTTCCTGTGCTTAATCCTCACATTGTGATGAGATCTCAGCTTGGTTCCTCAGTATGCTAGAGGTGTTACAGCAATTGACAGTCTGTGCATTGAAAAATGTAATTCACTCAGCTTGTTAAATAGTGTAGCAGATGTGGAAGCTGTGTTTTAAAGAGTGTATATGGTTATCCGAATTTGGAGAATCAGAGAATGATTGCATTGGGGACCATTTGACTTGTCCTATCTGCGCTTGCTGTGTTGACTTTTCCCGTTGTCCATCATGCAAGTAATTTCCTCAAAGAATTCCACCAAATGAGTTAAACATGACCTACCCTTCATGAGCCCATGCTGGGTGTTCCCAATAGGAGAATTTATATCCAGATGTCTTGCTATTTCTTCCTTACTGATGGATTCAAGCATTTTCCCCATTACCGAAGTTAGGCTAACTGGCCTAACCTGCGCTTTGTCTACTTCCTTTTCAAAACAGTCACGTTGGCTCTTTTCCAATCTGCGGGAACCACCCTAGAGTCCAGTGAATTTTGGTACATAATTACTAGTGCATTTGCTATTTTCCCCCATCACCTCTTTTAGTACCCTGGGATGCATTTCATCAGGGCCAGGAGACTTGTCTACCTTTAGCCCATTAGCTTACCCAGCGCTGCCTCCTTAGTAATAATAGTTTCTATGTCTTCACCTGCTATAACCTTCTTGCCATCTGTTTTTGGCATGTTATTTCTGTCTTCCACTGTGAAGACCGGCACAAAATAACTGTTTAATACCTTGGCTGTTTGCTCATTCCCATTATTAAATTGGCCTTTTCATCCTCTAAAGGAAGAATGTTTACCTTTGCCACTCTTTTACGATTTACTTATTTATAGAAACGTCTGCTGCCTGTTTTTATATATTGAGCTAGTTGGCTCTCATAATCTATCTTACTTTTCTTTATAACTTTTTTTGTGGAATTCTGTTGGCCTTTAAAGATTTCCCAATCTGCTAGTTTCCCACTAATCTTTGTATTTATTTTTTTTAAATCTGATACTTTCCTTTATTTCCTTAGACATCCATGGTTGACTTTTTCTTTCCTACAGTTCTTCCTTATCACTGGAATATACTTCTGCTGAGCACTGTGAAAAATCTTTTTGAAAATCCTCTGCTGTTCCTCAATTGACCCACCGTAAAGTTTTTGCTCCCATTTTACCTTACGTGACTCCTCCCTCATCCGATCATAGTCTCCTTTGTTTAAGCACAGGACATTGGTACTGGGTTTAACCTTCTCACGCTCCAACTGTATTTTAAATTCAACCATACTGTGATGGCTCCTTCCGAGAGGATCCTTAACTGTGAGATCATTAATTATTCCTGTCTCATTACACAGAACTAGATCTAGAATAGCTTGTTCCCTCTTAGATTCCTTTATATATTGTTCAAGGAAATTATCACAGATGCATTCTATGAACCCCTCCTCAAGACTGCCATGACCGACCTGGTTTGACCAATCGATATGTAGAATAAAGTCCCCCATGATAATTGCTGTACCATTTTTACATGTATAAGCCACTTCTATGTTTATTGCCCACCCCACCACAATGTCATTGTTTGGCCTGTAGACCATACATCAGATATATCTTCTCCCTGCTATTTCTAATTTCCACCCAATATCATAAGATATTTTATCATAGAAAAACCCACAGGTGACGGTGTTCACATGCGTCTACTGCCTTTCACCTTTTAAGCGTTAGAGGCCATAGATATGGACGGCGCTATAAAATTGTGGCCAGTTGCTGCAGTGCACCTTGTAGATGATACATACTACTGCCACTGTGTATCATTAATGAAGGGAATGAAAGTTGAAAGTGTTAATTGGCATACTAATCAAGCAGGGTGTGCTGTGTCCTGGATGATATTGAGCTTCTTGAGTGTTGAAGTACATGCTATGAGGCAAGCAGAGAGGATGTAATGACTTGTGCCTTGTAGATAGTGGACAAGCTTTGAGGAATCGGCAAGTGAGTTTTTTGTACTTGGTGATCTAGCGCAAAAAATGACTAAACTTATGAAACTTGGGGTCTGGTTCTATTATGTATGCCTATAAATTGACTTGAATAAATGTTGCCATCATGGAAACTTTCTATCATTATATCTGATTAAGTAGCAAGGGCTAGATTATTTGTAATTTAAGTGCTGAAGGACTGAATTGTCTTGTTTTTGACCAGGTGCTTTTTGACAATGTTTTCTTGGACATTTGAAGTTAAACAAATTTAGCAGCATGAATAAGATTTACTGTCTGTGGTATGTTTAGATTCTAGGATTCCTAATCCTTTTTTAACATGAGTTCATCGCTATACTTTCTGTACAGGCATTGACTGGGCTCCCCAGAGTGATCGCATTGTAACCTGTGGTGCTGACCGTAATGCTTATGTATGGAGTCAGAAAGACGGCGTGTGGAAGCCTACGTTGGTCATTCTAAGAATTAACCGTGCTGCAACATTTGTGAAGTGGTCGCCTCAGGAAAATAAGTTTGCTGTAGGTAGTGGTGCTCGGCTGATCTCCGTGTGCTACTTTGAAGGAGAAAATGATTGGTAAGTGCTTGTTTGATCAAACAAGACTGCTTCAAAAAACAGTTGTTTCTTGAGTTTTGCATTGTTTCACTAAACATCCTGGCATGGCAATAATTTTTGACAGATGCTAAAATCTTTTTTCTCCTGTAGTCAGCTGTGTAATAGCCAAGAGAGAACTCAAAAGGCGCTCCATTCTGAAGAAATTTCTCCGTCTCAATCTTAATTGGCCAGAACCTTTATTTGGACATTATCATCCCTGAATGTAGAATCTTAACTGGGAAAGACACTCTTCAGCAGCTGCCTTTTAAACCCTCTCAGTATTTAAAGTTTTGATGAGATCACCTCTTAATCTTCAAAATCATGAGAGAATTGTAGCTCTCCCAATAGACACAACTTTTGGATATCAGTTGATTGAGCCATTGTTGCATTTAAATTTGGGCTGATCTATCCTCTTTAGATTTGGGGACCAGAACTGTACATATGTCGAGTGTGATCTTAACAAAGGCCTATACAATTGCAACAAAACTTTTCACCTTGAATTTTAAGCCCCTTGCAATAAGGTCAACATATACTTTACTTTGCTAATTGTTTGCAAAATCTATGTGCTTGTGAATTTTGACTCTTATACCAAACACCAAATTCCTCTGAAAACTAAGATGGAGTAGTTTCTCATCATTTTAAACAAAATGTCAATTTTTCTTAACTTGGACCTGTCTGCATCGTTCTTCTTCTGCCACCTTTTCCATTCGTTTCGTCTGTCTCTAGATCCTCCTAATAGTTTACGTTCCCACGTAGCTTTGTAATCAGCAGTGTTGCACTCAGTCTCTTCATCCAGGCCATTAAAAAATGTAAATAGCATTTATTGGAACCAATGCTGGATATTTGATGTTTTGTTGATTCTGATCGAATCTGTGTTAAGTATTTACTCATTCATATTATTTGCATGTGCTGGCACTTTTATTGAAATTTGTTCTGCATTCCTCAAGGGACATTGTTTAGCATGTAAATGGGTAGAAGAAAATTGGACCCTTTTTCTGTTAGCAGTTGTGGACCAGCTACAGTCTGTACTTTCAGTCATTATTCAGGTCACTTGCAGAGGATGGGTGGCATTGCTTCAATGTCAAATGTATTTTTAGCCATAGTTATTTTCATTGCTTTCTTTAATTGGGTCAGTTTAGTTTTAACCTCCCAACTAATTTAAACAATGAGTTTAAAATGCTTAAGTATGTTTCCTTATCTTTTAAAATATGCACTTTTTGTTGGGATCTGTGTTGGAATTAGACTCTGTAGAACAGAAGGATTTCTAAATAGAATACTACAAAATGCAGAGATTTGCAAAGAGAACAGTATTCAAATATTCTTGTTAAAACAAGTTTAATATTTCTCATCATTTGTCCTGACCCCTCCAGCTCATCTCTTGAATATGCTGCCTCCTTCCTTTGTTAGTTTCATATGTACTGGGTGACCTCCATTACTATAATCTTCAATAAACTTAATGAGTTTTGGTGCGATATTTGGCCATTGTATGTGTCACATTCATTCATACGTAATGCACTTCGCAGCAGAATCTATCGCCATCTTTTGATCTTTTGTTCACCAAATCTGTGGATTGTGCAGACAGTTGATGCTCTTCTGATAGCACTGTACTAACAGGCACTGATCAAATATCAGACCTTCCTGATTTGTTTGGCTCGATGCTCACTGCCTTGACACTGCTTAGATTGCTTAAATAGTTAATCAAAATTTACTTAATTTGAATCATTCTTGGAAAGTATAGGAATGGGAAAGATGCTGTAGTCCACTTTTCTGAACCCTTTAATTGAATACTACTTGAACAAACATTCACTTTAAGTATCTGGCCAATTTCTCTTAAAAAGGTTCCACAATACCTTTCTGTCTGGGCAGTTTAGATTCTATCTCAAGTCCACATCCCAGTTGTGGAGTTTGTGGCAATCTCAAATGTAGAGTGGCAGTTTAAATTCTTTATTACCTTAAGAATGATTGATTAATATCACTGTAGAAACTTGCCTTCTGCATATAATCCCAATTTCAGTCTTCCTTCATGGATCCACTGCCTCTTTAAAAAAAATTCAATTTGGTTGCATTTTCTGTCCTGTTTGCAAATTGTGGATATTCTTGCTATGGTACAGAATCTGGAGTTGCACTGTTTTTCATGTGCAGCCATTGAAATGTCTTGTACATGTCTTTTTTTAAATCTCTTGGTTTTTACCTGAAGATTTAGTGATCTTTCATTACTGCTGGACAACACTGTACTATTGATTACAATTACGTGGCCATTAATACTTTCAAATCCTGTTTTATGTGTTGTATCTTAGCAGCGTTTAGTTTCCAGCTATTATGTTCATTTTCCACCTCTCTCACTGCCTGACTTCTGGTCATTGACCCATGTTCTATTTTTAAACAGAACCCTTTGTGTTTGCTTTACTTCTGCAATAATGCCCCATCACTGCAAATTTGACGTCTTCCCAACATGACATCCATGTTTTCCTACTGATTGTTTCATAATCAGTTTCTTTTGTGGTTGATTTACAGCATGTAAGTTTGTGCTGCTGCACAGCATCATGAGGGGATATAGATTTATGTCTGCAGTTATTCAGAGTTTTTTCACCTGCACCTTCCAAGGAATTTGCTGAGCTCATGCATGCTTTACTAAAGGACAGGATAGAAATTTAATCTGAGGCTGTTGTGTATCAAGTCTTCACTGCTTGCCCAACACTGGCTGAAGTCTGGGAACTGAGCCTATCTGCCCTCTTGGTCTTGGCCCTATTTTGCCCTTTTAGGCTATGCAAACCAGAAATTTGAAAGCAACAGAGTACTGACCACAGAGGGATTTTTAGACCCATAGGTTGAAATTTCAAGGTCCTAAATTTCATTTTTTGGTAAAATTTATGCTGTATTTAAGCAAGAATGCATCTGCTAAGCGTTAACAAAATTAGCTGTGGTTCTCTGTTTTAGGTGGGTGAGTAAACACATCAAGAAGCCAATTCGTTCTACTATCCTTAGCCTTGACTGGCATCCCAATAATGTCTTACTGGCAGCAGGCTCGTGTGACTTCAAATGCAGGTGAGAGATGCTGCAGCTTCTGTTTAAGGTTTTTATATACCTTAGAAATGCTAAAGTTTGGCCAGATATTAAAATCGTGTACTGCCTCTAAATTCATTTCTGACATCTTCTTGCCTATTTTGAAGAAACATAACACTTATATTGTTTGAAAAGCTTTAAATGAAGACAACAATGCAATTTAAGGATCACGATTAGGTCCCAAATTCCTAGAGTCAAGCTCTGATTGTTATAGTCACTAACATTTTCCTTTGGGAGAACAGATCATTCAGATGCTGGAAACCTAAACAGTTTTGCCCTTGATATCCATAGCCATTATGCAAGATTGAAATAATTCTACCATCATTGTGAGATAGTAAGGACTGCTGATGCTGGAGTCAGGGATGACAAAGCATGGAGCTGGAGGAACACAGCAGGCCAGGCAGCAGCAGAGGAGCAGGAAAGTTGACACTTCCGGTCGGGTTCGATCTTTAGAAATGTAGCCACTGCCTGTGGTACAGGTTTTCCTTCAGCAGTTATTAACTGTCATCCCATTTCAGTTTTCCTTTCCTGTGCGATTTCTCATTCTTTCTGTTCTTTATCAAATTCTCTCTTTAACATCATTGCCTATTTCAGTAATCACTTCTCTTACAATTATTTTTCTGGTCTCCCTAACTTTTTCTCGTACAGTTTCTGTTATTTTCCTGGTATAAACTAATCAGAGAGGAAATAAGTCTTCCCACTCACGCTTTAAACCCTTTCAAAACTTGAAGTGGTTCTCTTAAATCCCTTTAAATGTCTCTGCTGTAGTAAATACGCCGTAGGTATCAAACTAAATCATCTCTTCTGTTACAGCTTGTGAGCATATAATGCACCATCTTATGGCCTGTTGTCATTTCCCCAACAGTGTGATTAATTGGCATAAATAATAGTTTCTACCACTTCGCCAACGCCTAACTGTTAGCATTCCATACTGCAATTTGTAAAGCCGAAACATTAATTTGGTTTCTTTTGGCCCATTATCCAATATCCATAAATCTCTTGCTTCCTGCAGTCTACTGAGAATCTTAGTTGTAATCTGAGGTTTTAGCAATATATGCATCTCATAATTTTCCACCTAATTGCTTAAGACTTCATAGAATTTCCTGCGTTATGCTTCAAAGAATAATGTGAACACCGAAGGTGAATTGCTAATTTAAGCCCTTAATTTTCCTTTTTTTCTTGCTGAAATGTATATTGCTGTGGAAGCATTACAGCGTTAGAGGAATAAGTCGGTCACAAAGAACAAATAGATGCAGAAGAATTTTAAAAACAAAATCTAATGTTATGCATCACTTGATAATCCAGTATTATATTTTATTTGCAAGTACAGTATTGGAAAAGTGATATGAAAGTTAATAACTGAATAAATATTGCAGTCTCTTGAAATCTGAAATGGGACCAGAAAATGCAATGAACACAAAACACGTCATGCAGCGTCTGTGGAAACTGAAAGAAACAGAATGAGCATTTCGTGTCTAGTTACCTTCTTCCACAGTTAGAAGTTGTTAAACCTACAACTGATTCTAAACAAGTGCAAAGACGGGAGGAAGGAACAAGAGAGAGGGAGGGTGAGGCATGACTGATTTAAATGTCAAAAGGAGATAGTAATGATACTCCTTAAGAAACAAGATAATTCTGGAGGTGTAAATAGAGGAAGTGGAATTATTACCAACAGTTGCTGTCCAAATTGAACATGGTGTTGGTATTATTTCCTGTTCTTCTCTTCAATTGAAAAACTCATCAATTTTGCTTCCAATTTTCACTCTTCCTCACATTCACAAGATTCATCTGACATTTTCCTTCCTCAATGCCTGTGTTCCTAAAAGCAGACAGTCGATCAACTGATCAAGGTGATGCCGTCAGAACAGACATACAGGACTTTGAGACTGAAAGAATGGCATAAAAGCTGAGTGGGTGGAAGTATAGTGTAGGCAAAAGTTATTCAGGCCACCATGAATGTTAGTCGATGTTAGTTAGAAGAGATGTGCTGCCCTTGGAAGGGATCCAGAGGAGGTATGTAAAGATAATTCCAGGAATGAAGGGCTTGTCGTATGAGCAGTGGTTAAAGATTCTTGATCTGAACTTTGAGTCATAAGGATGAGCGGGGGATCTCATTTGAAGCTTGAAGTATTGATAAGCCTGGATAGAGTGAATGTGGAGATGTTTTCACTAGTACGAAAGACTGGGACTTGAGAGAACAGCTTCAACTGATTACAACTGAAACAAAAGTAATTTCTTCAGTCAAAGTGAAGTGAATCTGTGAAGCTCATTACCACAGGAGGTTGTGCAGGCCAAGTCATTGTGTCTTTAAGACAGAGAGGTTCTTGTTTAGTAAGGGGATCAAGGTTTACGGGTAGAAGGTGGGGGAACCAGGTTGGGAAATAAATCAGCCACGATCACATAAGAAAACACAATGGGCCAAATGGCCTAATTCTACTCTTATATCTTATGTTATGTTTTAAATTCCACACAAGCCTCCTCTTATTCCATTTATTTCACCCCGCCCCCTTAACTCTTTATTTTCTTCTCCCTCATGAATGCATGAAGCTTCATCCTAATGATCAAAGCTGCCTACTACAATCAGTACCCGTGCCTACTAAACACCTTGTACGTTGATGCATTAAAAGAAATTCCTTCTAAATTTGTCTTTTTTTGATCACCTTGAGGCTATTTTCAATTTATGCCCCCTTCTTTGTCCTCGAATTCCATCTTTCTCAAAACTTCACATTCGACGTATCCTGCTGTGTCATTTTTGCCACCTGCAAACATGTCTCCAAAACCAAGACAGCCTAGAAAGCTGCAGTTGAGGCACCCCATGATGGTGTGAGAAATAGAAAATGATTTTTTTAAACAAGTTTTCCAATTTAAATGTTGATATTGAAAAAGTTTGTAAGCTATTAATAAAATTAGTGCTGTGAGTTATCAAATGAGCAAATGACACTTCCATAAATATTAAAATGTTTTTAAGTTTTTATTTTAAAAATTTTCATGAAGTTTAGAATTGGAAAAGTTTTTAAATTTTTCCAGTGGAAAGGATGCTTAAAACTTCGATCCTTTCTTATCAGTTTTTCACGGTGTTGATCTGAGTCAAGGCAACGCAAGTTTCCTACGCTGTATTAGTGATGCTGTTGTTACGGACATCTGGAGGTGGAACTGTACAGCAATTGTGAATGTGTTGCAGTTCAAAAACTGGGAAATTCCTGCTGAGAAACCTATATGGATGAATGATTAAATGCTGATGTGCACAACAAACTTAATATGTTGATAAAATGTGAGGCTGGATGAACACAGCAGGCCAAGCAGCATCTCAGGAGCACAAAAGCTGACGTTTCGGGCCTAGACCCTTCAGAGAGGGGGATGGGGGGAGGGAACTGGAATAAATAGGGAGAGAGGGGGAGGCGGACCGAAGATGGAGAGCAAAGAAGATAGGTGGAGAGGGTGTAGGTGGGGAGGTAGGGAGGGGATAGGTCAGTCCAGGGAAGACGGACAGGTCAAGGAGGTGGGATGAGGTTAGTAGGTAGCTGGGGGTGCGGCTGGGGGTGGGAGGAAGGGATGGGTGAGAGGAAGAACCGGTTAGGGAGGCAGAAACAGGTTGGACTGGTTTTGGGATGCAGTGGGTGGGGGGGAAGAGCTGGGCTGGTTGTGTGGTGCAGTGGGGGGAGGGGATGAACTGGGCTGGTTTAGGGATGCAGTGGGGGAAGGGGAGATTTTGAAACTGGTGAAGTCCACATTGATACCATATGGCTGCAGGGTTCCCAGGCGGAATATGAGTTGCTGTTCCTGCAACCTTCGGGTGGCATCATTGTGGCAGTGCAGGAGGCCCATGATGGACATGTCATCAAGAGAATGGGAGGGGGAGTGGAAATGGTTTGCGACTGGGAGGTGCTTGTAAACATTGTACTCTCGATGCTTCATCCTTTTCAGCTGTAAGAGGAGTGTTGCCTGGAAAGGATTAAATAGTAGCAGCTAAACATTTTAACAAAAGTGACTGAAATTAAATTTGCAGGTTTTTCATACAAGTGTTGCTTTAATTTGACCTTTATGGGTTCTGAGACATTTAATCAGTGAAATAGAGTTTAACAGGTAACGTTAGCTGAAAATTTCTAAAACCTCTTACAGAAGCGCAAGTGAAGTGATCTCATATATTTTATGTCAGTCCCAATCTGGCCTACTGTCTTAAAGCAGAAATTAATAACTTGTATTTATGTAACCCCTTTTAAAGTAGTTATGTCTCAGCGTGCTTCGCAGGCATTACAAGACAAAACTGAAACAGTGATGGAGTTTACAGAGGTGGTAGTCCAAGAAGTGTTGGGGCTGTCACTGTACATATGGAAACTGACCTTGTAGTAATGGTTGATATTGAAAGGCTAGATGAGAAATAGGGCTTATGAGGATAGGTCCTTGGCACACGCCAGTAGTAACAGTGCTGAAATGAGAAAAGAAACTAGCGATGATTGGTTGTGGTGAGATGGGTGAGTGCAGTCTCACCCGCCCCCCACACCACCACCACCAAATGTATAAAACTGAAGAGAAATTGGATGACAATGATGTGATTAACTGCAGTAATGACTGTATGCAAAGTTGAGAGGATGAGGAACGTTCATTTGCCTGTCACAGTAACCAGGGTTGAAACCCATTTCTGGTACTATGGCAGGGGCATTATCCTAATTGGAAGGAATCAAACATGGAGTTCTAGGAAAGGTGAGAGATTTTAGGGGCAACAGTACTTTCAGGAGTGAGGTTGTCTTACAGTAAATGCTTGCATTTTATGAACACATTATTTTACAAGCTCTCCTGACTTGCACCAAGTACTTTGTAATGTATCAGTAACTTTTGTGATGCTATTTTATCTTTTATATGACTGTGCGGAAGGCAATTAACCCTCCTTCAGCAATCCTTCTGACAATTCTATTTCTATTTTCTTCAAGAGTTTTTTCTGCTTACATCAAAGAAGTAGACACAAAGCCTTCTGCCACACCCTGGGGTTCCAAAATGCCTTTTGGACAAATGATGGCGGAATTTGGGGGTGCCGGTAGTGGTGGTTGGGTCCACAGTGTATCTTTCTCTGCCACAGGAAATCGCTTGGCGTGGGTCAGCCACGATAGCACTGTATCTGTTGTCGATGCTGCTAAAAATTTGTCGTAAGTGCCACTGAGTCTCTTATTTTCTGGTGAAGGAAGGATCGTGCTAATCTCAAAATGTAATTTGAAAAGCATGAAAGACAAACGCAGGAAAAACAGAGTTTGAATCTAAATGTATTCATGAATCACCACTCCTTTGACTTCTATTTCAAATCTGCATAGTGATTTTGATACTTTGATGGTGTAATTGTGTCCTGTAATGTCGGCCTTTGGCATTCTTAGTGCTTCATTGCATTGATAACTTGAGGTTACTTTGCGTGTGTTGATTGCAAGATTCAAGTGTATTCAAATTTGCTGGTTTATATTTGGGATGCCATAATTCAGTTCAGCAATTATGGAAAGAAAATGTGTTTGTGCAAAGTAACCTCACATTAATTGCACCGTTCATTTTGAATACAGAGGATTATTCTTAAATAAAGTATTGCAATTGGTTTTGCATTGCATTGTTGAATTTTACAGTTTGTTCATGTGTTCTTCATGTTTACACCACATGGTGTCAGTAGGTTGCCATGTAAACTTGCACAGTCTAATAGCAAGAAAAAAAGGTAGTAGTCTGGACCAAAACAGTCCCTGTTGTTACAGAAAGGCAAGCATACTATTGCCAGATGTGAACTTGAAAAAGCAATTTTATTTTTAACCCTTTTCTTTTAACCCTTTTGAGTAGGTTTCTCGTTCTTATTTACCTGTTCCTAAGCTGTCTATTTTAAGGTGTCAACCATAAATCTAAGCCTTGCTACATTCCAAGCAGCTGGTGCAACTTCAGGACAGAATGAGGGATGTTTAAGAAATCATGCTGTGGGCTTGAAAATTGATAATCTATCACTTAATATTGTTCCTAGGATCTGTAATGCTGCTGTAAAATCTCATGTTCTATCATCTTTGTAATGATGTGGTTTTTTTGTAATTGACATCTCTTGAGTGGTGGGCAGCGAATGAGATCCTGCTTCAAGAGTCTCCATATGGTTAAAATTAACTATTTTTAAATCAAAATATTTTGCAGGAATATGTTTGTTCAATACACGCAAGACAGCCTTTTTGTTGTCTGAATACAATCAGTGCTTATGAGCACAAAACAGAACCTTATTAACAGTCTGATAGTATGAGACTGATAGACCTGTTCAGTTCAATTCTGAAATTAAGGAAATGTCAGTTAGGTCTTTTATTCTATTTTGAAATGTAACAAAACCATTTAAACTAGAAAGTGCCTGACATGTCCTGAATTACCTAAGATTGACTGAAACGGTGGTTTAGCTGTCTACGTTTATCTTAAATTCCTCTTGGTTAGAGACAGGAGGAAAAAAAAACCAGAGCATCTGCTTCTGAATGCTCCAGTGACCTCAGTAGAAAAGTATGCGTGTGTCTATGCCTAGAAAAGAAACAGAATATTGCCCTTGTGATGCTTTCCTTAGCTGAACGATCAGCTAGTAACTTCTGTCTAGCTGCATTCTTATCAGAGGATTAGCCATGCCCTCAGATTACTATCATAATAAGGGCTTGTACCTTCAGGAGAAAAATTAGGTGAACGATTTTAACTAAAGTAGTGTTAATTCTTTCAAATGTAGAATAAAAGGGAAATAGGTGAATAAGTACTGGCTAAGGAAGCATAAAAGATAAGCAGGTAGAATTAAAGTGTAACCTTTCTTTATAGGGTTTCTCAAACGAAGACCGAATTTCTCCCCCTCTTGAGTGTGATTTTTGTCTCTGAGAATAACATAGTGGCAGCAGTGAGTACAACCTGGTTTCGTGCTAGAAATATCTGAGAATGGCTCAAGTTTTTGTATTGTATAGTCCACAGTTTTATTTAAAAGTCTTGAACATAGTATTTGCTACCATGTCTAGTTATTCATACTGGAATGTCAAAGTAAGAGTAAGGAACCTAATCTGACATGGAAAAGTCAAAGAAAAATTGTATCACTTGGGGTATATAACCCATCACCGGCACCTGGAACAGGGAGGAAGGAGGACGGGTGAGAATGGAGAGATTTAGCATGTTGTATTGCTCGCTGTTAGGAGAAATACATATCATATCACATATGGGATGCTTGGTTTGCACTCGACCAGGATGTCAGCCCTGACAAGAAGTCTGATGACTTGGTGTCAAGGCTTCCACATTACGGTTTACAACTGAATAGATGCAACCGATTGGGATCCCTTACCCCAGTAGGGGTGAAAATCTTCAGGTCTAATGTCAGAAGTCTGGGGAGGAGGAGGAATGTAAAGCACACTGAACCTACTAGCAGTATTGCTTGCCAGTGCTTTCTTTAAAGTAAGATCGTTAAACATTAATAAGGAGATCAGATTTTAAGCATGTACAAGATTGACATTGTCCATTTAGTTTCAGATTAAAAGTAGATCCACATGGTAGTATAGAGGATTTAGTTTTAGATTCTAAAATAATGCACATTTGTCCATGCTAAGCATTAAATTGGATAGCCTGTTCTACAGCTTTCCGTGTCTCTCTAGGGCCATGATTGCTGTCCGATGCTGTTCATGTATGATGATCGTGGTTCTTTGACCTACATCTCCAAGCTAGACATTCCAAAGCAGAGCATTCAGCGCAATATGTCTGCCATGCAGCGCTTCCACAATCTGGATAGAAGGGCAACCACAGAGGATCGAAATACCACGCTTGAGACTCTCCACCAGAACAGCATCACGTAAGTTTGAGCAAGTCAGATTAGTGGCTTTTCAGCCAAACTACCTTGAAGCCCCATTTGCAAGTATATTTTATTGGGCTGAGTTTTGATATTTTGTCAAAATTAATTTAATTTGTGTTTATAGGTCCTAATTAAGGCAAAGTACTTCAGATGCTGGAAACTCAACAGGTCATCTTCATATTCTGAAGAGTCATGCTGGGCTTTAGATGTTAACTCTTTCCCCGTGCTGCCTGACCCACTATCTCCGGCAATCTCTTTGAAATGTTTATAGGTGTTTTGTGGATTGGAAATATCGTCTCCAAATAGGCAGTTTGATGAATTTCTTTCCAGTTAGAACACCTCGCTTCAATTATGTTGAGTTTCATCTGTTCCCATTATCACTCCAACTCATCGGAGTCATTGAGATGGCAGCAAGCAAAATACAACATTGTTCTCATTCATCTGGTACCTGGCAGTCTTGAGCATCATTGGCAGTACTATATTGAAATGATGTTATTTTATGGAGCAAATGGTGTTACCCCTCTTTTATCTGGTAGTTTGAAGTGAATTGAGATGAGAAGACGGATGGGAGAAATGACAGAAATTTGAATGGACAGCTGAGATTACCAAAAAGAGTTCGCTACCTTGAATTCCAAACCCCTTAAACAGAATTATGATTATTTCATACTTAAATTTTTGAGTTGTGGGTTTACCCAAACTATCATTGTCCTTTATTGTAATTGTCAGTTCTCTGCTCAAAGGCACCTGAAGTTTGATAACTTCCAATACAAGTAGTGTAAGGAGATGAGTCCTGAATCCAACTGAACTGGATCAGGAACAAAAACAGAAATCGCTGGAAAAGCTCAGCAGGTCTGGCAGCATCTATTGACAGAAATCGGAGTTAACATTTTGCGTCGAGTGATGCTTCCTCAAAGCCTGGGCTCTGAGGAAGGGTCACAGATGCTGCCAGACCTGCTGAGCTTTTCCAGCGATTTCTGTTTTTATATTTGATTCACAGCATCGACAGCTTGTTTTCTCAGTTGAACCGGAATAGGGATCAATTGGCACCAACCTGGTCCACACTGGTCACCCAGCAAACTCAATAAACCAATTCCCAAGAAGTCTGAGCTATTATGGCAGTATTGATTTTTACATGCATGTTATCACCCCCAAGCTATGCTTGGTAATGATAGTGGTGTCAATTTTCTTTCCATCGCATTACTGATCAGGAGTCTGTCCTATTCTTACTGCTTGCTGTTGGTGTATGTGAGAAGGGTTTGAAAGTTGATACTCAACCAGTTTAGGCATGTTACAAACACACTTTCCTTAGCCTTTAAATCCTGGAGTGGCCCTTGAATCAAAGCCTTTAGCCCATACATGGAAATGTTACCCACTACGCCAATAAACCTTAACTAAGTTCTGTAAAAATTTGAAGACTGAAACCTTTGAAATTTATATGGTTAATGTTTTTGATGAGCAAACAACCAGGGTTGAAACATAACAAGATTGAGCACTCAACCATTGTGATTTTCATTTCTATTCCAAGATATGCTTATATTATCAATACTCGGGTACCCAATATCATAAATGGTATGGATTTCAAATGTCAGGCAACAAAGCAAACAATTTTATTAAAAGCCGTTCAGTGATAACATTTTAAGTCCAAACTTAATATTTGGAATTGGCTAAACACTTCAGAGGTTCAGTAACCAAACCATTTTTCCATGAGGAGCTGGGTATGATTGGATCCATAGAGAGTGAACTGGAATGTATTAGATGACACTACAGTTCTTTCCTATTCCATTTTCTAACTGAAATACTGGAGACATTTAGAAAAGCAACATGAATCCAGTTTAGTCACTGGATTTACCTGTTATCGTGTGTGTGAAGAAATGAGTTGGAAGTTTCGAACTCTTAAAGCTGACACACTGTGTAGCTAGCTTAAATTAGGCCTAATATTATACAGCACTATTTTGAGTTTGGACTTTGTCTTGAAAAGAGTTTTAGGGGAATGAATTAACTTTTTCTGATGCTCAACATACTGGTCCAAGACTCTGATGATTGAATTCAAAGTGGCATTAACAATGGTAGCTATTGCCTACTATTATAAAAGTAAAAAAAGTGTGCAGTACAAAAGGAAGATGAAAAATGCATTGTTTAAAGAGCAGGATTTAAAATGAAACCACTTTTTTTTATTAGTACCTTGTCTTGAATCTTCAGCTTAGCAAATATTGTAGTTTTCAAAGTTTTCGGTGGCCAGACATTTGCCTGTGTTTTGCCATAGCGTACTTTGTCTTTAGTGAGAGACCTCTTCAGTCTCATACCTATTTCCAATCCTCCGTCAAAAGCTGGTCCTTGAAATGCAGGTTTGTTTGTGCATTTTTATAATTAAGTTCATTCTAAGCTTGATTAATGCAAGTAATATCATTTATCTCCAATATATGAAACTTATCAGAGAGAGGAGAGTTTCTTAAGACAGACTGACGAGGTAGAATAGTTTGTGTCTTAATAAAATTGTTTGGTTTTTTTTGTTCCATGATGATTTTATGAAGCTTTGTTAATGTGTGATCACCTAATTGTTGTAACATTTTAAGTCTGTTTTTCTTCTTTAAAACCATTTTCATTCATTTGAAGTCCCAGGGATTAAAATCAGATGATGGAATCCAAAAAGCAGTAGTCCCATGTTTTCTCACTAGTGTAAAGCTGTGTTTTATTCCTGCTACATCTTATAGCCTAGTGTTGATCTTTGCAGCGTTATATGATTTTTCTTTCCATTTTATAACCATCTTTAAGACCCTTTGTTAGCCATGGATTGTCTGTCCATCTCAGACCCTCTTTCAATGAGATCATGCTGATATCTGTGGCCTCACTCCATATACCTTCCTTTTGCCTATATCCTTTAAATTTTTGTTAAGCAAAGGTATTATCTGTTTCACATTTAAAGTTGACAACTGTCCAAGCATCAACTGCCATTTGTGGCAGAGTTCTTGCACCCTTTGCATGTAGAATGGCTTACTAACATCTCTCCTGAATGGTCTGGCTCTAATTCACAGACGATGCTTTCTAGTTCCAGAATCCCCAACCAATGGAAACAGTTTACTTCTATCCACCATGACTTTTCCTGTTCATATCTTGAAGATTTCAATCAGATCACCCCTTAACCTTCTAAATTCCAAAGAAAACAGGTCTGAGTTGTTTAATCTCCTCATAGCTTAACTCCTGATGTCTAGATATCATTCTTATAAACTTATACTGTACTCCCTCCAAAGCCAATGTATCCTTCCTAAGATGTGGTACCCAGATCTGCTCTTAGTACTCCAAGTGGCTTCTAACCCGCGTTGTATATAACTGCAGCATAACTTCAGTATCCTTATGCTCCAGCCCTTTAGATATAAAGGCCAGTATTCCATTCACTTTCTTGATTATATTTTGTACTTGTTTGTGACATTTTCGAGATCTGTGCACCTGAACCTATCTTTTAGTCTAAAACGGATAACCTCACAATTAGATTGAACTTTATCTGTCACAATTTTACCCATTTACATAGTCTGTCAGTATCGCTTTGGAATCTTATGCTCTCGTCTACATTGTCACTAATTTTGTGTTATCAGCAAATTTGGATACATGACTTTTTCTATGCCATTATCCAAGTTGTTAATAAAGCATGTGAATAATTAAGACCCTAGTACAGATCATTGTAGGACATCACTTGTCACAGCCTGCTAATTTTAGCACTCATTATCCCAGTTTCTGCTGCCTCCCACTCAAACAAATTCCCAGACATGTCTGTAATTTGCCCTCAATTCTGAGAGTTTCTGTCAGACTTTTATGTCAGACTTTTTCAAATGCCTTCTGCAAGTCCGTTCAAACAATGTTCATAGACATTCCCGTGACCACTACCTCTTGAGAAAAATGGAATTGTCAGACATCACCTACCATCATGAATCCATGCTGGCTGTGTCCAATTAATTGAAAGTTTCCTGTGTGTTTCGGTTACCCCATACCCTTTGAATGTCATGAAATGTCTTTTAAGATGTCTGCCACCGCTTATACATTTTTAATCTATTTCCCAGTCCACATTAATCAACTGTGCCCTCATATTCTTGCAGTTGTCTTTATTTAAAGGTTACAGCACTAATTTAAGTTTTGCCCTTAAATAAGCGTAAATTTATTTGTTTTACTCTTCCCAGATGATAATTTACTCTGAGATTATTAATTAATCCTATCTCATTAGGTGCTTTAAGGTCTAAAATACTCTGCCTGGTTAGTTTCATGCTGTATAATTCACTGTAACTTATTCTGGGTTAGCGAAGGTAAAATGAGACAAGACATTACTTTGGAGCATAACTGCTATTACGGATTTGGCAAGCTGAATGGCTGGGAGCTTGTACTGTGCGTCCAAATGTGATATCAAACCCGTTATAGCTGAAGTTAAAAAAAAACCTATTTCTAGATTCCTGATATTTAACTGGACTGAAAAGTGTGTATGTATTTCTTTTGAATTCCGTTATTCTCTCCCCAGCCAAGTCTCAGTATATGAAGGTGATAAGCGAGATTGTCGGAAGTTTTGCACTACTGGTATCGATGGCGCGATGACAATTTGGGATTTGAAGGTGAAGTTCTGTTCATTTCAAGTGGGTTTCAGTAGATTTCAACCACAAGGAATGTTCCTAAGCACTTTACAATGTGTGCATTGTTTAGAAACTCACGTGGTTGGAGTTGATGCGAAAAACATTTTAAATGCTCTGTTAGCAGTTTACTCAGAGTTAAAATAAACTTTAAGGATTTGGATGATTTAAGAAATATCGGTATTAACCATAAAATTGTGTTCGCATCCTTGACCCACTAAGCACCCAGTTGTTGTGTAGAGTTCTTTTTTACTTTAAGATTGTCTTCTGCCCAAAATCTTAAACAGACAAAACTGAAAATGTAAGTTATGGATGCTAAAGAATAGAATTCTGATAAATATATTTTGGAGGATAGAGTCAATACAGTGT
Organism: Stegostoma tigrinum; assembly: GCF_030684315.1. Lineage (NCBI taxonomy): Eukaryota > Metazoa > Chordata > Chondrichthyes > Orectolobiformes > Stegostomatidae > Stegostoma > Stegostoma tigrinum. The sequence goes on from NC_081376.1 coordinate 12,195,999, forward strand.
GGAGCTGGAGGAACACAGCAGGTCAGGCAGCATCAGAGAAGGAGGAAAGTTGACGTTCCGACGAAAATGTCAACTTTCCTGCTCTTCTGATGCTGCCTGACCTGCTGCGTTCCTCCAGCGCTACACTGTATTGACTCTGACTCCGGCATCTGCAGCTCTTGCTATCTCCTATTTTGGATGAAAGCTGAGAGATTGAAATGTTTTGAAGAACTGCTTCTTTGAAGTAAAAACTGTGTGAAGGAAGGTGGAATTACGAGGTGTCTCTTACATCCTTAAACAGTCCTAAAACACTGGAGCAAGTTGCTTATTTTTGGGTGGTTTTAACATTGTTTTGTAGGCAAACATAGCCATCAATTTGTACAGAGTCCCACAAATAGTAATAAAATGAATGTCCAGTTAATCAGTTTGGATCACGGTTGACCAGGCAGTACACTGATTCCCAAAGGGTACTGAACTTTGCTCAGTGCTATGGAATATTTTGCGTTACTTGACAAGCAGGCATGGCCTCAGATTAGTTACAGTTGCAAGAATAACCTGGTTGCCTCTGCCACTTTAGTATCACTCACCAGCTTAAAGTATGTTCACTAGTCTTTTGTATGGGTCTTGACTTTGTAACTTGATTGGGAGTGAGATCAATAATCAAAGGTATACATTTAAAGTATCAGAAAAGGCAGGGATTGCTCAGTGTCTAAAACTGCAAGCAACTTGTGAAAAGGTGAGAATGAATGTTTTAAGCCACAAGTATGAATTTTTATGTCTCCTATGCGGATTGATTTTCTGTTTTTGGTTTGAGGTTAATAAACTCACTATGAAAGGAGGGGAACATTGTGTAAAACTTTAGGGTTCACTTTAATTGGAAGACCTAAATCATGTATAATTATAGCCAGATTTTGAAGAGCCAATCTAAAATTTACTAATTCTGAAAAGTTAAAGACTCATTCCTGGTGCAGATATGCTTTCACAAGTTTTCAGAATTTATTATATATGATAGTAAAAATGGAAAAAAAAATTCAGCCTATCCCCATTAGCACACTAACTTGCAACACTGGTTTAGCTGGAGACAGGTCTCCTGTTCTTTTGACTGAATTTCTTCTACCTTAGATCTTCCTTATTGTGCACTGAACCATAAAAACCCAGACCTTATTAACACTCAGTAACCAGTACACTCTGTGCACAATCAAAGACATCATGAACCCCAATTGAGCAGTTCATGCAGGAATAAGCCATAGTGATTCTTGAATTGGTGAGCTAGACTATGCATAATTTCTGATTTGGTTTCTTTAACAGTACCGATCATCTTAATACCACTTTCTACTGTTTACTTGTTCATTTTCTAAAATGCCAACGTGTTTTTTGTAAGATCATCACTTTAGCAACAGCTTGTCCCTTTTTACCTCACCAATTCTATATTTATTTACCAAGACAATATGTCTCCAATGAACAATTGATTCATCCACTTAGACTATATTGTGTCATTTCTGACTGATTTAACTATCATTCCAAATGCATCTAAATTTTCTCAAAAATGTATTAATTCCCTTACCTGCAAGAACCATGTGACTCAACAATAACTGTTGGTACCTAAAGCAAATTAAAGCTGAAACTTACAAGGCAAACTAATACATGTAGCCTATTACACATGTTACCTTTCTAAAACACAGCTGTTTCTTTTATTTTAGCTTGAGCCATAAAACAGCATCCATTAAAGCAAAGCCCTTAGTAATGATCTGAGCCAAATAGTTTTCTTTCCTACAGAAAGTCTATAACATATAACCACAATTCCGCAAAACATAGGTAATTCTTTGTTTGCTTAAATTTTTTTATTCATTCACTAGCAAGGCCCAGAGGGCAGTTATGAGTCTACCACATTGCTGTGGGTCTGGAGTCACATGTAGGCCAGACCAGGTAAGGATGGCAGTTTCCTTCCCTAAAGGACATTTAGTGAACCAGATGAGTTTTTCCAACAAACAGCAATGGATTCACTGTGGTCATTAAACTCTTCTTTCCAGATATTTATAGAATTCACATTTCACCATCTGCCATGGCAGAATTCAAACCCAGGACCCCAAAATGTTACTTGGGTCTCTGGATTAACAAATCCATCAGTTGGAGCAAGTCCAAATGGATTTGGTGGAGGGCAGAAAACAAATATGATCTTATGGGCAGCTGTTTCTAGTGTCACTGGGAAGCTGAAATATGCTTGAGAGGCTGCAAATGGGCTAAATAAAATGTAATTTATAGAAGATTATATTGGAGAGGGATTCATTTAGGTTTCAGTAATTCAGAAATGAAGTAATTGTTTTTTTTGATTAACTATGGTCCATCACACTGCAAATGTAATCATTAAACTTCATTCTTTGAGATGTTACATCTTTAATTTGTGTGGTATACTGCTGATATATCACCTTTCCCTTCAAATTACGATTCCGTCACCACAGGCAAACTTTATAGTCTGCAAATGTCCTGCTCCCTCCTTTCCTTCCGAGTTTTTATCTGGCTGTTCTTGTCTGCTGTAACCTTGCACTCACTTTGAACTCTCTTTGCTTTCAGTCTCTGGAATCCTCAATCCAAGGTGTGCGAATCATGTGAACAGAAGTCCTTGTGATCTAGCAAGACAAAACACCATGAGAAAAGAAGAGCTCCCCCCCCACACCCCCGCCCTCCCAGCAGCAGCTGACCAGAGCTGGTGAGAAAATCCTCAAAAGGAAAATCAGGAAAGGCACTGAAAAATAATGAAATCAATGCTCCACCGCTTTATCATTCTGGGAATTGTTTCTTTTTGTTTTTTTTAAAGGAATTGGTTTGAAGTGGGTTCTTTCTTTTTCTTTTCTTCTTAGCTAAAGCTGCCTTCAAAGCAGTTTCTACGGCATTCTGAGGGACATGCCCTATAAAGGGTGATTATGTACACTAATTTAAGGGGACTTTTATGTAGTGTGTCTGCTAGAAAATAAACACTACAAAACTTGGCTGTGGATGTGCCTCTTTATTTTTGTCCGTTTAAATGTTGTGAATTCAATAAGTTGCCAAAGAAGCAATTGAAGAAAATGTGCTTTTTTCTGGAGAATGATGTATATACTCATGTTAAAGGAGGTGAGTGCAGTACTTTCAGAGTACAAAGTGTAGTGTGATGTGCCTGGTGATGGATGATTCAGTATCTTGTTAATCGAATATTCAAGTTTGTAGGTCTGCAGGACTATAAGGCACAATCTGATTGTTTATTATTGGGATCCAGAGCGAAATGACCTGACATCCTTCCACTGAACTTCAGATGTCTTCACACCCATCACTACTGAGTGGCATAATACTGGCTTATAAACAAGCAGAAGCTTTCCTGGGAAAATGGCACTGATGAGAATTTTCTAGTGACTGAGTTTGGAAACTGTTGCAGCTTTTCTGATCGGTGGATTGTCTTTGGGAATTGGGTGTCAGAACCATGGAGAGGTTCTGATACAGCTGACTGTGCAAAGATTGACTGGAAAATTGGCAATTTTGTTGGGCAGTTACCCAGTATCTGCAATCTCTGAAAATGTCCCCAACTTCGGGTTAGAGTGAGACATCAGGAGATTCCATATTTTTAAGATCGTTATTTGGGACAGAAAAGGAATTATGACCTGTCTTGACTGCTGGGTGGGTATAAAACTGACCTCACCCAGCAAGACATCTCTCATACAGATGCACATTCGCACATACCGAACCAGCAGAATTCCCAGGAAACCCAGACTGCCTGGTCCTGACACTTTGTCCAAACCCAATGCCCCCACCTTCTCAAATGGGACTGGACTGCTTCCCCTTTCCCACTTAAACTGGCATGTGAACCCATCACCCACATGTAGCACCAACATTCCTCACCAATCTGCTATCCTTTCACCTTGCCTGGCAACCTACACCCTGAGAAAAGAGGCAATGGTTTCAGCGCTGTCCAATTCTGTTGTCTACAAGGGCTCCTGGATTCAATTATTCTGTTTTGGTTCAGAAAGCTTCTAGCCTGGGAGTTGAACTGAAAAACTGCAAAGGTAATTGGACAATGTTTAGCCTGATCTAGGCCAGCAACAGAGATCAGAAGACTCCGACTTTAACGTTCAAGATAGGTTGCAGTCTTATCTGAATGTGGGCTGACGAAAGCAAAAGAAAATGCACATTTGGGTAATTAACTAACAGCGGCACTTTGATATATTGCCAAAGAGATTTGGTTTTTGAATCAGGTCCAATCCGTGAGATGTACGTACTGTAATCCCATTCTCTGCTTTTCTCGCTTTTCTCACTGCTTGGAATGGTGAAGTTGTAGATCAAAATAATTTTGTTTCCATGTAATTGGAGAGAATTTATTCCCTGGTCTGTTATAAGTTTATTTTAATCTTGCACTATGGGACTCTCCTTTTAAAAGTTTGAAGCAGATTTGATGTACCTTGTTTATAATGACTAAGTACTTTTGGAGTGTCAAGTGAATCAAATGAATGAAAGTGATTTGGTGCATTGGGTGAGTGTTTGAGATGCGCATTTTATGATACTGTGAAGTTCTGCATTTTAAGTTATTGTAATAGTTTTCAAAAATTGCAGTGTGACAATCTCCAATGTTGAGATTGTAGACTTGTTCACCAAGCCTGTGTGTTTGAATGCGCACTTTTTGTCACCCTGCTAGGTAACATTGTCAATGCGCCTCTGGTGAAGCATTGGTGTTCTTGTTATTTATATGCCTGGGGAGACAAACGTCGCCCGTCTGAGTACGACCCACAAACAGCTATACTTCCTACAGTTACCTAGCAGGGTGACGAAACATCTGCAATCAAACACACCAGCTCAGTGAGCAAGTCTACAACCTTGTCCACAACCTGAGATACAAAACTTCTCAAAAATATTCAATCTCCTTTTGTTTTTTTTTGAGACACTATGTAATGCATCTCTTGACTGAAAAAATTGAATATTGCTGAAAAGAGGCATATTGAACTCATCAGAACAACCCAATGCAAATTTCAAATATTGAACCAGTGTATACAACAGGAAAAAATGATACAAATTGGTTAGGAGATTCATAGGCTTTACATCCCTGCAAGTGGCAAACTCAATTAAACAATATGCCTTTTACTTTTTGTAATGAGCAGAGTACAGACCGTGCTCAACCAGGGCACCTTTTAAAAGTTCAAAAAGAAAAAGTATTTTTAGATGTGATTTTGTATTTGGGTAGCACTTGCTGGGCAATCCACAGTGTGCTACAGTCATGCTTATTACCAATTTGAAGTAATCAGTCAAGCACATAAAATGGATGGTTTTTAAAAAATTTATTCAAAGGACGTTTGTGTCGCTCGCTATTCTGGCTTTTATTACCCATCTCTAATTGCATGGAGGGCAGTTGTCAGTCAGCCACGTTGCTGTGGGTCTGGAGTCTCATGTAGACTAGATCAGGTAAAGATCGCGGCTTTCAATCCCTAAAGGATTTTAGCAAGCCAGATTTTTAAAATAACAATTGCGAAGGTTCCATGGTTGCTACTTGGCTAACTTTTTAATTCTGGATTTATTTTTGTTTAATTCCAATTTCATCATCTGCCATGGCAGGATTCAAACCCAGGTTACTGAGCATTAGTTTGGGTTTCTGGATTAGTAGCCCAGTGACAGACGCCGCTTTACCTTTGCTAGAAATGACATACTCAGTCAGGGCCCTGTTCTCTATAAACGAAAGGAGCATGTTCAAGCTGTCTGGTTATTTTGAATTAACTGGGATCTGAGAGCCTGCAGTTCCCTGTGGAAATGAACTTGGCCAATCTGAGTCAACTTGTCAGTCAATCAGCATTTTTTCTTTGTATTAATGGTCATGCTTGTTTAAAATTTGCATTCTCGCAAATGTTCCGATGCGTACTAGTCACATTTTCAGCAAGATGAAAATGGCTACCTCTGTCCAATTCTGATATTTCACACAAATGATCAACTTCTTGACCCTTGCTGTGCTTTCTTGTATTGACGAATTGTAAAGAGATTCAGAAAAATACCTGGAGCTCTGTTGTAAGGTGATGTAAGCGTTTGGCTGAGATTAGAAACTGATGTAACTGCCCCTTAGCATTCTCTAATTACAATTTGTAAGGTATTTGAACCTTCCACGTGCCTGTGGTCTTCAGTCCTGTCTAAGCTATTTTCAGCAGCTGTGGCTAACCAAACATCTGATTTAGAGGCATGACTGCAAAAACATTCCAACACAGGTGGTACTATTTGCAAATTTTGTACTAGTATTCAGATTTTTGATCAACAAGAGTCACAGGTCATGGGGAAACAAACCAATAAAGTGCAATTGAGGCCATGTTAAGATAAGCCATGATCTCATTGAATGATGGGATATGCTTGACGGGCAGAATGGCCTACTTGAATTTCGACTGATCTGGAGGACATGACAAGTGGCCTAAAAGAGTGGATGACTTGCACATAATCAAGATGGGAGAAAGACAGCCACAATCTTTCGTAGGACAAGTAGGAATGAAGGAATGATTCTTTATAAATGATTGTCTCCCTCAAAATTTGACTCTGCACCTAGATATTCCTTAGGGAATTGCAATATAGAATTCAGTCAGAAACCTCCACGCTGATAGGTGAGTTATGAAATTGTCTATGTCCGTGGCTCCTCAGTTTTGATTAATGATAGTGAAAATGTTTTCAGGTTTTAATAGTAAACCTAAGAGAAGTCATTGCAGAATATGACTGTAAAGCTCATGTTTGACTCGTGTTGAAGTAGCATTGGGATGCACGCTATTAAATGGCATCATTAAGGCAGGTACCTGGAGTTCTGCAGGAAGTGAACAACACTTGGAAAGGATTTTGAAACTAAATGAAGAAGATTTATTTAAAATTGTGTCAGAAATGGGGAGAGGCAACAGGGTGACCGGTATCAGTCATTGCAAATGGATGAAATAAGATGGGTCTGATGGACTCCTGCATCCCTAAGTATTGTGCAAATTTGGGCATGGATTACTTTTCACCAGTGCATGTGATGTGGCTCAACAGGAAACAAGAAAATTTTAATTTGTTTGATTTAATAAAGATATAAAATACGCTTTTGGCAAGAATTTAGGAGAAAATAACAGTTCTAGCTAACTTGATTCAGAGGTTGAATATAATGCAACATTTTTTAAAAAATTTTTATGTAGTAAATTTCTGCATGCGGTCCTGAACATAGTATGTTGATTAATGTACATTTTTATTTATGCAAGATGGAGGGGTGAACCTGCAGAAACTTAACCTAAGATTTAGCTGGAGGCCACGACCGAACAATTGTGACAAAACATAATCAGAAAGGTTGACATTGAGATCTGCAATGGAGTGTGGTAACAGAAGAGTGACCTAATTGCAATAACAGGAAGTCAAGTTTGTACACAGGAACTCATTTGCCCTGTCACCTCAGTCACTGGTAGTAGTTGGAGATGTCATAATCATGGTGTCAGTAGCAGATAAGCTGAATTTGGACAGAGATGCAGTGTGTTTCAGAGGTCCCAGCAATGAGGGTCAGGGTTCAGTAGCCAGCCAAGGTTCGGGTCAGATCGAACGTGAAGGCTGCAAACAGCCTGTATCATGCCCCAACTGTCAGGGAGAGGCATGGAATTGGTGGCAAAAAAGCTTGTGGTGAGGACTAAAGGCAAGTGCTTCAGTCTTTCTTTTATTTAATTGGAGGAAATTTCTGCCTATCCAGTACTGAATCTATCACACACATGAACAATCAGAAGTAATGAAGGAGTAGAGATGGTTGATGTTGAGGTAGAATTGGGTGAAATGCCAGTGTACGTGTGGATCATGACGTTTTTAGCTGATGTTGCCGAATGGAAGCTATGGTGTAAAGGGAAGGGCATTGGTTGGATTCAGATCTTTAAAAATGTTTACGTTGCATCTGACATTTTGCATTGTTACTTAAATGTGTACAGCATGCTTGGAAAGTTAATGCAGCACCAAATGCAATCCACTTCTTTAAAAATTTAATCACGATTACTTGATTATCAAGGCTAAACATGTAGAAAATGGAGCCGTTTTAAAAAGTGTGTACAAATAAATACTGAAAGCTAACATGGGAGGTATTCACTAAGTCTTGGAAGCAGGCTGGAAGTGAATTAGTAATTAGACAGGGAGTTACCCACTAAGAAATAAAGGAGACAATTTTGTAGGAGAATATAATTGAATAATGGCTTAAAACGTGAGAAATACTCCAACAGATCCTGGGAGCATTTATGGACAGAGGGACAGAATGAATAGTCCTGCCAGTGATTTTTATCAGAACTCCATTTGAATGAAAGATTATGGATCTGAAACATTTAATTCTTCATGGATATTGCCTGACCTACAAAGTATTTGCAGCATCCTCTCTATTTCAATTTTGTAGAACTGAATGATGGAATAATTTTAACAATATGTTGCCTTTATTTAGAAAAGGGAGTGAAAGAATTGCAGAAGTACCATAAAATGATGCTGAACCACAACTGAGAAGCATTAAAATGTGATCTGAAATTGGCTATAATGTGAAACAATAGTGAGTCTGTATTCTGGGACACTGCATCCCGGAGGCTAGAACATAGAACAATACAGTGCAGAACAGGCCCTTCGGCCCTTGATGTTGCGCTGATCTGTGAACGAATCTAAGCCCCTCCCCCTACACTATCCCATCATTATCCATATGCTTATCCAAGGACTGTTTAAATGCCCCTAATGTGGCTGCGTTAACTACATTGGCAGGCAGGGCGTTCAACGCCCTTACCACTCTGAGTAAAGAATCTGCCTCTGACATCTGTCTTAAATCTATCACCCCTCACCTTGTAGCTATGCCGCCTTGTACAAGCTGAAGTCAACATCCTCGGAAAAAGACTCTCACTGTCTACCTTATCTAATCCTCTGATCATCTTGTGTGTCTCTGTTAGATCCCCTCTTAGCCGCCGCCTCTCCAATGAGAACAGACCCAAGTCCCTCAGCCTTTCTTCATAGGGCCTGCGCTCCAGACCAGGCAACATCCTGGTAAATCTCCTCTGCACCTTTTCCAATGCTTCCACATCCTTTCTGTAATGGGGCAACCAGAACCGCACGCAATATTCCAAATGAGGCCACACTAGCGTATTGTACAGTTGCAGCATGACATCACGGCTCCAGAACTCAATCCCTCTACCAATAAAGCCTTACACGCCGTAAGCCTTTGTAACAGTACTATCAACCTGGATGGCAACTTTCAGGGATCTGTGTACATGGACACCAAGATCCCTCTGCACATCCACACTACCAAAAATCTTTCCATTGACCCAGTATTCTGCCTTCCTATTATTCTTCCCAAAGTGAATCACCTCACATTTATCCGCATTGAACTCCATTTGCCACCTTTCAGCCCAATTCTGCAGTTTATCCAAGTCTCCCTGCAACATTTTTCCACACTGTCCACCACTTTTGTTTTAGTGATATAGGAAAGCTGCTAATGAAATTTCCAAATACTTTGGAAATATCCGTTACATTGATGAGATTATGTCTTGCGTTACTTTTATTTAAGAAAGCAATTCACCAAGCACTGAACTTTTAAGCAGTTGGTTAATAAAGATGATAATATTGCTGAACAGTTGAAATTGAGAATTGGTCTCGTACTTGATAAAAGGCTTTCTTCTGGCTGGGAAGTCAGTTATGAGGGGTTGTGATGAACATAAGTCAGAGTAGGGAATAGGTGAAGTTGTACACGGTGGCTCAGTGGTTAGCACTGCTGCCTCACAGCACCAAGGACCCAGGTTTGATTCCACCTTCAGGCGACTGTCTGCGTGGAGTTTGCACACTCTCCCCACGTGTGCGTAGGTTTCCTCCAGGTACGCTGATTTCTTCCAACAGTCCAAAGATGTGCAAGTTAGGTGGATTGGCCATGCTAAATTGCCTGCAGTGTTTAAGTGGGTTATAAGGGAATGGGTGTAGACTACTTGGACTAAAGGGCCTGTTTTCACAGTGTAGGGATTCTCTGATTTTTAGGTTGCTGTGAACTTAAGATCATAGTTGAACATCAATATAACTGCATTTCAGTTTCATGTCTCATGAGGTGGGCAAGCAAATTTTGGAAAGATATGACCTTAGATGCTTATGTTGCTACTAATTAAAATAACAAAACTATGCATGTTTACGATCAAGTTTCAATTGAAAAGACTAATTTAATAAAATTTCTAATCATTTTATTGAACACTGATTTACTAAGGTGACTGGATTGCTTTTGCTTGTCCAGGTAATCAGTGACGTAAGGCTGTCAAATTTGCCAGCAAGTGTTTGAAAATAATTTTTCTTGTTACTGTATTTCTTTTTTTTTAAAAAAAAGGTATTTTGGTTGCTTTTGACCCTGGATAAATATCCTGTAATTCCATATCTAATATTATTGTGGGGGTGCTATCGGAGCACAGACTACGGCACTTCCAGAAGCAGCTTAAACAGCATGGTGGTAGCTGACAATTAATGATGGCATTGATAAATGCTGCTCACATCCAAGAATGTAATTTAAAACTCTGAACATTTGAAGTAGACTATAAAAATCTATCCAAAACCCTTGAACCTAAAATGGTTAATTTTAGATTGAGCAGATCTACTTGTTTTCAAAGTCCCACATTAGAAATTGTTAAAGATTAAACTTGGCAACAATTTCTCCGATCCAGTCCAGCTCAAACTGATGCTACAAAAAAGATTTGCAAGAGGCCAGTGACCAACTTTTGAGTCGCTATTCTTCCTTATTGAAACCAACACTTAACTTCTGTCTTTTTAGTCTAGGTTATGTGAACTATGCCTGCAATGAAATAAATTTAAAATACAGAGGATTAATTAATGAGAGATAATGGGAACTGCAGATGCTGGAGAATTCCAAGATAACAAAGTGAGGCTGGATGAACACAGCAGGCCCAGCAGCATCTCAGGAGCACCAAAGCTGACGTTTCGGGCCTAGACCCTTCAGGTTAATTAATGTTGGTTTTACCCCTCCATCTTCACCCCTGGGCCCTAGCTACACGCATGCTAGATCCAGTAACTCTGATTCAGTGAATTGCGTGGTTTCCTCCTTAGCTTCCTGGAGCCACAGCTTTAAGCTCCAAGGGGACAAATCTCTGTGTTATTCCTCTACCAGTGCTTTGTGACCCTTCTGGTGGGGTTCAATCACAAAGAGCATTCAGATGGGACTGTCACCATTGTTTGGGAGTGGGCAGCATGATGATAGGACTGCTTCAGCACCGGTTATGAAAAGTTTGTGACTAGCCAGACTCTGACCTGCAGTCTATATGTTGGACAATCCTGCCTGAAAACCTATCCATTATAGTGTTGAACATATTCATGGAATGACTCGGGTCTTGTCCTGAGAGGTGTAGAGCAAATCGGAATCACCATGTTAAGGAAGCTGTGTGCACATCCACAGCTTCCTTAACATGGTGGGACAAGTTGGTAAACTGGTTACAAAGGTGTGTAGATATTTTCCTTGGCTGAGGCATAAAATAAATGAGCAAGGACGTTATGCTGAAGTTATTAAAATACTAGTTAGACCACAACTTAAGTACAGTGGTACAACAGTTTTACATCAGTATTTTTGGTCACCTCATTTGTAGAAATTATGGAGCTGTGCTAAAGAGAGTGTAGATGAAATTTACATAATGTTAGTGGCGTTGGAAAATTGGGATAAGAGCGGTGCACAAGGTTATGAGGAGCCTGAATTGTGTGGATGGCAAAAATATATTTCCCTTAGAGGGATGGATGACTAAGTATAGAGGTATAGGGTTCAAGTGATTCAAAGGATTAGAGGGAGATGAAAACATTTCTCACTCAGATGGTGATATGAGTCTGGAATTTGCTCCCTTAAAAGGGAGTAGTGACAGAAACCCTCACCTTGCTTAAGGTGCCTGGATGTGCACCTGAAGTCTCGTAACCTCCAGAGATGCAGACTTATATGCCTAAAAATGGGATTTGGCTGGGTGACCTGTTTTTCAGTTGCTTCAGTGTGACTTCCTGAACTGGAATTTTTTTAATGTTTTCTAAATATTCTGAGTATCTGGAGAAAAGGAACGTGCAGAGCTAGAGGAGTGGAAGTATGGGAGAGCCAGCTCAAAAATGATTTGAATGGCCTTATATGCTGCAACCATTCAATGCTCTGCAGCCCCCAGAAATGGAGAATTCCAAACATTTATAAACTGAGTGAACACATTTCTCCTCCATTTAATGTCAAATCAGGTATTTTCTTAGCAATGAAACTAAGAACATGGTATAGGAAAGGGTTTTGAGTGTGCGGCTACACATCACTGAAAGCTAATATTTAAGAAAGGCTGCAGATGCTGAAGATCTGAACCAAAAACAAAATGCTGGAGAAACTTAGCAAGATTAACAGTTCTGAAGAAGGGTTACTAGATTTGATTTACCTCTAATTTCTCTCCTCTAAAAGCTAATACTTGGCTACAAAAAATAATCAAAAAGCTGATGGTGTGTTTGCCTTTGTCTCGGCGTATGGAATACTGTTTTTTGTTTTACAGAGCTTTGGTCACACCCCATTTGAGGTACTGTTCAGTTTTCAGCGCCAAACCCTGAAGTATTTTGGCTGTGGAATGGTTACTGTGTAGAAACGTCAAAGTTAAAGAAGGCTTTAAAGGGTTAAATTGAGATTGGGTTGAAAGACCCTGGCTTATATACCTTTTTCCATTTAGAAGACAAGTAAGCAAAATGACTCTTTTAGTATTTTAAAACTATTTGAGGTTGTTAATAGAGGAGCTTATTCTCATAAAATCAAGAACAAAGTGGTATGATTTTAAAACTTAAACTAGGCACGTGAATATTGGTAAACACCTAACAAAAAGCAGAGTAATGGAATCTGAAACCCTGTCCTCAAGCTTTGGACTATCCAAGCTGATTAAAATTTTCAAGATTGTGGTCGACAAGAGCTTTGTTGGCAAGAGTACTGATAGATACTGATCAAAGGCATGCAAATGGATTTGAGGTACAACTCAGTTGCTTTTTCACTTCATGGCCTAAAAAAGCTAAAGGAGCTAAATGGTCTTCTCTTGTTCGAACATTACTCTGAACAATTATTAAAGTTACTGCCAGAGCATTTTGTCATTATTCCCATTAAGGGTTCAACAAGAGAGGGTAAACAAAGTTCTCCAATATTGTTGAGGCTCTGCTGTTCCTCATCCCAAGCCAAAATATATTTTTAACATTGTGGATTAGAAATTTCAAGACAGCTGTATTGATGTAGCATTACATTGAGATCCATTCACACAAATTAAATTTTGAAATTACGTGGTTATATGGTGAATGTTTGGTCCTTAAATATCTCTGACTGAATGAGATGTTTATTGCAATTACAGAGGCAGACCATAAATAGGCTTAAATATACAGAGGATATTTATTTAAAAACTGGTTTCTGCATCCAGTCACCATTGGTTTTTAAAGTAATCTTGCTGCAGATGACAGTTTATTATCTACGCAGACATGTTTTGACAATTTTTATTAACTTATTCACTCTGACTTGTCCTGAACAAATTTCTGAAGTTGTGTAGGGTGTATCCGGCTACAAACAGTCCAGACATTTACACATCCTTAATCCTTGACAGTAAAGTATGTTTAATAATTCTGTGCACCCAGCCTCAGACAGCTGGAAATTGGCCTCAAATCATTCTATAGCAATCCATTTCCCACAGTTTCCACATTATTTCTTACACGCATGCGTAAGATCAGGAATCAGGACATGTACTGGTAGATCTTACAGAAAAAAGACATTCATTTATTCAAAATTTAACAAAGGAATAAAGAATATTCAGAAAATCTACAGCCTGTGTCCAATTTTTTTGGTTTTTTTTTGCAGGATGAATTTTAGTTGGGAGTGGACTGTCTAAAGTGTAGGATAAGCAAACTCCATGTGTGAAAGTGGGTTGATTTAATAATTGGCGGAAAAGTTAGCAGAGGTTTTGGGGATGAGCAGGAGAATGGGATTAATTGCATTTCACATTCAAAGCTGCTAACTTTAATTCAAAAGTTGGTACCAACACGATAGATCAAATGGACTTCTGTGCACCAATCTACAATACTATTTTAAAATAAATGTTAAGACTGAAAATAGGGACCAGCAGAAAAATCAGTTATCTTAATGAACAAATTAAGATTAAGTTTCAGGTATAGCTTTAAAGAAATGCTAGATAACCTCTGTCTTGGACATCACAGTATCACTGAATAAGCAACGTCAGAAATGCTCTCGTTCCAAAAATTTTAAAGCAAACGCTGCTTACTTAGAAAGTCACAGTGAAGCAGCAGCACATCAAAAGATATCTAATTCCTAAAATCTTTGAAATTACTGTCATGATAGTATACAAAATGCCTGAGAATACAAGAAGCCCCTGGACTTTTTCCAAGTTGGGAATTACTGGTCAGATTTCCAAAGCAAATTCAGCTTCTTAATGGTAGCATTGATAAACATGCAGTTGAATGAAATCTGTTGCAGGCCTAGAAAAATGAGACACTCCATCTCATGGGTTTGGTCAAGAATCTGAGCATCCAAAAAGATTCTTATGACTCTGATGATTCTTGAATACATCAATTGCTATATCTCCGAAAGTGTGCCTCCGTTCATATTTTCCCTCCAACCTCAAATGTGAGATCATCAAAGGAATGTTTGTTCAACCCACACAGCCATTTCTTTCAAAGCTATCTTGCAACATGACGCCTTTCTATGCTAGCTGGCTTTTAAATGCAACTTTTAAGTTTCTTTAAAACTCTTTTGAAGGAGGGTAGATTGATAGGGGCAGGGAACAATTTATAATATAGATTGTTGTATTAACATGTTTGTTTTTGTCATTCCTTCTTGAATTGCGTATTTATAGATATACTATGAAAACTTTGGCAGCCAGAAGAGTTGTGCAATTTGAACTGTAAAATCAATTTGGCTCTGTGTGCTCTGAAATGAAGAGGAAACATGCCTGTGACATTCCTGAAGTATAACTAAGAATAACATGAAACATGTGTGGCTGTGTTTCAGTTTACAAATGGAAACTACAAGGTGTTCACAGATTTCAAAACTCTCAAGTCACTACTGTATTGAACCTTGACCATAGCCTAAACAGCTAACCATTCAAGGTCATTATTGTTCCATATTTCTAAGTTTTTTTTTAATAATTTTCTTTCCTACACTTACAAGACAAGCAAGTTTTTTTTTGTTGTTAATGACTTGAATAGAGTGGTGCCTATAATTTAAGAAAAACGCTGAAGTGGTTTTAACTTGGTCAGTTAAGTAAGGTAAAATCAGTAGCTGTCTCTGCTCTTCTGCTTAAAAATAAGGCTGAGTTTACTAACTTACTTTCACTAGCCACCACACTCAGCTTCTGAGCAGTGGACAGGTAGCCATCCTGTCCAAAAACAGACAGTGGGTCTCCTTCACAATTTGACCTGTTTTTGTAAGACCTGATATTGGCAGACCCTGACTGTAAGCACATTGTGTTTGCAGCTGCTCTGTGTCAACTGTGTCCTATAACAGCTCTGAAAGGGATTGAAATTGTTTGAGATAGCAGGAACTGCAGATGCTGGAGAGCCTGAGATAACAAGGAGTAGAACTGGATGAACACAGCCGGCCAAGCAGCATCAGAGGAGCAGGAAAGCTGACGTTTTGCGCCTAGACCCCGCTTCTCGGCCCGAAACGTCAGCCTTCCTGCTCCTTTGATGCTGCTCGGCCTGCTGTGTTCATCCAGCTCTGCACCTTGTTATCTCTGAAGGGGATTGTATGCCTTTTAATATCCAGATAGTGTGCGACCATAGGTGGGAAATTATGTTGGTCATTGTCTGATATCCTGGGAACAGTCACATTGCCACAACTCAGAGTGGTTACTGGTTAACGACAACATCCTCTGATGAGGTGGCTGGTGACTCCTGTCTGTATAAAATAAAACCATGCTGACACATGAAATGACAGGGCAGGGATTCATGCACTAAAAGAACACCACTGGAACCATCCTACAGTACGCTGCAGAATCCTGCAGATGCGTCGTACAGCAATCATCAGATGACAGCCCATACTGTCAGCTATTTGATGAGAAGGAAGAAGGATCGACAACTTAATTTTTTTTGCGGACAGATTGAAAGCTGATTTGGGTATGGTATGAGCACTGAACGCCTACTCCCCATTTACCAACATTCCAACAATTTTCCTTTCCTCTGCCATTGACCATCTCGGTATTCACATTGTCCCCATACAAGGATAATGTAAACACAAATGTTTCAAACCAAATTTATGCATGAACCCACAACATCTTGCATGAAAAGATGAACCAATTGCCTTATTCTCTCAGAGCCAGTCTTGCAAATGATATTGTCTGTCCTAGTTTCTTTTTCCTGCAGGTCTACTCCAGTGATTCTAAGTATGCCTGGAAGAAGACTCCTAACTTACATTGGAGGAAATTTCAATTGGACCTTGGAGCATGATCTCAAGAAACTCTGGGCCTAGAAAACTTTATTGCCGAGACACCATGGTGCAGTGGTTAACTCACTGGCAGGTGACAGGAAGGGTATTGACAGAGGTGAGAGTGCACCAAGTTCATGATTCATGATGCAAAACACACCAGCAATCCGAGTAATCTGTTGGACAGATTGCTGAAATGCTGCAATGTCATGCAAACCCTATTGAACAGTAATAACCAGAACCATGATGACAGCAGTCTGAATCTGCACAGCAGCAGCTGAGCTCACTTGTCAGCAGCCAGTGTTCACTGTAATAGTCAGATATTGAGTGTCTGTTGCTTGGGTTTCAGTAGAAGTTGTGATCATGGTTTGGTCCACGAGTGTGCAAACAGAGTTGGTCAGTACTTCCATGCTGGAAAGAATGGGTTCAAGCTCTGTGCCAAATTGGTGCCAGACATCTTCGCACTTCCAAATGTTGAACACCATTGTAGGCTTCTGGTTTGTACTCAGTAATTTGCTGATTTTTAGGTGGTTTGAATTGTCACCAGTTCCCTGGTTCTGACACTGGACTTATTTAGGAAATGCAAAATGAAGAAGGCAGTAGATAGGCATTTCAGGGCAAAAGAATCTCTGCTTAAATACAAAAAAAACACAAGAAAATAAAGGTAAATGTAACAAACAGTGAAAGTAACACTATCAGCTATATAGAGGACAGTAATGAAATACACTATTCAAACAGTATTAGAACCTAAACAGCAGTTTTAATCTCAAAATTTAATCAGGCTTCCAACCCTTGGAGTCCCATGCACTGTCACCACCTGCCTTCCCCTCCCTGCTAGCTAGGTTGGAAACTTTTGGGGTCTTAGGACTTTAAGCTCACCGCTGAGGAAAATGCAGTTTTGAAGTTCTGCAGGCTGTTGAGGTTCTTGCTATTGGTTCAGAACAGACCTGTGTCTGGAAGCTCTTTATCGGATCGTGCTTGGTTTGCTTCCCTGCTCCCGGAATGTCCTTTGTTGCGATGGTACCCTTGGTTTGGGTTGCCGTCTGAGTTTCTGTTCGTCCTCTGTAGTTCTCCATTCTGAAGCTGCGTGTTGGTGCTGGAACTCTGGGGAAGCTGTTCATGCAGGAGTTTATTGTTGAAAAAGCTCTCCCCTCGGGTCAGATCAGGGCTAGCAGTTACACAGACCAATTGTCCAGTTATCCCCCCACAAATCTGTGTTGTCCTCACCGTTCCTGGTGTTTCCTTCTGAAATCAATTATCTTCCCAATAGTTGAGTATGTATAAATGGATTTTGATTGAAGTTAAATGTTTGGTATCTGTGTAGGGTCCATACTGCTTGTGCTGGGTAGCCCAAGGTGTAAAAGTTGGTTCTGATTTAGAGTGTTAGGTTTACTAGGTTGACCTCTTAAAGTGGAGGTGTAAATTGGAATCCCAGGCTGAACATTGGTTCTGAGCAGCCATCTCTGTGTTTTTATATTTTTTCCAGAGCTCAGCCCAGCTGACCAATTTACTTTTAAAAGTTTTGAAAAGTCCAGAGTCCTGTTCAGTATTTTATGATGGAGATTTTTGCTCAATCCCACACCATCAGCATTCTTTTGTGGGTTGCCTCACTGAAGTTTTGTGTGAGTTGTTTGCAGTGAACCCATGGAAGGCACCTGTGCTATCCTTGCCCATTTCAGCATTGCTGTGCTCAGGCCAGGTGTCTTACAGCATATGAAACTTTCTTCAGTGATCAACTATCATTCACCCTTGACATCTACAACACATTTTAGTGAGCCAGTTGAATAATAATATGGTGATTTTTTTTAAAAATAGCAATACCAGAAATTTAAACAGATTTGTTTGAAAAAAAATTTAAGAAACCCTTGGCAAAGTTTCAAATCCTGGATCTTCTACACTTACTTGCACCTCCCATATTTGTTCATGTATATCCCAGCTTCACTTTCAATGACCTCTCATCCATTGCATCATTGCTTTGTGGTTTATCCTTTAAACTGGAATTCTTGAGCTAATTCCAAACATTAGCACTTTGGGGGAGAGGGGGGTGGATGGGGGTGGGGAGGGGGTATTGGGACCATAAAGTGGAATCACGAGCTGAAATTTTGGGGCTGTCAACTCTGAGGCAGCAATATCTGCCATGGGGCTCCAAGTTCTAGCAGCATGCTCATTTCTAAGAGGCTGTTGTTTTCTCTGAAGCTACAACCACCCCCCCCCCCCAAAAAACCCTACTCCTCCACCCAAGTTCTCATTAAGAAGTCACAACAATTTTCAAGTCTAGAAATGGACTCACGGTGGGGGAAAAAGAATCGGGTATGCTGGCCTAGATGTTATGCTTAAAATAGATCATGAATTGGCAACCCTCTGACTCCAAGGTGGGAATGACACCACCTGAGCTTCAGCTGACTGTGCAAAAGCATCTCTTATCAAGTTTGTCAGCCAGTGAGCATTGACTGAATTTGGTCACACAGGATGATACAGTGACACCATTCTCAGCCAGTGCTTCTGCAGCTAGTTAATACGGACTTTGGAGAACAAACAGGACAGAAACGTTGATAACAAAGTGTGGAGCTGGATGAACACAGCAGGCCAAGCAGCATCTCAGGTGCTCCTGAGATGCTGCTTGGCCTGCTGTGTTCATCCAGCTCCACACTTTGTTATCTTGGATTCTGCAGCATCTGCAGTTCCCATTATTACAGGACAGAAACGTTGCCTTCCCTCTCCTCCTCGTCCCAGTCCAAAAACTGTAAAATACTTCAATGTCTGCCTTTCTAAGATTTGCAAAATTAGCACATTGGATTGGAATTTCCTCCTTCTGCCTGCTAGTACAATACCAATACTACCCAAGGAGCCTTACTCCTTCATGCAACATCCCCAAACCGCTGCTCTTTAACCGCAGTGTTGGAGGCTGATATTATGAACAGATTAGGGACTGAGGTTCATTGATCAGCAGTTGCAAAGAGCCGGTAGACTCGATGACTTCATATTGAAACTGAAGAAATGCACGAGGTAAAATAGCTTTTAAGATTGACTGGTACTCGCTGAATACAATGAGAATCGTATAACTGTACTGTGTCCATTTTAGCTCTATGTAGCAATTCCATTATGACCCACAGAGCGTAAATACGGCACAGGGCTGAGTGGTTTGTGTGCGGAGTGCCTATTAGAATCGTAGGAACCAAGTAAGCAAGTAGGGAGGGAGGAGACTTGCACAGCCCTGCTGCACTTAAGCACTCATGTAAAGGCAGCTGGTGGAAGAACCAGCCGCCCACATCAGGAAGTGGTCGGATCTCTCTGAAAGGAAGGGGAAGTAGAGGCAGCTTCTCAGTGCAGCAGTCTCTCAGCCCTTTGCTGGAGCTACTGCACTGCCGTTCATGTTGACGGAACAGAGTCCATGAACTGAGGCAACTTTGAATTTTTTTAAATATAAAAGCAAGGAGATTTACATTTCTTCTTAACTGCTTCATTGTGTTTTCTTGTGCAGGTAAGTTCACTGTTTTGGTTGTCTCCTTTTTAGAGCGCGGGCTGTCAGTTTGTTTGCGTAAGGGCTTCTTTCACTGAAGCCTTTCAGTATTGACTTTGGGGCAGGAATGTGTAATGACTGTTTGTAGTTAAATGCCATATTCGTTCCAAGAAATTGCTCCACATTGTCGCAGAGTAAGTAACAATCTTGACCATTTTGTGTCTGGGAAACGGTATGTTATGAACCAGTTAGCAGGAACTTTCAGGACGGTTAGTAGTGGAGAAACTGATCAAATGGGAGACGGGAGTTTGAGTATTTCCAGCCTCACCCGGACAGTGTCCCGTAGAAGCTAAAGATGCGGCGAAACTGGAACTTCGAATCCATGGGAGAAACATCCACGAGTTGGATTTTTAAAAATTGTTCACAACCACTCAAATATGTCGACTTAACTCCTTGTGGGCTAAATGAATTATCAGCTCCACCTGTCAGGTTGTGTGATCTGAGCGATGCTCGATTGGGCACTTTCACATTGCAATTTTTAAGCTTGCAGTCATTTTATTTTTGGGAAGTGAAAATGAAATTTCGATGCTCAGCCCCTGTTTGCTCTGGCATGGAGCATTAGGAAAGAATTCGTAACCAGCACTGTGAACCTGGATTGTATTTCTCTGGAAAATGTGGTGTAAGCGTGGAGTGCTCGGAGGAGCAGGAGTGATGCACTGCAACAGGATGTTATAGATATGGCTGCTGTGGTCAGCAGTGGGTTGGAACAGTGGAAACCATTAGTCAGTGAAAAGACATTGTCTGTTCCTTAGCCATGTTTCTGTTCAGCTTTTTAAATATATGCTACAGCATTACTTAACACTCGGTCTATAACACAGCCCCCTCTGAGTCAGGAAGTTCTACATTCTGCTGACAGATTTGAGCATGATAAAGGGAGACTGGCTCTGATGGAGTGCTGATTTGCCAGGGATGCCATCTTGAATGAGATGTTAAACTAATGCCTCTGTCTGTTCCCTTGGGTGGATGTAAAGCATCTTGACTTGGGCGAGAGTAAGGTGGTGACTGATGTTTTATTCACTTAATTCTGACGGGAATTACTTTAGGAACGTTGATATCTATCATTTTAAAAAATATATTTAAACAATTCAACACAATCTCTTTCTGCATTTTATTCCCTCCCTCCTGAAAAATTACAGGGCAGTTTAACCTCCAGTTCTTTTCAGCTGTGTTTGAGACTGCAACCTTGTTCACCTTTTTATTAGGCTGTAAAGACCTCAATAAAAGACCAGCACACTCCATGTTCTTCCTTTGTTCCCAATCCAAGTCTTGTCCAAAAATGTAGAGGCCTTTGGAACATCTCCGTCTCCCCTAAACTGATGTGTCTCTAATTGAGATGTAGGTGTCACTGGAAAGACTGGCATTCATTTGTCTGTTGCTGATGCTATTGAGAAGGTAGCGGTGAGCTGCAGCCTTGAACAGCCAACAAGATACTGGCAAGGTGCTGTTAGGTTTAAAGTAATGAGTTTGGATCAGCAGCAACGAAAGAATGGCATTACTGTGTTCAGATTTAAAATGGTGGGTGATTTGGAGGGAAATTTGAAGATATTAATGTACCTATGCATTTACAGCGCTTGACAAGAGGTAACAGACTTGGAAAACGCTGTCGGAGTAGTTTAGGCCTAAAAACTGAAATTTAAACCCAAGCCGCCTGCTAATTACCTGAATACTGCTGTGTTAAAGCCATAGAAATAGCTTGTATCTCCATTTGAAGTTCTAAGCTAATAGAATGAAGCATTGGATGCAGTGTTTGAGTTGTTTTGATATAGTTCAATGTGTAGAGTCTGTATCATGTTCACTTTATTGCTAATGAGAAAGGTGGAGAATTTGGTTATATTAAATAGATGGTCTACAGTCTGTTTTGAAGATTGGTAATAATGACATGCTTCTGCTTTGCTAGATATTTTAGTTTTATTTTGATATCCTGGCTCACCTCAACTGTCGTGTCAACCTATTCTAGACTTTAGAATGATTCCTGGTAGAATAAAGATTGTAATTGAGATCATTTTAAATTAGAGAATTTAGGGCTGGCACATTGCATGGGTAACAAAGTTTTTCAAGCTGCAATTATTCCTGAGGCTAAGCTCACTGACCTCAGTGTTATAGTTGGTAGCAATGCTGTTGAGTTGGGTGGGAAAAATCAGTCAATATTCTCACTGCTGTTCAGAAATGACTGGCTATTGTTGTTGAACATGAAATAGCTTAAACTAAGCTGTGATGATGTTTTCAGGTGGGGCTTTGAAATGAAGAATGGCATATATGACCAGAAGTAAACGTTTGTTCTGCCTTCTGGCGGGATCATGGCTGATCAGATTTTGAGCTTATCTCAATTGCACTGCCTGCCCCCATAGCCCTTAACTGCTAGTCAATCTGAACTGTCTAACTCAGTCTTGAATACATTTAATAAACCTTACCCCAGAGAATTCCAAAGACTAGCAACATTGAGTGGAGAGATTCCTGTGTTTCCATCTGAAATGGGAAACTCCTTAATTTCAACACAGTCCCCAACAGGTCTGGATTCCTCCAGTCAGCATCCATCCTGTTCAGCCACCATCACGTGGCATATTTTGGACTTGTCACAGTCTTGGGAAGGAAAAGGAATGGTCAGAAACATAGAATTCAAAACATAATTTGCAGGGCTGTGGGCAAGAGTAGGGGGTGGGACCAATTAGACCTTTGAAAGGCCTTCATGGGCATAATGTTCAAAATGGCAATCTTCAGCTTGTATTTAAAACTTGAGATTAAATGTTAATATTCAACACGATTTATTTTTATTGCAAAAATATTAATGATTGGCATTGAAAATATGCATGTAGTTTTTAAAGCAAAATTAATTTTTCAGGTTTACTCCCTGTTCCTAGTGAGATGCATATAAGACATAGCTGAGTATACAGAGGATGTTGTCATTATGACAGGTACAGTCTGACTGTAGCTTAGCTGCTGTATAAAAGTTAAAGATAGTTGTTCAGGTGTCAGATCACAAGATCAAACCCGTCTGTGCATATACACACCCTGTTGCTACAGCCATGATTTGCAAACATGCCCATCGGCACTGTGGATGGAAGGTTTCTCGTGAGCAATTGGGTATCTGTCATGACTTCTGAATGGCAAATAAGAAATATGACAATCAGCAGCAAATCTTAATCAAAAAAAATTCCACAATTGTGACCAGAAGTTTCTGAAAAATATCAGGAAGTAGCTTTGGGAGTGTAGCAAATGGATGACCCCTGTTCTATCTTGTAAGCTGGATATAAATATTTTATTTAAAGCTAAGAAAAGCCCATTAATGCATGCCACAGTTGTTAGAACATCATGAAACCACTGGTTCTTCTGTCTCTATATCAATGTGTGGCTCCAGTCACCACTAATTCTCTCCATCTGCTTTAGTTCCAGACAAACAGCAATGTCTTACCACAGCTTCCTGCTTGAGCCAATCAGCTGTCATGCCTGGAATAAAGACAGGACCCGTGAGTATTTGTTACAAGTAAATGCAGTGTAAACCCTTCTGGCTCACCGGAAATAAAGTACTTGTAACCAAGTGTCTTTATTTCAAATGCTAAATGACCTCAATGTTTTTACATCATTGCATATCTGCAGAACTCAATTGCCTCATGCCTAATGTTGCTTTTGGAGTTCCAAAGAAAGGAGCAAGAAAAAGAGTCAGTTAAATGCTTTGCGTTTTACCAAATACCGTAAAAGAACTCCTGAGCCAATGGTTCAAATGCCAATGAGTTAAACTTAAATTGTTGCTTCCCCCAGACTTCTACAAGGGCAGCACAGTAGCTCTGTGGTTAGCATCGCTGCCTCACAGCGCTGGAGGCCCAGGTTTGATTCTATCCTCGGGCGACTGTGTGTGGAGTTTGCACGTTTTCCCCATGTCTATGTGGGTTTCGGTCAGGTGCTCTGGTTTCCTCCCACAGTCGCAAAGATGTGCACGTTAGGTGGATTGGCTGTGCTAATATTGCCCATAATGTTCAGGAAGGTTAGGTGCATTAGCCATGGAAAATGCAGGGTTATGGAGATAGGGTAGGGGGATGAGTCTGGATGGGATGCTGTTCAGAGGGTCAGTGTGTGTTTGTTGGGCCAAATGGCCTGTGTCCACCTAAGGATTCTATGGAATGTATGTTGCCTCATCGCTTGATAAGCAAGCCACACCCATTTTGTGTTAGGGAGACTGATTGTAACTGTCATGCCATAGTTTCACATGTGAAATAAAACAGCTCAACAATTTCATATCTGGTTTGCTCTGGCCAGGTACTTCCATGTTTGTCTTTACAAAGGTTAAAAATGTTCAAGTACACGATACAGAGGTTTCTAATTCGAATAACAAAAATGCGTTGTGGTTAAATTCAGGAGTCACATTGTTGCTTAGGGTCGGACAGTGTAGGCACGGACTTAAATACAAGACATTCAGATCCCGATGTGAACATTCAATAGTACTATCTAGCACAAGACCTTAAACTTATGTCTGAAATTTCCTACTTTAGGTAGTACTGACATGCAATAAAATGCCCTTGTCTCTAGATCAGTTTCCTTTGTAAAATCAGTATAAGGTTCTCAGTCTGAGCATATTCATTATAGGATGTTTGATCACTGCACTTGAAACTTAGTGCTGTCGTTGGATATGTACTATACACTATACTGTAACTGAGAACAGTAATAACTAATCAAAGATGCCCATGTGCGATTTGTAATTGACTACTCAGTTCGAGCCCCCTGAAGATAGTGAGCCACATACTAGTTTGCAATATTTTCAAAATGCTGCCTTGGTCAATTACTGGAGACTATTTGACAATGAACGAAAAAAACCTTACGGAGGAAATTAATGCAGTTCACACACTGAGGAATCTATGCATTTTACTTAAATGCATAGAAACGATCTGTGCAACAAAGTAAAATCCAGATGGACAGAACACCAGAGTAAGATTACAGAGCTGCATTCAGTCACATGCAGACAGATCAGGGATCGTTTTGGCAGTCAGTGCTAATCAGAGTTTTTCAGCCTTGTTCGGTTAGCACCCTCATACTGTTCTTTCTGTTAGACCAGTGTGACTTATTTCGGTAGTTGCTCAGGCCTATTAACTTTAGCTTTCAGAATACGTAACACTGCCGTGCTTTGACAAAATCCCATCTCGTTGAGAGCATAGTGAACCATGGTATTTCTGTTGGGCTGTGATGAAGACAGTCTGACTTGAATCCATAACAATTCTACTGTTGAGGATATGAAAGATTCCATCTTAAACTTTCACAGGGAACATTTTCATAGAAAGAAAGCTCACTTTGTTACAAAGGTGTATTCTTAACCAAGATAGAATCACCTCAAAACAATTTTTAAAGAGACATTTGTGAAGAAATCACTAAACGCCTCTGTTAAGTACTCTTCCTTTTAGTTTAATTCTGTGCATTCAATTATTTCCAACAAAATTTGAAGCATATTTTCCTTCAGCAATGTTGGAACTTGTCGGGAAGCAGACTGTTGTTCAGCTTGATGCGGGCTTGTTGAGTTGCACTGGTATGTTGAAGTATTGTTCAATTACAGAAGCATTTATTCCAGCCCAGGCCTGTGTGGTCATGTGGTGCTGGTTCACAAAAAGTAACTCAGTAGAAGGCTCTTCAGGGATGTTCAGATGGAGCTGATTTAGTTTGGGTTTGTCCCTTTTCTTCGCCCACTTTATTTTGTTCTTGTTAGTCCTCTCGCACAACCTGCTGGTGTTAGGGTTGCTAACTGTGGTTAGGTGTGTTCTTCTAGGTTTGATTGACATCCCATTCCTCAACTGCCATAAAAAAATGTCCAGTGCAGCAATTCCCTTTCCTCACTTGTAACATTCTTATCTCTGATTCAAGTTTAAATGTTCAGTTGCATTAAAAATAACACATTTCTTAATGCCATAATGATTGCCCTTGTGGTCACACAATAGCTCTGCAGATTGATCTTCAAATCCAGAAGTCTCTGGGACAACCTTGGAGGTGTGGCAGTTTTATTTTATGTGCCAATGCTGCTGTAGCAGCCAATTGCACGCACACTGCTACCAGAGATTGCATGTCCATTTTACCAAGTTTCCACCCATCTTTCTTCAGTAGCCCAGTGAAACTGACAAATTTGTAGGCTTTCTTTTCTCCTGTCAGAAATACGTGCGTTTTGTTTTCGTTGTGTTGTCCCTATGGAACTCTAAATGAAATAATTATCAATTAATATGTCAAGATTGACCCGCAAGTAGTTCTGTGAGGTAAGGTGAAGTCACACTGGACTATCGTAGCGTGTAAAGATGTTAGCACATTGTGAAATTCTGTTGAAGAACAATTTTGTGTGTGGTTCATTTCATGAGCTCGGAGCATTCCAAAGGACTTTGTAGCCAGGAGGTAGATTTGGAATTGTATTTCTTGTAATGTAGGAGGCGCAGCAGTGAATTTGCACACAGCTGGGTCTCTCAAAACAGCAATTAACTAATGAGCATATTGTCTGTTTTAGTGACATTGTTTCAGGGATAAATATCGGCCAGTGCCTCATTTGGAAAAATCAGTGTGGGCCATCTGAAAGGGTAAACAGGGCTTTATTTAACATCTGCTAAAGGCAATGCCTCTGACTGTTCAGGGCTGGAAATGGCAGCCTAGGCTGTGTGCTCAACACTTCCATCCTGTCAGAACTGCAGGCAACAGAATTTCACACAAATATTTCAACATGTTTGAATGATCATGTCACGACCGCAACTTGATGTCAATAACCTGGGAGGATGCACCCTATTAGATATTTTTCAAATGATATTCATTAGATTTAGAGTAAGTGGAGGGAAGACGACAAGATCGAATATTATGAAGTTGTTGCTTACAACTTAAAATCTATAAAGAGTCACTGCTGATATCTGAGCTCCCTTGATGACCTGTGTTGATCTAGTGACACTCTTAACATTTTTTAAAAATAATTTGCTTCACCACTTGCAGTCGATACAAGCTGTCAGTCCGTGACTGAAACAATTCAGCATGGAGACATGAGGAAGCACACAGTGAGATTCAGGATTCCCATCAATGTTTGATCATTCTAAGTGAAGAAATCCCTGGCTTTTGCTCATTCTTTTTCTATTGAGGCAATGTGATGAAGGGTTAGTGCTGAGGGAATCATTTAATGAGGCTTGCCACACAAATAAGACATTTTGACAAGCTTTACCAATCAATAAGGTGAATGGTGAGAAGACCACAGTACTATTTGCAGTTCCAAGTTCCTGGCTGCAAGCATAGATTCAAGAACAATATTTTATATAATGCCTGTAAGATCTATGTGCCTCCTTTTAACACTTAGAGATGATCAAAATGTATAGATGCCCAGCCTGATGAGTGGGCAATTTGAACTGCGCAAATGAATCTTACAGAGCAACTCCTTTGTAGGATTTGTTAGTGGAGCTTCCCTGTTCTTTCTCGAAATGGTAGCTGAATATTGTACTGCAAAGATTGTAGATAGTATGTAATGTCACTTGTTACTAAGTTGCTGGCTGTCGCCCTCACAACTAACACCTGATGTTCTGAGTGCTTGCAGTCTCCGTAACAGCTTCTCCTTCCCTCCGTAAACTTGAGCTCATCAATTTATATCGTTGTGATACAAATGCAAATCGTTGTTCGGCTCTGGCCAGGAAATTGAGGAATCAACTGTCTGCTCATTATCAACAGTCCATTTGAGCCAGTAATGGTCAGAAGATAAGCTCAGCCTGATTGCTGGAAGGCCGTCTGCATTTTAAATAGAGAAATCTATAATTGTTGCGTGTTTTCTTCTTTCTATGTCACTGTACTAAATGTGAACTTCACTAAATGCACAGAATATATTATACCCCCCTCCAGAAGTTATCAACTAGTGCCACTGTGGGCTCTGAGTCAAAAAGTTCTGGGTTCAACTCCCACTTCAGAAGCCTAAGAATAACATTCAGAATTAGAGTTAGATTTTATTGTCATGTGTACTCAAGTACAATAGTATAGGAGTATGGTGAAGAATGTACTATGTCGCCACAGGAGGTGCCATCGTGGGTACCAAGTACCGAGTTACAAATCTTGGGTACTGAAATAGATTAGGTACAAAAATAGAGAAATAAAGAAAAAAAGCCAGAAGTTCTACATGACAGTTCTTCATAGTATAAATTAGGAAAATAAATAAAATTAAAAGATTAGACATTGAACTGCATGCAGGTGCCAACTTAGAGGAGTAGCATAGTTAAAGCTGCTAAGCTTTGGATGAGGTGCTAAAGTAAGGCTCTATCTCTTCCCTTGATCAGATATCAGAAACCCGAATTCAGTCGTCTTGAGATGATGGAGGTCTCAACTAACATTACCTAGATGTTTATCTCATTGGCTGTCCTCTAATTCTGGCTCCTTCTGCATTCCAATTTTAATTCCTCCACTATTGGTCAGCAGGCCTGGGGGTGGGGGTGTGAACCCAAAGCTCCAGACAGCTGTCTCCCCATCTTTCTGGTTCTGTATTTTGCCTTCCTCCTCGAGAACACTCTTCAAAGACTACATATTGACCGAGCTTTTGTTCAACTAATCTAATACCTCCTTAAGTAGCATAATGTCTTCTCCTCCTAAACTGTGAAGCTCCTGGGTATGTTTCATTGCAATGAAGATGTTATCAAAACACAAATTGCTGGTGTTTTGCTGCTTGTGGAACTTTGATCGAGTTTAACTGCTGTTTTGTACATTACAAGTGTGCCTACAGTTTAAAAATTGCTTCATTTGCTGCAAACAGCAAGTTGTTCATTTCCTGTAGGGTTACAACCATTCAAAGGATGTTGGGGAATTTTTTTTTTTGATTCTGAAAAAACCACAGAATGATGACATCGAGGAGCATGGCCAGAGCTTCTGGCCTGCCTGGCCATAGTAGAGGAAGCTACACCAAACTCCCAGCTCCAGCTAGCTTTGTGCACAGTCTGCTTTGCTGAGGCTACAGAATTCTTTTTGTTCTTGTTAAAACTTTGCCTAGAACAGAAAGGGCTTGGTGTGAAGTTGAGACAGCAGCAAGTTTCTTTTCCCACCAGTTTTCTACTCTGATTTCAAATTGTACTGTGCTCTCTTCTAGCCTGATGATCTTCTGCGCGCTTGCCTTCATTGCTCAGACCTTTCAGTATAGGAGTTGGGACGTCATGTTGTCATAGTACAGGATGTTGGTGAGGCCTTCTGGAGTACTGTGTACAGATACGGTAGCCTTGTTATAGGAAGAATACTATTGCAGTGGGTTCAGAAAGATTTACCAGGATGATGGTAGAAATGGAGGGTTTAACTTAGGATTGATAGGCTGGGACTTCTTTCACTGGAACATCGGAGGTCCAGGGCTGACTTTATCAAAGTTTATAAAATTGTGAGGGGCGTAGTTAAGCAAAGGTATTTTTCCTAGGGTGGGAGCATATTTTTAAGGCGAAAGGAGTAAGATTTATAATTGAAATGAGGTGCAACTTTTTCAGACAGAGGCTGGTTAGTGTGTGCAGTGAAGTGCCAGAGCAAGTGTGGATGAAGATACGGTTACAATGTTTGAGCCTTTGGATAAGTACATAAATAGGAACGGTTTGGAGGGATATAGGCTATACGCGGGCAAATGGGACTAGTCTGGTTTGGCAACATGGTGGACATGGACTAGTTGGACCAAGTGGTCCATTTTCATGCTGTATGACTCTATGTAGGTATGTCTGAATCCTAGCCTTTGTGCATGCACGTGTACATACGCAGCACACCCCCAAACACCATTAGAGTTCTCCATGACAGCTATCTCTGCGACCAGTCAAGTCCTCACATCCCATGGCTTGGCCATTGCGATACCATGCTGATAAATGATCTGCTACGCAACGGGCACTGTACGTGATGTTGTTATCCTCTGCCCAAAGCGCACAAGGAATGCTCTAGTACCTCAGGGAAATGTAAATCAAGGCAGTGAGGGACAGGTAGAGGAAAGAAACTGCAGCCAGATCCAGGCAGGTATTGGTGGAGGGCAATCGGGAGCAGGAATTACAGCTGCTCCTGTTAAAATGGGCAGGAGTACAGCTTGAGGCTCTGCGAACTCTGGTGAATGCTGGTTAATTTAAAAAGGAAAGCAGTGGTATTTATGTAGTATCTTTCTCCATTTCAGAATGTCTCCAAGAGGCTTAGCAGCCAATGGAGCATATTTTGGAAGTTCAGTTGATGTTATAATCTGGGGCACACAGCAAGCCTCCACAAGTAGAAACGCAGTAACGATATTTAGGATGTGGAGAAGTCACTGCTGAATATTGGTGTCAGTTTGATTACCGATGCACACGAGTGTTAATTAACCTTGGCTCAGTGGTGTTGGCTAAATCTCCTGCCTTCCTCAACTACTGCTTGCCTTTGCCAACTGAATATCAAAAAAATCTTATTTATTATTTTCCTGACTGATTTGCTAGATAAATCCCTCAACGATTTGAACCAATACAATATTTTAGTAACTTGTCATTATTTCATAGTATCTTCTTTCCCAGGAGGGTCAGAAATCTAAAACTCTGGTTAAAATCTGCAGCCATAATTCCGTAATGGGCCTTTGAATATCTCGAGCCTGGTAACTGATTAGGTACACAAGGCACAAAAGGTGTTTGCAGAAAGGTAGTGCAGTGATTAATGCATCTATGAATGTTCTTCATAGAAAGGTTTTGTTTAAATAGGGATTGCATGAATTTCCCATGGTCAAAATCTCAGTAGGCGGATGAATATTAAATTGAATTATTTTGAAAAAGTCTGCTCCGGGGGTTTCTAGAAAAATGTTTTCTTTTTAGTGCTGTTTTAGCTGATTTTTTTCTTTCTGAATTAGTTGGTACAGAATCTTCTTAGACACTTGAAGTGAAACAGCCAGTGCTAAATATTGAAGTTGGTTTTATTACCAGTGCAGTAAAGTGATAACTAACGTTAAGCTCAATTGGTAGTGCTCTTGTCTCGAAGCCTGAGATATATGGGTTCGAGCCCGCTCTACAGACTCGTTAATAATCATGGTAGCAACTTAGTTGCTCAATGGGATCTACAGCCTCCCTGAATAATTAAAGGGAAGTTACCAGCCATTTTCCCAGGCTGCTGGCAAAATAGAGTAACTCCAGTGCTTGGATAAACTATTGCACCCAGTGATGTCATGGGCCACTGAGGGGGTTTCATAGAACGACAGATGTCACTGCTGGAGAGCTTTTATATCAGATCAGCAGTACCTGCCTAAGTGGCCCCAGTACAGGAGCAAATGTTGTTTTTTAAAGTTCCTCCCAAGGTCGTCTGGAATGGAGATGTCCCCCTGCGCTTTGTACAGCTTCAGCGATGATGCCTATCAGAGCCATTATTGACACTCAGAGCTACCCACACACTGAGGTGGCCTTGTGTAATGCTAGCCCTTTGTCAGAAATTGAACATTGAGCCTGGTGACCTGTCTCTTGGCTTCCAGTAGGAAAGTTACCATTGGCCATCTGCGTGGCTCAGGATCCAGGTGAGACAAATAGTATTTTGGCCTTTGCAAGAGTGTTTGAATTCAGAAGTAGAGATGTTTTAATGCAGTTATACTAGTTCCTGGTGAGACCACACCTAGAGAACTGTGTGCAGGTTTGGCCTCCCTTTCTAAGAAAGGACATATTTGCCACAGAAGCAATGCAGTGGGCGTTTGCAAAGTTGGTAAAGGAATTACAGTCTGTCCTGTTTTGGGAGATTACTTTAACTGAGCCTGCATTCACTCTAAATTTAGATGGATGAGAACCAATCTGATTGGAATCTATAACATTCTAAGGGGGCTGGACAGACTGGATGCAGAGAGGATGCTTTCCCTGGCTCAGGAGTCTAGAACCGGGGTTTACAGCCTCAGGGGATGAGGTAAATCATTTAAGACTGAGATGAATAAACATTTCTTCACACAAAGGATAGTGAACCTGTGAAACTCTTGACCGGAGAAGGCCAAGAGCACCAAGTCACTGAATTCGATTCGAGAAAGAGAGAGAAAAATTTCTAGATTTTAAACGATCCAGGGGTATGGGGAGAAAGTAGGAATATGGTTTTGAGATAGAGGGTCAACAGGCTCAAAATCATTTACTCCTAATTTCTGTGTTACTCATCAGGACTCTCCTTGTACATAGAAAATTCTAATCTCTGCTACCCTGCCTAACACTTTATTCTAAATATTTAATAACTTCTGAGTTGAAAACATGTTTTCTCTGCATTAACAGCAATGGAAAAAAAAAATCCCTGAGGCAGTTTATTTGAATACGTGAGTCAGTATTAAGTTGCCAGCATAAATAGCAGGTCACCTGAAGTTAATATGATTTCTGCCAACACACTGCTTTGAGATTCGCATTGGCAACTGTTCTGGTCCATAACCACAAGCAATCTGCATTCTGACATTCAAATACAGTCCCACCCACCTTCCGTTTCTTTGTGATAAAACTTCTCTAAACAGTCTCACGCATTGCTTTCATCTTTTGTCAAAATCAAGTTCCTGTTTCGGTGCTGAGGTTACTTGCCCTTATTTGGAAATAATAACTTCCAGTTTTGTTTCCTATAGCTAACTCATTGTTCACTTTTTATAGTTTTCTACTGCTCTATTGTACAATGACTGACTCAGCGTGATACACTGACCAGTTATTAAAAGGTGCAAGATTGGTGTTAAATTGTCAAGTATCTGTACCTCTTAACTTGTGCTGAAACCCTGCAGGGGGCAAAAATATTCCAGGCCTGGTCAACAACTGCAAACCACCAGAAGTATTCAGGTCGTAAGTCCAAGCTGACTACTGACAACAGAAATCGGACAAGTAAACGGGTCAACTTTTTACCTGATTCAGATTGCATAATGAAGTTTCAGTTTGATGCCCTTCTGTCCAGTTAGTGATAGGATTGAAACCAGGACCGTATTCTTAATTGGCTGTATCTATTTTGCTCTCTCTTGTCTGTCTCGTTAAGATCCCCTTCGTTCGAGGCTGAGAATTCATGGCTTTCTTCTTGCCTCAATTGGCCAGTTTTTGGTTCACACTTCACTGCCTTGCCTCTGAGGCCTTGTATGTTTCCCACGTAAACTGGAAACTAGGACTGAAGGTGGAGATACCCTTCAGACATTTCATAAATGAGAAATGTTGGTTCAGGACATGACTTGGCTCATTACTACTGTATTTTGACTCCAATTCTTTCATCTTGGCCCCTGGCCAAGTTAACATTCACAGATGTTGGGGAATGCATGTTACAAATGCTGATTTCTTGTCTGAGCAAGTTTGTACAATGTGCAGTGTTTTATGGCTGCAACTTCAACATTCCAGTAAGTGTACTAACAGTGAGATTCAAACTAAGAAGAAACAACTTCCATTTATTGGGCAGTTTGACTCGGAGGAAGTCATATTAGAGCAATAGTGCAGCAAGACAGAAAGGAGATCAGAGGAATGGAGAATTTGAAGGTTTTTTTTAAAAAAAGAAAATGTGTTCTAGATGGTTTTTCAAAACGAAGAAGCAGCAAGGTGGGGATCTGAGTAAGGAGCTCCAGTGAAAAGGAGCAGAATAATTGGTGAAACCTGGTAGGGAGGAGGATCAGGAGATTGTCTCTTGGGTAAGATGAGGCAAAACCATAAATTCTGTAATCAGTACCTCAAGCGATAGGGACTAGAGCAATGTCATGTAAAATGAGCACGGAATCTTTTCTTAAAATCATTATTTGATGAAGTGGCTGTAGCTGGCAAGGCCAGCATTTGATGCCAATCCCTAATTGCCCTTGAACGAATTGGCTTCCTGGGCCATTTCAGAGGGCAGTAACTTTTTGAGAAGGCTGGTGTAGGATTCAAACTTGCACCTTGCCTCCTCCGCATAGGGACAACACCTCTTTACAGTCACTGGTTTTATTTGCAGTTTCAGGATGACTTATGAAGCGTGCAAAATGATTCTGATGCTATTGACCAAAAGGCCAGGCTTGCGTTATTGAGCACCTGCTGTACCCCGAGCTCCTTCAGTAGCCTTGGCAATGGATGCTAACCACAGGCTAACTTTCATGTGAAATTATACTCTCCAGTTGTTGCCAATGTTATATGTGCTAGAACTCCAAAAATCACCACTGTGCAGTGGAATAACTACCCCTAAATTGCATGACATGTTGTTTTAAAATATTAGACAACAGCAGTTTTTGTGCTTGTTCATGATGTTTTCTGTTTAATGGTGAATGTGAAATCTTATCTGTGTGGGCTGGGCACAGTGGATTGAACAACAGGAAATGAAGCACAAAAAATCCACGTCCCTTAACTAATGGAATCCCTCTTTTAGCCAAAAGTGACAGAATGCTTGATTTCCTCAGTAGTTAGCTATCCATTAATAATGTTGAACAAACAGTCGACCTTTGAAACATGTAGTTTGTTTAGCTGTTCATGTAATGTCAGAAAATGACCATTTGTTGTTACATGTAACCTTTTCCTCTGAGTCCTAAGATTTCAGTTGTTCATCTGCAAAATATCCTGCTAACCAGCTGTTATTATCCAAGATTTTTATAGGAAGTAAATAGATTTTCCTTGCACGTGTGCACTGTATTAGGTATTTGTAAGTTAAGCCCAGAAAATTGTTAAAATGTTAGAGTACGGATGGGATTTAAAAGCTTCCTGGATAGACGTTGTTGGTGAGCTGTGAGGGTCTTCAGTTTTACTTGTTAACTGTGAAACATTGCAGATGAAGCAGTTGGAGTTGGGAGGTCACACAATGAAACCTCCAGGTGCTCCGCTGATCAATGGAGAGAATTTACTGTCACACACTCCCTTGAATGCTGTACAGTGTACTTGAGATTTTTTTAAAAAGCCATTCATTGTTCAGTTTATTCACAGTCACAGCGTGGACATATGCAGTAAAATCAATAAAGTAAGGTCTGAAACCTTTGGCCATACCAGCCTTTCTAGCACCTTCCATTCCTCATTCCCATTGTTATTAAAAATGACATTCAATAAGCTAGCTCCATTATGGTACATGAAGCCAGTGCTTCCCAAACCTGTGATCCCATTTCAAGGATGGAAGGTTGATGTGAGAATCTAGGTAGCCTGCCTGGAGCAGGAGTAAGACTGATGTAACTCAGAGCTTTCTCGTTGCTGGGTCATTGGTGCCTTGGAGTTGGTGATCCCATTTGGATCCTGACCCTCAGTTTGGAAAGCCCTGGATTAAGGAAGCAAATAGCTTCTGATGTCCTTGAAACACATCACCAGGCATTTAATGTCATTCCTGAACTCGAGACAGTAATTCCTTTGCCTATTGTTGCTAAATTTCACTTAATGCAAAAGCAATTTTCTTCTCACCTTTAACTTCCTGTTTTTCACATTTATTTGAAAATGGTTTCTGAACTGTTTATTTTTGACTTTGCCACATGGTTTACATTTTTGAATTGCTTCCTCAGAAATTGCTATTTGTCCCAACAACCACGAGGTTCACATTTACAAGAAAGAAGGGTCCAAGTGGAACAGGATTCACGAGCTGAAGGAGCACAGTGGACATGTGACAGGTGAGACCCACTGTACGCCATTCTGTTGTATGTCAAGTTGTGCAAGACGTCTGTGACCGTACCAGCTCCTGGTATCAGGGCAGACTTACAGCTTAGTGTCTTATCCCTGATGAAACCTCATCACAGGCCAACTAATCTTCTAGACTTTGGATTTCATGAAGCTGAAATTATTCAAAATATTTTCCAGATAAATGATTGTAATGATTTTGCAAGTAAGGAAGAATGTTGTGTTTATATAGGGCCTCACACAATCACATGGTGCCTTGAGGTTCTTCAAAGCCAAAATACTTTGAATTTTAGGTATTGTTGTAATTTTGGAATATTAGGAGAAACTAATACAAATAAAAACATTTTTTATTTAATGACTTAGTGTCCATAGAGGACTCTGTCCAACAGTTACACCTACTCCAAGTTCCAATTGTGACAATTTCCTTCAGTAACTTATACATTCAGTCTGCAATGATTCTATGTAATTTACAAATTTACACCTTTACACCAATATAGAACATATATGGTGGAGATATTTGAATATATTTTAGGAAGGTTATGCCAGTATAAGGTGCACAGTATAGTTCAATGTATCATAAGCATGGTATGTTCTAGTATGATCATACATCCGAACTATTTCAGGTTCCCGTGGACAGCACGGATAGCAGTGGTTCAGGCTCTGCAGACAGGAAGCGAATGGATGACCACCAGACTAAACAAGAGAGATAGGCAGGAATCTCCTGTGACCATTCCCCTGCAAAACAAATATACCATTTTGGATACTGTTGTGGAGAATAACCTCCGGGAGGAAGCAGCAGCAGCCAAACTTGTTGCGTCACAATTGATTCTCCTGCGGAAGGGAGGAGTAGAAAGTGTGCCAGGGCAATAGTTATAGGGGCTTCAGCTGTAAGGGGAATAAACAGGTATTTCTGTGGCCGCAAACAAGACTCCAGGATGGTATGTTGCCTCCCAGGTGCTAGGGTCAAGGATGTCTTAGAGTAAGTACAGGACATTCTGGAGGGGGAGGGTGAACAGCCAGTGGTCATTGTATATGTCAGTACAAATGACACATCCCTTTTTTTTTTAAAAAAGCCTGAAGTCCTAAAATTAATATACAGGGAGCTAGGAAGAAAGTTAAGAAATCAGATCTCAAGGTAGTGATCTCAGGATTACTACCGGTGCTACGTGCTGGTCAGAGGAGAAATGACTGTATACGTTAAATAAATATATGGCTGAAAAATGGTGTTAAGCAGAGGGTTTCATATGCAGATAGGGCATTGGGACTGATTCTGGGTCAGGTGGGACATGTACAAATTGGACGGGTTACACTTGGACAGGACTGGGACTGATGTCCTGGGGGAGTGTTTGCTAGAGTTTTTGGAGAGTTTAAACTAATATGTTGGGGTGGCGGGGGGGGTGGGGGAAACCAATGTAAGGAGTCAGGAGGAGGGAACAAGGACAAAAACCAAAAGATAGAGAAGTGATAAGCTGAGAAACCAAGGACAAATTTCAAACAGGGCTATTGAGGAAAATAAGAGCGAGACAAACAACATTAAAAAGATGAGCTGGAAGGCTTTGTGCCTTAACGTGTGGAGCACTTGCAATAAAGTGGACTAACTAATTGCGCAGATGGATGTAAATGATATAATTGCAATTACAGTGACATGTCTGCAGGGTGACCAGGGATGGGAACTGAATGTCTCAGGGTAGTCTGTATTTAGGAAGAACAGACAAAAAGGAAAAGGTGGTGGAGTGGCATTGCTGGTTAAAGAGTAAATTAACACAATAGTGCGAATGGATATTAGCTCTGACAACGTGGAGTCTTATATGGGTAGAGTTGAGAAACACCAAGGGGGAAAAAAACATTAGTGGGTGTTATGTAGACCCCCCAAACTGGTGATGTTGGGAATAGCATTAAACGGGAAATTTAGAGATAAGGGAATAATAGTGATTATGGATGATATTAATCTGCACGTTGAGCAAATCGAATTAGCCACAATGCCATAGAGAAGGAATTCCTAGAGTGTACGTAGGATGAGTTTTCTTGACCAATATGTGGAGGAACTAACTAGAGAGCAGGCCATCTTAGACTGCATATTGTGTAATGAGAAGGGAATCATTATCAATCTAGCTGTGTAAGACCCCTTGGGGATAAGCAACCATAACATAGAATATTTTTTATCAATGTGAAGAGTGAAATAGTTGATTTTTGGAGACTAGGGTGCTAAATCTTAATAAAATAAACTCTGAAGATGAGACGTGAGTTGCCCTTGATAGTTTAGGGAGAGTTACGTAAAAGGATTCGGTGATGGCAAACATTCAAACATATTGGGGGAACTGCACCAACTGTTTATTCCTATCTGGCACAAAATTAAAATGGGTAAAACGCCATGGTTTACAATGGAAATTAGAGACAGTATCAGATCCCAGGAAGAAGCCTATAGATTGGCCAAGACAAAAATATGTTTGACGATTGGGAGCAGTTTAGAATTCAGCAAAAAGACCAAGGGATTGATTTAAAGAGGGAATTACAGTATGAAAGTAAGCTTGCATGGAACATAAAGATCGACACTAAGCATTTCTACAGGTATGTGAAGACAAAGAGATTGGTCACTCTCAAAAACAGGTTTGTCTAATTCTTCATTAGAGTTTAGTTATTCTCTTTACATTTCTAGTCACTAATCACCCCTGCCTTTGGTCAGCTTTAGTCTCTGTTGATGACTTTTCTTGTGGTGCAGGTATATTAAGAACTTTTAGATGTTCTTGAGGATCTGATCTTTCTTTGTACCATATGATCAATCCAAATCAATATGTTATTCTTGAATTAGGGATTGGCTGGGCTCCAGAGAGCAATCGAATCGTGACCTGTGGCACTGACCGTAATGCCTATGTCTGGACCCTGAAGGGAAATGTTTGGAAGCCTACTCTTGTCATTTTAAGAATCAACCGTGCTGCACGATGTGTGAAGTGGTCACCAAAGGAGAACAAGTTTGCAGTGGGCAGCGGGTCACGAGTGATTTCTGTCTGCTATTTTGAGCAGGACAATGATTGGTGAGTTTGCAGTGACTAGAATATGAAATAAAAGTAAAAGCAGGTACACAATAGTCAAGAAACCAGCAACGCTGATAGGTCATGGAGTTGTTCAGCACGGGACCCTTTGGCTCAATTTGTCCATGCTGACCAGATATCTTAAATATAGTCCCATTTGCCAGCATTTGGCCCCTGTCCCTCTAAAGCCTTCCTCATCATGTATCTATCCAGATGCCTTTTTAGATATTGTGATTGTACCAGCCTCCATCACTTCCTCTGGCAATTCATTCCATACATGCACTACCTTCCTTTTTGAATCTTTCCCCTCTCTCCTTCAACTTATTTCCTCTAGTTCTGGACTCACCTACCCTGGAGAAAAGTCCATGCCCTTCATGATTTTATAAACCTCTATAAGGTCATCCCTCAACCTCCAATGCTTCAGGGACAGTAGCCCCAGCCTATTCAGCCTCTCCCTATAGCTCAAACCCTCCAACCCTGCCAACATCCTTGTAAATCTTTTCTGAACCCTTTTTCAAGTTTCACAACATCCATCCTATACCAAGCACACCAGAATTGAACGCAGTGCTCCAAAAATGGCCTAAACAATGTCCTGTACAGTCACAATGTGACCTTCCAATTCAATGAACTGACCAATAAAGACAAGAATACCAAAAAGCCAATGGCTGCTGTTGCCCTCTCAGTACAGTCTGTTCATTTCTCTGGCATGGAGATTGGAGATTCTTTTGAGGGGAAATAATGGGCACATTTGCATCTGGGAGAGCTGGGGTAGCATTTGGTTCTTGTGGTGTTACATTGCAGCCTAAATCAAAATCTCCCATCCCCAATGGTCCTGCAGGAGAGGATTTTGACAAGGCTGAACTGAATTTCTGGGGGCAAAGTCTTTGGTTTTAATTAACACAAGCTTGGAGTAGCTCCAAAAATTCCTCTTGGGGAAAATGAGGGAAAATATCAAACAACACATTGTTTCAGAAGAAAGGACACTTTTGAGTTTGGAACTAGCCCACCTTGAAGTCGCAGAACCAACGATGCCGTGTTCAAGCCTGACA
This sequence comes from Stegostoma tigrinum, assembly GCF_030684315.1. NCBI lineage: Eukaryota > Metazoa > Chordata > Chondrichthyes > Orectolobiformes > Stegostomatidae > Stegostoma > Stegostoma tigrinum. Next base: position 12,235,430 of record NC_081376.1, read on the forward strand.
CACACAAAAACAGGAATTGCTGGAGAAACCCAGCAGGTCTGGCAACAGCTGTGGAGAGAGTTTAACGTTTCACATCCAGTGACCCTCTTCACAGCTGCTGCCAGACTGCTGGGTTTCTGCAGCAGTTTCTATTTTTGTATGTTTCAGATCTCCAGCGTCCACAGTTCTTAGGATTGATCACTAAAATAATACAGACTTTGGTACTTAGTGTCTGATAAGGGAAATGCTCCCTATCCTAGCACCAACAAATGTTGGCCAGGACAGAAGAAAACACTTACAGAAATCGTGCAGTATTAGACAGAACCCTGGATTAAGGAGAATGTGTATACCAGGAAAGAATGAATGGAACAGACTTAAAGAAAACCTGGATTCTGTTTTCCACATCACATTAGGATTTAAACTTGGACACTTACGTTTTGCAGGTGGGTTTGCAAACATATCAAGAAACCCATTCGTTCCACTGTACTGAGTCTGGATTGGCATTCCAATAACGTTCTATTGGCTGCTGGATCCTCTGACTTCAAATGCAGGTAATGAAGACCTGATGCTTTCATTATTTGAAATGTACTTGGCAAGGTTTGAAAAATCAACTTTCAGTCTGCACAACTTGTTTGATTTTATAATTGAAATTCACTGATTCTTAGGAATTTACTTCTCCAGAGTAATGGTCCAGGTCTGTGCATTATTAATCCAGTGACTATTTAGCACAACAGCACCATCCACCCTTTGCATAATACTGCATGTGTTATACTTAAATATCTCTACATCTCTTGTGTGTATTCTACAATGGAGTATACAGTTTATATTATACTAGAAATGTGACATATGTGGTTGTTGGGACATGAAGCAATTAGGAAATGTAACTCGGGTGAGAACTTGGGCATGCTTATGTTAAGGGAATAATACGGTTGTAAATTGTAGAAAGCCAGGAAATTAAAAAGGAGAAGCAAATTGCTTTTACGCATCGGATAATAACGAGTAAACAAAACATAGGAATTGACATTGTTCTTGATCACCAGTTCTTACCATTGCCTGTCTATTAACTTTTTTTAAACTTCCCTTCTGATTCCCCCTCATTCAGGATTTTTCAGGAAAGGTAGTCATGTCACTGGATTAATGATCCAGAGGTCCAGACTAATCACTGTGACCGTGGAGTTGTTTTCAATTTTTGTGAAAACCCAGTTGATTTCTTTATGTCCAACACAAAAGGAAATCAACAGTCCTTAACGGAGATAATGGGAACTGCAGAGACTGGAGAATCCGAGATAACAGTGTGAAGCTGAACAAACACAGCAGGCCAAGCAGCATCTTAGGAGCACAAAAGCTGACGTTTCAGGCCTAGACCCTTCATCAGAAAAAGGGTCTAGGCCCGAAATGTCAGCTCTTGTGCTCCTAAGATGCTGTTTGGCCTGCTGTGTTCATCTATCTCCACATTTTGTCCTTAACACAGTTTGGCCAACGTGGTTGACTCTTAACTGCCCTCGGAAATAGCCCAGCAAGCCATTCAGTTCAAGAAAAGTATAGGGATCAGCAACAAATGCTGGCCTTGCCAGTGATTCCAACATTACATAGTGAACAAATTTAAAAATAGTTTACAGTATGTGAAGTAATGAGCGTGTGCATATAAAACTACATCTCCACTCTCAGGAGAATTATTTTACATTATGTGCAATATCACATTGACCCCGACATTGCGCCAATGATTTCATCTGAGGCACCTTTAAAGCTGCCAAAATAGGTTTCTGTTGTTTGGAGCAGGGGTGAAGAAAATCAGCCTCTGCTCCCTGCTCCTGGTTTGAAGCCCATTACTGAATGTCAGGATCAATCTTGGATGTGTGAAGCTCCACAAAAAAGGCCCTCACCTTTGCCTCCCAGATCAGATGCCATGAATTCAGGGAGGTAACAACAATAGCAGTGAAGCTTTCCTGAAATGCAAATGCGTAAACCTGAACCAGAGTGCGAATGATGCAAGAGTAATATGTGAAAAAAACTCTGTTGCACTGTGAGTATTTTGGGGTCTGGAAGGCACTGCTTGGAAATGAGATGAAGGCAGGTTCAAGAGGGGCATTGGATTATTAATGATAGAAATAGTGTGTAGGGATATAGGGAAAAGGCAGAAGATTGGTGCTAGGTAAAAGAAACAGTGTAGGCAGCATGGGGGCCAAATGGCTTCCTGGACCATAGATAACAGTATGGAGCTGGAGGAACACAGCAGGCCAGGCAGCATCAGAGGAGTAGGAAAGTTGACATTTTGGGTCTGAAGGTAGGTCCCAACCCAAAACGTCAACTTTCCTGCACTTCTGATGCTGCCTGGCCGGCTGTGTTCCTTCAGCTCCACACAAGTGTTATCTCTGATTCCAACTTCAGCAGTTCTGACTATCACCTTCTGTGCCATACCACTTCTGTGATTTGGAGGTGCCAGTGTTGGACTAAGTCAGAAGTTACATGACACCAGGTTATAGTCCAAGAGTTTATTTGAAATAAAAAGCTTTTTGGAGCATAGCCTCGTTAACAGGTGAAGTGAGAGAGGGGGCACACAGCCAAAATTTATGGACAGAGAGATCAAAAGACCATGCAAATGGTTTGAGCGGAGTGTCGAAAAGTAAATCCCTGTAGGTGATCCAAAGTGTTAGACGGTGTGAGTAAAATGTCAACAGCTGTATAACAAGCAAAGGGATGACCTATTATCCGATTTAAATGAGGCAGAGAAAAAATGACACAAAAGTTTAAAAATAAGGTGGTGCTGGAGATCAACCAAATGACCAGAATAACTTAGAACCATCGCACATGCCGAGGGTCTGACTAAAGTCATAAATAATCCAAAAGTGTACAAACTAAGAGAGGAGATAACAATTTATCCAGGTGACGGTGACTAAACAGAAGGGTAGGCACAATTATACAGATACAGAATGGTTATAGTGGGGTCACACTTAATACAGCTTGAACAAAGATCATGGTTGAGGCTGTCTTCATGGGTACAGAACTTGGCGATCAATTTCTGCTCAGTGATTCTGGGTTGTGTATCTCGAAGGCTGCCTCGGAGAAAGCTTACCCAAAAATAGGCTAAATGTCACCTGATTAAATTGTTATGATCTACCTTAGTTTGTACACTTTTGGAATCTTTATGACTTCAGTCACATGCCGAGGGTCTAACTATTCTGTTATTCCGGTCATTTGGTTTGTCTCCAGCACCACCTTATTTTTAATTATTTGTAATTATCTCTCTGCCTCATTTAAATCAGATGATAGGTCATCTCTTTGCTTGTTATACAGCTGTTGACATTTTACACTCACCATGGATCACCTACAGGGATATATTTTTCAGCACTCTGCTCACACCATTTGTATATTCTTCTTGATTTCTCTCCATCTGTGTGCTTCTCTCTTACCTCGGAAAGCTTTTCATTTCAAAGAAACCTATTGGAGTATAACCTGGTGTTGTGTGACTTCTGTGATTCTGATACTATTGGATTTATCACAGCCTTAGGCCAGTTAGAATCTCAAGAATGCACAGTGCTTGGCAGTAGCTAGCTATAAGAATGTAGTTTCGTTGCCAGCATTCTAACTACACTAAAACTTTCTCATCATCAGGGTTTTCTCTGCCTACATTAAGGAGGTTGAGGAGAAACCATCCCCCACGCCGTGGGGTTCGAAGATGCCATTTGGAGAACTTTTGTTCGAGTCCAGTGGAACTGGAGGCTGGGTTCATGGAGTCTGTTTCTCTGATAGCGGGAACCGCTTGGTCTGGGTCAGCCATGATAGCACTGTGTGTGTCACTGATGCCAACAAGAAATCAACGTAAGCCTCCATTTTAAACCACGCTCATTACAGTTTGAGAACATGTTTTTAAATGCAAAAATGGTCCAAACAACACAACTTTTCATAATGTGGTTTTGTGAGTAAAATGTACATTTTTTTTTCCTAGAAAAGTCAGAACAGTAGTCATGTTTAACATCAAACTGCTACCAGTGTAGAGCCCCTCTTACACTTTGCATCAATAGTGGTCACTTGGTCATCAAAGGTATTCGCAGTACTGCTCTGAGCAGGTTTTGTGTGGCAACACACATCTCCATTCCAGAGTGTATGCGTTATGTTGAGAGACCTCTGCACCATTCTCTCATTCAATCAGGATAATGCACATATTCCCAGTAGATATTCTAGTCTTTCCATTAACTGGTATTATGTTAATGATGGGATAGAAGATAGACTTCTTTGTGTCTACGTTACTGACCCAATGCTGATATACAGCCAATTTTGTGACCCAAGGAGGTCTGCAATTTAGCTGGATAATTTCTCAGGCATCATTGAAGAGCTCTTCAGGAAGCGGACATCCCTCAAAGTCAGGTAGGCCCAGGCTGCTTTTTGTTGTACTTTATTGACAATGAGTGCATCTGAGGGATGGCTGCCCCAGTCATGTTTGATTGATTGAAATTTACTTTGTGGAAATGAAAGCAGGATCCTTTCTCCCCTCTCTACAATAATACTGCTGTCTGTCAGCGTGTCTCCTCCGAGTGTCTTGCAGTCCTGCTGAATATCCACATCAATAAGGCTGCTGGCCCAAATAGCTTTCCCATAGCATACAAAGGGTGTCTGTGGAGTTGCAGCAGGAACCTGGAGCTGACAAAGATTTCAGGAAAACCCAACTGTCTGCTGTTTGCAGAGAATCTACACTAGGCCTCAAATTGTCTTGCCTGTGGAATATTAATGTGTTGGGGAAGGATACAGTTGGGTTATGTTGAGAGATGTACCCAGATTATGCAGCTAAGGCCAGGTGCAACAGTGTCTCAGCCTAATGGCCTCGTTCTGTACTGTAATGCTTCCGAGACTTAGTGTCAAGAAGCTCCTGGGATATGTTATCTGTTTGTTCTTCGTTTTTCTACTGACCTGAGTTATTTTCTCATGCTTCCAGGATTACTACCCTTGACACTGCGTCTCTACCTCTCCTGACTGTTACGTTTATCACCGAGAGCAGTTTAGTGGCAGCGGTGAGTCACTTTGCCAGACACCAGTGGATTTCTACAAACTGGGATAATGGGAACTGCAGCTGCTGGAGAATCAAAGATAACAAAGTGTGAAGCTGGATGAACACAGCAGGCCAAGCAGCATCTCAGGAGCACAAAAGCTGACGTTTCGGGCCTAGACCCTTCATCAGAGAACACTCTGAAGGATTTAGGCCTGAAACGTCAGCTTTGGTGCTCCCGAGATGCTGCTTGGCCTGCTGTGTTCATCCAGCTTCACACTTTGTTTTCTACAAACAGGATCTGGTTTCTAAGTGTCGCTGTGTCCACAAGGGACCAAGCTGCTTGGAAGAATTTCTTCTCAAACATTGAAAAATATAAACTTAGTTGATGGCTAACAGCCAGAGTAATAATCAATATGAAATTTTCCTACACCCTGAAAAGTAATATTGGAGTTTGCCAGGTGTTAGTATTGGGACTAAAACTTTTTTTCTATTTACATTAATGATCTGGATCCTGGTGTGCAGAATAATCTCAAAGTTTGCAGACTGTACCAGTGAAGGACACTGACACACTGGCTGGACAGATGGCAAATTAACAATGCAGAGAAGTGGTGAGGTTGATACATTTGGGAATGAATAACAGACAGATGGTTACAATAAGTGTGATTATTCTAAAGGGTGCTCAGGATTAGAGACACCTTGATGTATACATGCATTAAATCATTAAAGTATCAGGACAGCTAGAGAGAGCTATTAATAAAGCACGGTATTCTCGGCTTCATAAATAGATACATGGAATACAAGAGCAGGGAATGATAAATTTATATTAGGTACTGGTCAGTCACCAACTGGAGTGTTGTGTACTATTCTAGGTACCACACTATAGGGAGGATGTGAAAGCACAGGAGTGAGTGCAGAAGACGTTACAAGCATGTTTCCAGGGATGACATTTTCAGTTCTGATGAGGATTGATGAATAAGTGGAACTGATTTCCTTTGAGAGGAGACTGATAAAATTTGTCAAAAATCATGTGGGGTCTGGACAGAGTGGATAGGGGAGAAACTGTTCAAGTATCAGAGGACACCGGTTTTAAAGAGTTTTACAGTAAAATACAAGATGAGAACAAGTGAGTTGTCGAGAGTTCGGAATGCACTGCCTGGAAGTGGTAGTGGAAGCATTCAAGAGAACATTATTTAAATAATCAATCACCCAATGCACGGGGTTACGAGGAAAAGGCAGGAATAAGATTGGTGCTCAATTAAAATGCTTAGTCAGTGTGGGCAAGATGAGCCAAATGGCCTCCCACTGCAACATAACAATTCTTTGAAAACAGTTCTTTCACATACTTGAAAAGAGATGTAGAGCTGATGTTAGTGGTTTGGTACCTGGATGTAAAGTAATTGGAAAAGCTTAGGTGATTTAATGGAAGTGCTGAAAATTTTAGAAGTGTTTTGAGTATGTTAGAGATACTGTCTCCACTGGCGAAGGGTCAGTAATCAGAGGACAGAGATTTAAGATAATTGTTAGAAGAACCGACAATGACATAGATCAATATGGTTTCTGAAATGTGACAGAATATCCCAAGGCACTCCACAGGAGCATTATCAAATCTTAAAAGTTGCAGAAGGTCAAAGGTTTGGTCAGAGTTAGGTTATATCACTCTACAACTGTAGTGTCTCCCATCCGCCCTCCTCCTCTAACCTAGTTAATAAGGTAAGGTTCATTCTAAACTTTCTCTATTGAACATAAGTTTGTTATTAATTTGTTATTATTACTTGAAATGAGCTTTTTGCTTTAGTATTGAGTGGGTGTTCAGATAAGTGGGGTATGGATGCTAGGGCAGTTGCTTGCTCCTCCTGCAAAATGTGGCAGTTGGGAGATGTGGCACACGTCTCCGCTGGCTACATCTGCGGGAAGTGCACCCAGCTACAGCTCCTTGAAAACCGTGTTAGGGAAATGGAGCTGGAGCTGGATGAACTACGGATCATTCGGGAGGCAGAGGGGGTAATTGAGAGGAGTTACCGGGAGTTGGTCACTCCTAAGGCTCAGGACAAGGATAGATGGGTTACAGTTAGGGGGAGGAAAGGGGACAGACAGACAGTGCAGAGATCCCCTGTGGGCATTCCCCTCAGCAATAAGTATACCGTTTTGGATACTGCTGGGGGGGTTGACCTACCAGAGGAAAGCCATAGTAGTCAGTTCTCTGGCACTGAGCCTGACACTGTGGCAAAGAAGGGAAGGGGGCAGAATAGAAAAGTACTCGTGGTAGGGGACTCGATAGTTAGGGGAATCGACAGGAGATTTTGTGGGCAAGATCGGGATTCCCGGAAGGTATGTTGCCTCCCTGGTGCCAGGGTCCGGGACGTCTCCGATCGGGTGTATAAAGTTCTGAAAGGGGAGGGTGAACAGCCAGAAATCGTGTTACATATTGGCACAAATGATATAGCCAGAAATAGGTTTGAGGATATAAAAAGTGATTTCAGGGAGTTAGGATGGAAGCTGCAGAGCAGGACGAACAGAGTAGTGTTCTCTGGTTTACTACCGGTGCCACGAGATAGCGAGGTGAGGAACAGGGAGCGGGCGCAGCTGAACACGTGGCTACGCAGCTGGTGTAGGAGGGAGGGTTTCAGATATGTTGATAATTGGGATGCCTTCTGGGGAAGGTGGGACCTGTACAAGAAGGACGGGTTGCATCTGAACTGGAAGGGGACCAATGTCCTGGGTGGAAGGTTTGCTCGAGTAGTTCGAGAGGGTTTAAACTAGTATGGCAGGGGGGTGGGAACCTGAGCTGTATACCAGAGGTGAGCGTTGATGCAGGTGAGGCAGTAGCAAGAGGTAGACCAGCTAGTGGGAAGGATTTTCCTGGGAAGGAACCAAGGGATCGGTTAAAGTGTGTTTGCTTTAATGCAAGGAGTATCAGGAATAAAAGTGATGAACTTAGAGCATGGATCAGTACCTGGTGCTATGATGTTGTGGCCATAACAGAGACATGGGTTTCTCATGGGCTGGAATGGTTGCTGGATATTCCAGGGTTTAGAACATTTAAAAAGAATAGGGAGGGGGGAAAAAGAGGAGGGGGTGTAGCACTACTAATCAGAGAGGGTATCACAGCTACAGAAGCTTCCATTGTCGAGGAAGATCTGCCTACTGAGTCAGTATGGGTGGAAATTAGGAACAGCAAGGGAGTAGTCACCTCGTTAGGGGTTTACTACAGGCCCCCCAATAGCAGCAGGGAGATTGAAGAAAGCATAGGTCGACAGATTTTGGAAAAGTGTGCACGTAGTAGGGTTGTTGTAATGGGTGACTTTAACTTTCCTAATATTGATTGGAACCTCCTTCGAGCAGAAGATTTGAATGGAGCTGTTTTTGTAAGGTGTGTTCAGGAGGGTTTCCTAACGCAGTACGTTGACAGGCCGACGAGGGGAGAGGCCATTCTAGACTTGGTGCTCGGAAACGAGCCGGGGCAGGTATCAGATCTTGTGGTGGGAGAGCATTTTGGTGATAGTGACCATAACACTCTCTCATTCTACATAGCTATGGAGAAGGAGAGGATTAGGCAGAATGGGAGGATATTTAATTGGGGAAGAGGAAACTATGATGCGATTAGACACGAGTTAGGAAGCATGGACTGGGAGCAGTTGTTCCATGGTAAGGGAACTATAGACATGTGGAGATGGTTTAAGGAACAGTTGTTGGGAGTGATGAGTAAATATGTCCCTCTGAGACAGGCAAGACGGGGTAAGATAAAGGAACCTTGGATGACGAGAGCGGTGGAGCTTCTAGTGAAAAGGAAGAAGGTAGCTTACATTAAGGTGGAGGAAGCTAGGGTCAAGTTCAGCTAGAGAGGATTACATGCAGGCAAGGAAGGAGCTCAAAAATGGTCTGAGGAGAGCCAGGAGGGGGCACGAGAAAGGCTTGGCAGAAGGAATCCGGGAAAACACAAAGGCATTTTACACTTACGTGAGGTATAAGAGAATGGTCAAAGAAAGAGTAGGGCCGATCAGGGATAGCATAGGAAACTTGTGTGTGGAGCCTGAGGAGGTAGGGGAAGCCCTAAATGAGTTTTTTGCTTCTGTCTTTACGAAAGAAACGACCTGTGTAGTGAATGAAACCTTTGAAGAGCAGGTGTGCATGCTGGAATGGATAGAGATAGAGGAAGCTGATGTACTGAAAATTTTGTCAAACATTAAGATTGACAAGTCGCCAGGCCCGGATCAGATTTGTCCTCGGCTGCTTTAGGAAGCGAGAAATGCAATTGCTTCGCCACTTGCGAAGATCTTTGCATCCTCGCTCTCCACTGGAGTCGTACCTGAGGACTGGAGAGAGGCAAATGTAATTCCTCTCTTCAAGAAAGGAAATAGGGAAATCCCCGGCAATTATAGACCGGTAAGTCTCACGTCTGTCGTCTGCAAGGTGTTAGAAAGGATTCTGAGGGATAAGATTTATGACCATCTGGAAGAGCATGGCTTGATCAAATACAGTCAACACGGCTTTGTGAGGGGTAGGTCATGCCTTACAAACCTTATCGAGTTTTTTGAGGATGTGACTAGTAAGGTTGATGAGGGTCAAGCTGTGGATGTGGTGTATATGGACTTCAGTAAGGCATTTGATAAGGTTCCCCATGGAAGGCTCATTCAGAAGGTCAGGAGGAATGGGATACAGGGGAACTTAGCTGCTTGGATACAGAATTGGCTGGCCAACAGAAGACAGCGAGTGGTAGTAGAAGGAAAATATTCTGCCTGGAAGTCAGTGGTGAGTGGGGTTCCACAGGGCTCTGTCCTTGGGCCTCTACTGTTTGTAATTTTTATTAATGACTTGGACGAGGGAATTGAAGGATGGGTCAGCAAGTTTGCAGACGACACAAAGGTCGGAGGTGTCGTTGACAGTGTAGAGGGCTGTTGTAGGCTGCAGCGGGACATTGACAGGATGCAGAGATGGGCTGAGAGGTGGCAGATGGAGTTCAACCTGGATAAATGCGAGGTGATGCATTTTGGAAGGTCGAATTTGAAAGCTGAGTACAGGATTAAGGATAGGATTCTTGGCAGCGTGGAGGAACAGAGGGATCTTGGTGTGCAGATACATAGATCCCTTAAAATGGCCACCCAAGTGGACAGGGTTGTTAAGAAAGCATATGGTGTTTTGGCTTTCATTAACAGGGGGATTGAGTTTAAGAGTCGTGAGATCTTGTTGCAGCTCTATAAAACTTTGGTTAGACCGCACTTGGAATACTGCGTCCAGTTCTGGGCGCCCTATTATAGGAAAGATGTGGATGCTTTGGAGAGGGTTCAGAGGAGGTTTACCAGGATGCTGCTGGACTGGAGGGCTTATCTTATGAAGAGAGGTTGACTGAGCTCGGTCTCTTTTCATTGGAGAAAAGGAGGAGGAGAGGGGACCTAATTGAGGTATACAAGATAATGAGAGGCATAGATAGAGTCGATAGCCAGAGACTATTTCCCAGGGCAGAAATGGCTAGCACGAGGGGTCATAGTTTTAAGCTGGTTGGTGGAAAGTATAGAGGGGATGTCAGAGGCAGGTTCTTTACGCAGAGAGTTGTGAGAGCATGGAATGCGTTGCCAGCAGCAGTTGTGGAAGCAAGGTCATTGGGGTCATTTAAGAGACTGCTGGACATGCATATGGTCACAGAAATTTGAGGGTGCATCCATGAGGATCAATGGTCGGCACAACATTGTGGGCTGAAGGGCCTGTTCTGTGCTGTACTGTTCTATGTTCTATGTTCTATGTTCTAAAATACTTTGAAAGAGAAAATGCCTGTGGTCCAACAGGCTCTCAGAATCCTTTATCCTAGCATCCACTGTTGCTCAACTTTTTAAAGCAGCTTTCTCAAAGAGATGACCTTACCCAGCTTCTCTCCTTTCCTCCCCTCCTCCCCCGCATCAACACAAACAACATTAAATTGTGCCCTCAGAGTGAGGTAGCGAATTTGAAATTAAAAGGTGCTTAACTGGGTTGAAGGTCATAGTTTCAGACAGAAATGAGGAAATTCTTCATGAAGCTAGTAAATCTCTGCAATTCTTTGAGAGGCTGGGTTATTAAGTACATAAAAGGCTGAGGTAGATGGATTTTTAATCTGTAAGGAAATCGGCACTAAAGTAGAATTGAGTATTATCAATAACTCTAACAATATCTTGAAGCAGATTTGATGAGCTGAGTGACAGGTGACTCACGATCAAAAAAGCCCTAAAAGGAGCACGTTAAATTCTAATTTTTGAAGGGAGTTGGATGTGAACTTGAGGAAAGGGTGAGGGTCAATTTCGGCTGAATGGATGTGAAATTTTGCTGTACTAGGCTTATGCTTTGCAAAGTGTTGCTGCTGAAGGAGGCAAATTATATTTGGTCATCCTGAGTCAGTACATGTCTACTGTGCTAATATCAAATAAAGGACACTGCTCAGGCTGACCATACTATAGTAGCATGTTGAACATTGAATTGGCCTAGTGCCCTAGCAAAGAGGTGTATATCGGTCAAATTGCTCATTTCAGATGCTGCCAGCTAACTCCTAGTGCCTATGTGGACGTGAGATGCAAGGCCAACCTCATGGTGATATCCTGTGAAAGTTAGCCTGCTGACGAAATTTGCACATGGCCTACCCTCAGCAACTTCTAAAGGACTGCTTGTGCTTGGATACCCTTAGCCCAGCATTTTTCATGCCTTTAGTAAGAAAGCAATTAGAAAGATAAATCTTTGAGTTTTACATTGAAACACTTAGGTGTAGTATCCTACATAATGTACATTAATAAAAGATGATGGCAGGCAAAGAGATGAAAATTCATTCCCTAGGTGTAAGTAAATTGTAATTTATATAGGACCTGAACATTCACTTTGAGTCTGCTGCCTTTTCTTAGGGTCATGACTGCTACCCTGTGCTGTTCACTTATGATAGCACCAAAGACACAGTGACAATCGGCAAGAAGCTGGATGTTCCCAAGCAGAATGTGCAACGCGGAATGACAGCTTTAGCAAAATTCAGGAACCTGGATAAAACTGCATCTGCTGATAACACCACCAACACCCTGGAGACCCTACACAAGAACAGCATCAGGTACTGTCTTTCAAAAGTACCGGTTCACATTTCTGCTCATTGTACTGTAATGAACTCTACAACTCTCCTCCTCATTGCCTGCCACTTTGATAAAATAAAATGCTGTAGCCCCAGGTGGTGAGAACAGCAAGCATAAAATGGTCTCTTGGTGTGAGACTTAAATGATGTAAATCGCTTGAGTCACCTAAATTTTAAAAACCTGAGCATCTGACTTGGGAAGAACTCTACACTACACTAGCTCTACTTATCACCACTTTCTCCATATTAGGGGTTGTCTGTAAACAATGACGTGGGTTTGCCCATCAGTGCTTTCACAAGAATGGGGCAAGCCAGAATTGGCTGTCCATCCTGTACCTGCTTCTGAGCAATGTTCAGTTGCAGCATGACCTATGATAGGGTGCTCTCTGAGAATCAAAGGAACATTGCGTTCAGGGTGTTGATGCCTCCACCTCCAGTATGGAGGTATAATGGCTGACTGCTGGGCTGCTCCCTCAGTGTGTAGCTCAGATCAATCATACAGTTCATCAGACAGCAGATATTATCAGATGAGTTTTCCTGGATGAATGATAACATCCCTCAGAAAAAGAAAATTTTTCAGAACACTGAGGTGAGAAAGAGGAAATGAATGGGTTTCAGAGAGGCAGTGAAACCAAGTGACTTGGAGAGAATTGTGAAAGGCAGGGAAGCAGTCACCTGTACTGGAAAACTCAAAACTACTAACAAAGCCTGATTTCCAGGAGATCAAACATTGCTTTCCTAGAATAGTCGTTACATGATACAATAATTAAATAAAATGGCTATATATCATGCCCTGTAAATGTTAACACCGACCAAATGATTTGGATCAATGAAAATCTATTACTTCAGAAAGATACTGCACAGTCAGGAAGTGAAGTGTTGTTCAGACCCTCCGAATCCAGAATCTAATTTTTTTTTTTCCATGCGGTGCAGTTCAAACATTTATTTTCTTGTAATGAATTCAGTGTTCTGGGTGACTCAGTATCCACACCCACAGAGACTGGCTTGAGAACAAGTCAGGCAGTCCATTAGACATTGCATGCTCCATTGATTCACTTTTGACTCTTTCAGTTCTGCCTTTACTACAAACCATTTCCTGATTAACGAGCAGAGACAGATCCTCCAACTGACTTGACATTTTAAGGTTTTTTGTCTCTGTTATATGCCTGCCTCTGCATTAGTTCCAAAGACATTAAGTTTATACCTTGTCATACTGATAAACTTGCTCCCATGCAACCTAATCAGTAAAGAAACCAATTGATGTGAAGGTTCAAAATTGCAGAGTATTACAGAACAGAATCTTATGTTAGATTAAAAACCAAGGATTCTTAACTTGCTGGCCCACAAGTTGTTACTAAATAGCTGACTTCCTTGATTTCTGTTCTATAGTAAATCAGGTCTGAGTTCAGGTCTCATTAGCCACTGTTAAACTTAGAGTCAGTCAGTGCTTTACATAAAGGCACTATGTCTGGGCCACGTGACTAGAAAGTTACAAGGCTACTTCAGTGCTCCTGCCTGCTTTCAGTAGTTATAGATTAGATTCCCTCAACTCTACGTCCACAATTCTTCTTTTTTGTTACAGCCAAATTTCCATTGTTGAGGGTGGAAAGAAGAACTGTTCTAAATTTTGCACCACTGGTATGGATGGTGGAATGGCAATCTGGGATATTAAGGTAAAAATTACACTGACTCTTCCTCTCCTCCCACCGCCTGCACCAAATGTGTCAACTTTAAGTGTGGTACTGAGCTTCATAAAACAGGAGGCCTGGTCTGTGATCTGATCTCAGCACTTGGGACCAGCTATTGCTACTTATGCACTCCCCCCAACTCTTAAGAGAGGATATAGGACCAGTATTCCTACCTCCAGCAATCGGAGATGTAGGGTCAGGAAAACAAGCCCCATCCCCATGCTGAAATAGATTAACATTGCACTTAAACAAACATTTCAAATTTTGACAATCCGTTGCTAGTTCTACTAAGGAAAACTTTTTGACAATTATATTGATGCTCATTCACTTCCCTTGTTTTCAAAGTTCCTCCATGCTATTGTCCAGTTGCACCATCTCAGATTTCTTCTTAAATTAATCCACGGTGCTGAGTTCAAACATCTGGCCACCAAGCACTGTAGTGAATTGAGTCTCTATCATCTTCCTGACCAGAAAAATCTCCTGTCACTACCAGCTTTCTGGGCTGCACAACTCAAAGCATCATATAGTTTGGCACAAACTGAGAAAACTCAAGCCGTAAAGTTGAGGGCCAGTTTGGGAAATTGAACAATTTTCCCCCACACTCTTTCTCCCCCTGCTGCACCCCCCCCCCCCCCCCCCCCAGCACAGTAGTTTCTCACTTTTGAAGGGGAACTTTTGAAACTTCCTCCTGTAATTTACCAATTCTGGATTTGCCCATTGCTGCTAATCAAAGCTAAAACTGAAGCAGGGCATCTCATTACAGAACAACATGGTAAAATGTTTTTTAAAAAGAGGGCACTTGCAGACTCCTTGTCTTAAAATCTGAGGTTTTTTTTTGTTTTCCTTCCTCCCACAGACGCTGGAAGCTGATTTGAAAGATTTGAAGATTGTCTGAATCATTGAACTGATGTCTTAAAATCTGCAAGTCCTTAAACTGCCCTGTCATTTTTTTCACATACCTATGCTTAATGCAACATATTTTCAACCAACTCAAAGGCAAAGTACATTGAGTGATGCCCTTTATTATAATCCATGTACCTAATAATGCCTGGTACACAAGGTACAGGAGTCTGAAATTCAGTGAACTGCTTTGCAAAGACTCTGTGCTTTACTTTTGAATGCTGCATATGGTGCCTTGGGCAAGTTCCATTTAGGGTCCTCAGGGATTTGTCAGTTTAAACTTAAGATTTTCTAAAAAGCAAGAATCTGCGCTGTTTAATTAGTTTCAGGCTATCTTTGCTGGTCATAAGATGAAATCTATCAAAGTTCTTGCAGTAATAAAATTAACAAATCAAGCACATTTTTGTTCTCATTTGTTTTTCTTATGGTTGCAACTAGAGAACAAAAAACCTGTGAATAAACAGTTCTTCCATTTTAAATGAGGACAATAAGTAAAATACTGTACTCATCTCTAGTGAGAATGTTTAAGCTGTGTCAGTCTCACAAAGGATGCATGCTCAGTGGGTACAAGACAGGCAAAAACATTATTAATCTGACCCATGCTGAGGGTTGTTTTGGGGTCTTGTGTTGCAGTTGCATAGTTGTTTTACACTTTTGTTTTGTATTTCATTATCTCTTACTCAGCTTTCAAATACAAATCGGTTCAGCCACAACTTACTGTGCTGAAGGTTAAACAGAGATTTAACAATCTCAAGATTTTCAATAAGGATAAATAGGTGGCTGGGTAACAAAAGTACATTGAAGGTGATTGGCAAAAAGACAGGTGCTGGGGAGAGGAAAAACTTTCTTCAAGCAGCAACTGAAATTCTTTTCATTCCCCTTTCAGAACACAACTATATTATTGAAATTTAAAAAGGAAAAAATGATAGGGATCAGGACTAATCAAATAGCTCAGCAAACTGGCACAGACTGATGGATCAAATTGTGTCCTACTGATTGCATCTCCATCTTTGTAAATTATTTACAGGCTATTGAAACTGTTGCTCCCTCACTTCATACACATTCTTCACTGCCTGTCCAGCTCTTATCTACCAACAGGTCTCGATGCAAATTGTTTCATTGTTTTCAGGTGTACTTGATGCACATTTCTGATGACAAATTGAATCATTGTAATCTCTGATCTACAGCTATTGCTGCCATCTTGTGCTTCAACTCCAAACTGCATGGACAAAGCAGTGCTTTGCAGGAACACAGGCACAGCTTGCTATTTAGCCTCAAGCCAGTTTTTCTTTCTCGTGACAACATGGCTACTTTTGTTACTTACCTTCCTGTATTTGACTTTGTCTCTTGTTCCTTAATATCTAGCACCTATTGTTTGGAGCGGGAGCGGGGTCTAAATTTCAGTCCTGAAATTTGTCACTAGTTTTTAAAACTATATCCCCTTTATCTTGACAATTCATTAGGAGAAAACTTCTTCCAATATATTTTACTCCATGCTTTGGTCAAATCATCTACCATGCTTCTACACTGCAGGAAATACAACCCTAGTTTTACTTAGTCTTTGAAGCTCTGATATCATGATAATACACTACACGTTGCAGGGCATAAATGTACCGTTCAAAACTGATCAGTCCTTCACGTGTGATCTAATCATGTACTGTGTAAAAAAAAAAACCACTACTATAATCCAACTATAAATTATTTTCTGTACCTGATTATGGTACTTAAATTACATGTACTTGAACCCCCAAGTTACTTTGCAGCTCCATTGGTCCTAGCTTATCACCATTTAAAAAGTATCCTGTTTTATCCTTTTCAGACCTAAGTGAACAACTTCCCTTTAACTGCAATAAAATCCATTTTTCCAAAGTTATTCCCACTTATTTCATCAGCAGATCCAAATCATCACATGGGATCCGACGTACCTGCCCGAAGTCCTTATTCTGTCTCATTCCACTCAGCCCATTTCCTGACCTCAACTTTAACCAAGTCTCTTATGGGGGATTTTACTGAATAATTTCTGGAAATTCAGATAAAGATTACACATTTCCATGCCACTACTTTAGCCACTTGTTCATAATTGATCTACTAACAGGTCAGTTTAAAAGAAAATGCTGAACAATTGAAGCATCTTTACACCAAAACCTGCTACCGGTGGATGCCCTGTGAGATGTTCTTGCCAGGTGAACATCTGCTTTGTTAAACATTTTCAAAATTACTACACTCCAAATATCCTGTATTAAGATCCCTCTTTGAAACATTTCAAATTCTTTATGAACCACATGGAAATTAATAACACCTATGAACAGGACTAGTATGAGTGCTTGATTAAATGACTTCATCGGAGAAGTCCATGGCCCAGAAGTCCAGCCAGGAAACTCCAAAGATAAAACTACTTTTAGTTTGATCTGGGTCCAATATATTGGATTCCAACCCAGACGTGTGGTGCTGTCAAACACTAAGCCATTTTTGCTACTGTATCAACTGAATCACTTCTACAGGGGGACAAATTTACAGATATGATTTATGAACGTGATCATCTACAGGTGTGGATTAAACCTATATCAGACATGAGCGTTTCCTCATGCTGACAGCTATTTTACATTGTCCTATGTTGTGTTCTGTTTTGCAAATAGGATCGAGAATAGGGCACGTGTATTGCTATTATAAAAGTAGGTTTCCTTCTTACAGCATCCCTAACTTCTGGTTACACTAAGTAATGACCTAGTTCTGTGCAAGTGGCATTATTCTTCAGGGAAAAGAAAACACTAGTCTGATTATTTTTACATTTCCAGCATAGTTGCCATTCTAAGCTCTGGGCTTACTCAGATGTAACACATTGCTAATGTTGAGAATTTTAACAGTTCCTTTTGAATTGACAGTTGTTTAAAACAAACAATCTCCTAGATGGGAAACTCACCATATCTGTTTCTACAATAAAAGTTACAGGCATTGGCTGAAATCAATGTGTCCTTTTCATGAAGTTCACGCTGGCATTAAAAGGCTTCATTAGCCTTCAGCCTTTCCAGTCCCCCCTCCTCCAATAACATGCTACATTCCTCGACTTCATCCTGTGCAGCTATGATCTACCACTCGGGAAATAAATTCAAATTTACCTGAAGTTTGCTTCCAATAATAACAATTGACCTGCTCGGTCAGCAGTTGATATTTATGGAATATAGCTGGCATCAAGTTTTGCAATAGAGACTCATTTCACTCTTGTTCATTGAGACAATATTTTCCTCCAGCAGAGACCTATAAATAATGACTCTTATCCAACATAGTTTTACTTGCACAAGGTTAATAACTAATGGCAATTTATTACTCACAGGAGAATACAAATTGTGAATCACGTTCCTACCAAATCAGAGAACGTTGAACTGATTATCATGAATAGCACCAGCTGAAGCTTACCCACTAGGTGGCTTTAACATTATGCAGGGGTAGTCAATGATGTTTTCAGTTGAAGAGGAGACCAACGCTAGGGGCTATAAACAAAAGATAGTCACAAATAAATCAATTTAGAATCTTGGTAAATTAATATGAAATCTGCCACAACAGGAAGCTAGCAAAGGAAATAGGATTATGCTGATGGGGTCTGATGCAGAGGGTTAGGAGGTTGCTTGAGTGCTGGCATTCTACAGATCTTTTCATCTGTTCATGAAATTTGGATAGCAAGGGCAGCATTTACTGCCCATCTCTAATTCTCCTTGAAGATTTGTGCTGCAGTCCTATTTTGCTAATCAACCTGTTCAGAGATGATTATACACCTCTAAGGCAAATGGGACTTGAACCTGGACCTCCTGGTCCAGCAGAAGGGGTCACTAACACTGCACCACAAGAGGTCCACATTATATATATTGTGTAATTTTATTTTTACAGAATGGTCCATTTTGCTTGCAGGTAAAATATAGAGAAGCAAAATTATATTAGACTAACTGATAAAATTGACATTAATGTCCTGTAAATCAAAGTGAAATCCTTGCATTACTCATTTGTAATAATTTCTTTATAGGAAGGATCACTCCCATGAGTTGTTATACTCTGTGTACATTAGATGATGTTTCAAAACTTCAGTTGAGCCATGAACATGCTTTACAGCCAAATAATTTAAAAATAACTAGCTAATCAAACAAACTGGTTTTCAACACTGAAATAGACAGACACCGATTTTTGACAGAGCAATTGGAAAACAACTCCAGTTCTGAAGAGACTAAAACTTGATTCATTCTGGAACAAAGACTTACTTTACTATAATCCAGTGATACCATTTAAATTTTTCAAGGAAGCACTTGGATATTAACTCAACCTATAATATAAACATATCTGAAAGCAGAGGTAGGAAAATTTCTACCAGCACACACTTACCAAAAAAAACTTACTACTCAGGTTATGAAGCACAACTTAGGTGACTGGTCCAAAATACCAGGATTGAAAATGTTTTCTTCAGGACACTGGTAAATAGCTGAATTTCACTGCCCACCCCAATAGGAGTTATGATTATTCTCCATCACCAACAGAAGAAAGCAGTGTGCTTGCAGTACAAGCAATTACCCACTCTTGATTGATACTCTTAAGCTTAGAAGTAGCCAAGGACTAATCAAGAGACTATTACAGTGAAATCTAACAGTGTCATCACTTCATGTTCACTCTCTTGCTTGTAAAGGACTGAGACATTTTTGGTTATTTTTCCTCTCCATATACAGAGTAGAAGTGAGCAGATAATAGTGCCTTCTTCAACTATATTTCCTCTCCCTAACTGCAAGGCACCATGGTCAATTGTACTGCACCCACCCCCAGAGAAAGGAAACCTATCAAAGGATCTTTGAAGCTACCTTCAGCCTCAAACAGCGTGTTGCATTTTTTCACAAGGTTGAAACTCCCTGCAATCTGTTTGGGAACTGGGTGAAGGTCAACATGGAATATAACAGCCACCAGCACCTAACTTCATCCCCCAAACCTGCCGCATTCAATCCCATTATCAGGTATTGAGGCATCTCAAAAGACAGGAGTCAAAAGTAGCATTTTTGGCTAGTTAATTGCTTTTAATTTTCTTTTGAAATCTTTCTTCAGTATTTAGCACTGTGCTAAAATGTGCAAATTCATTGTCTTTCACCTCTGCTGCAAACTAAACTATTCAATTTACAAGTTTTACCAAATTCATTTTTAAACTGGCAAAAAAAACACTAATTTTTTATTTGAGTCAAATGAGAAGCAAATCAGGAACATGTCCCATGAGAGATAGATCACCTTCCCCGATTTATATTTCCTAGATAGGCAACAACCCAACAGTTAAAAATCTACTCAACACAATGACACCCTCATACTATTAAACAAATGTTTACACCACAAATACTTTTGCTATCAGAAGGACAGTGCTACATCAGAAAACATAAAATGTAAGCTTTGAGGATACCAATATACTTCAGAACTAATCTGGAATGACATGTCAGAAGCATACCATAATTCTGGGATCATACTTTGAAAGCAAAAATACTTCAGTTTACACTAAACATCAAAAATGTCAGTACCAAAAGTTGGATTAAAACAAAATACATTTCTGTTCAATGTAGAATTTAGTTAGTTCACAGGATACACCATTGTTTCTACCTCCTCCTTTCTGCTTGTTCACCTCCCACCCTACACTTGTCCCAGACTCAGAATACAGGTTGCGGTACAGAATCCAAAACAGCTATTCTTTACTCAAGAGTCTGGACTTCGGTGGATTGTCAGCCGTTTTGAACCAGCGGAGGGTACTGCAGAGCTGAGCCCAATTCTCATCTCACATTTATTAAAGTAGTGCTTTTGGGGTAGCAAACAGGAGTGGAGAAAGTCAGGTTCAAGTTTCCCTTCTCTAGCTCTGACTCCCACAGACCAGCTTCTGTGCTTTAATACAGTCGTAGCTGAAAGCACCTCATTCAGTCCAAACGGCTAAGTTATTCACTCACTGATGAAGCCTAGCTTTAAAAGGATTCCTTCAATATCATAAATATGAAATCTTAGTTTGCTCAAGAAATGTTATCACTGAGCACATCAAATCTAACAGATGTGGCCTGTTGCCCTGCATCAAGCGATTTGATATTGGCTCCCTTTACTATCCAAGGTTTGATCATCTTAGTGTACCGTAACAACTAGAAATCCCAGTTGCTGATGACAGTTAATGTGGGTACAGACTTAAAAACACACAAGCATCGGTGCAGTTTTGGGACATTTTCAGACAGTCTCCTCCAAAAAACATGAGCTTCAACAAATCCCATATTCAGTTGCTGGGGAACAGAATACAATGCACAGATTAATTCTGCTGCAATACTAATGATTGGAAAGCATTTTTCACATTGTTCTGTCAATCTTTAAACAAAGTTCAATAAAAGGTGCAACATTTCAGCAACACATCTAAACAATAAAATATTTTAGCATCACCAATCACATCCTTGTACATATTGGATTACAATATTGTAAAGTGGGCATGCAAGGCACCTACCAGCACAATGAGACCCTCTGGGTAACAGTGGATAGCAGATGGGACAAGTGTTAAGAATATCAAGTGCACTCTTCTATTAAGTATGGCCACAGATAGGAGCTTAAGGAATTTGCTAATAACAGCCCAAAAAGCTGCAGATGAGTTTAAACAAAGTAGCAGTCAATTTCCTCAATACCACTGTCAAATAAATTACCACTGCAGAATTTTTAAGGCTGATTGCTTATTAGCAACAGGCATCTGTGAATACTAGAAGATAACGGAGGGCTCTCCTATATCATCACTTAGATGATCAGTGGGCATTTTGTGTTAATACCTAGTTTTCAATAGCTTTTGGTCATACTAATCCCAAACATGATGTGCTCTGCAGAACATTAGGCACAGGTGAAACAAATCATAAATGAGTTATTTATGTCTATCATGACCAGGGGGTTTGTAAGTCGAACATTACAATTTGGACTCAATCCAGTCATTTCATACCTATGTTAAAAAAAATAGTCTCTACTGCATCATTTAGTTGTGGAAATGGCCAAATTCCAGCAAACCATTACCTCTCCTTGGCAACTTTCTCAAATTAACTTTCCAGATCATGTCCAACTATTGAACTTAATTAAATATAAGCAAAACCTTCACATTTTAACTTAAAGCTAAAAAGTAAAACAATTCCATGGTCCCTTTCAATGATCTCATTTTAACAACCAGCACTTGAAATGTGCTTCTTTATTGCTGCCGCTGATGAACGAAAAACCATTATTGTAGGATTGCTACATTGTAAGAATTCTGAAACACTTTGCCAGAGGCTACAAGTGGATTTCGGTACTGGCTGGATACTGGCTTGCTGAAGTTTGTCCATTTGGACAATAGAAAAAAAAATTCCAAAGTCAGACTGCTAAACCATTCTCCAATCTGAGGCACAAAGTAGCAACCCCACCCCATCTGACATACAGCAATTACAGACATGCCAGCAGAAATGCAAGGTGGTCAAGACGCAGGAAAGAAGTAGTGCCCTAAATATCATTTCCCTAGAAAAAAAAACTGTTGTAACCACATAATTCAACAAACATGGTATACCAGCTTTTATTTTCAGAGTAAATTACAAATATTCACTCAAAATTTAAACCCTTAGGATAAGGTTGTGATTCATTTTTGCTGTCACACACTATGAACCATCCCTATTTGGAGCAAGTTTTTTTTTGTAAAAATGATCAGTTTGCCCCAAAAGACTGAAATTCTAAGGACCAGAACTTCACATTAGTCTGATTTCAGCAGCTCAACAAACTTCCACGAAGTTCCAAATACAGGAAGCCAGAAAGAATGTTTTATTGTTTTTAAGAAACTGGATTGGGTGGGGTTGCTACCTTACAACTCTTTGGAAACCTATTGCTCAGGATAGAGGAACAAGGTACTGCAATTTTTTTTTCCATTTGCATTATGTAACGAAAGATGAATTCAGTGGGAGAACAACTAGACTGGCAATATTATAGTGGCTTCTAAACTCTCAACTCTTGGCACATGTATACATGCAAAGCGAATAGGCTCCAGGCTGCATCAGGCAGCACATCGTGTTTTGGCCAGAAAGAGAAAAAAAAAGACATTTACTCTAATTCTTTACAGGAATTAAAAGCCACTGAGGGAAAAACAATATATTTCTTACCCAATATTAAAGAATTAAGCTACAGCTACAATTTTATTTAAAATTTTCCTTTCATACTTTTCTTCACTTTCTGTCCTGCAACGATAAAAGTCTGTAGCAGCATCACAATACAGTTAATTGCAAGTGTTCACTCTGTCAACATGTGCCAGTTCACAAGTCAAAAGTCACTCGCTCTTAAGAATCAAGGGAGGAGTCTCATTGTCTTCATCTAATCGCAGTGTGCCAATGTTCAAATCATCATCTGGTTCAACTCCACCCACTGCTCCTTGGTCCTCTGGATAGGCTGCACAGAACAGATAATATAAAAGAACAAGTTCAAGTCATTTCAGTTTATCACAGTCAGAGTTATAAAGCACAGAAACAGACCCTTAGTCCAATTCATCCACACCAACCAGATATCAAACCAACTTAATCCCATTTGACAGCACTTGGCTCATATAACTCAAAAATTTTCCTATTCAGTCCCACTCCATCAGCAAGTTACTGCCTACTGACATCAGGAGGCAAATAGTACGCACTTTTTTTCCCCAAATAGGCTGACAGCCCTGCTAACAGCATGGAGCTTTATAAAGTTCTGTTACATTCGAGTGCACAACATTAATCAACTCGTACACATTCAGCAAGAACAGATACTGAATCAGGCAGTTTGAAGGAGCTGATGAATTTCTGTGTGCTCCAGAAGCCCACTGTTACAACAAAGTAGCAACACTTACAAAAGGGCAGCACGGTGGCTCAGTAGTTAGCACTGCTGCCTCACAGCATCAGGAACCTGGGTTCAAATCCACCTCAGGCCACTGCATGGAGTTTGCACATTCTCCCTGTGTCTGCGTGGGTTTCCTCCCACAGTCCAAAGATGTACAGGTTAGGTGGATTGGCTATGCTAAATTGCCTGTAATGTTCAGGGATGCCTAGATTAGGGGGGTTAAAGGGGGATAGGTCTGGGTGGGATGCTCTGAGGGTTGGTGTAGACTTGTTCGGCTAAATGGCCTGTTTCCAGACTTTAAGGATTCTATGAAATTTGAAACTTCCAGACAACCGACCAGTGTCTCACTAGTTTATACAAACCTGGAAAATGAATCTAATATTTTGGATACTCATCCCCTATAGACCATCAAGGGTACAGGAAGAAATTAATTCAGCAGAGTAAGTAATTTGGTTAGATTTTGTGAAAGACTGTAGTGCATGATCTCATTAAGGGACAGTGTTAATTATTTAAATATTCTTTTACCATTCCACAGGCATTTTTTTGGTAAGAAGTTCTTAGTTATCCTCTAACTAGAATTTAACCTAGTTAATACCAGACTTTCTGCAATGCTAATATTCCCATGGATTTGAAACATTTCACCATGAATTTCATATCATACAATAAGCACCAAAGACTGTAACATTTCTAATAAGCACAAGTGTAAACTCTGGCTCTTTCCATAAGTGAACTCACTACTGATTTATAGCAACAGACTCCCTCTTTTGGGAGCCGATACAGATGACCAATCAAATGGCTTCCTTCTGTACTGTAAAATTCTACAATTCTAAGTCTGGTCGAAATGAATGCAATGTATAATACATTAAAGAAACCCCAAGAACTTAAGAATCCCTAGAAATCAAAAACATTTATTATAGTCTAATACATCCCAGCTATAATCAAATCTCACAATCAAAATCAATGAAATTTCTTTCAGCTATCTAGATGTTAGTCACGAAAAACATGCTCTGAAATGTCAAAGCAATTACTGATGACCATTACCATGGTTGTAGTTAATACTTCAGAACAACTGAAAATTAACACAAATAAATCAATAAAATAAAAGGAAGATTCCACAGTTACTAAAATATCACAATACAGGGATATATAGAATATCCAAACTACGAAGACTTGTAATAATGAATGCGATCAAATTCAGGGGCGTATTGATATTAAATTTTCAAGTTCCAACAGACAAATGTTTCCTTGTACTTAGGAGTTATTTTACACTGTCTTGCATCATGTTCAGACTTGCGTACAAATCAACTAGCTAATGAACTTAAGAACAGAACCCATTCACAAGGACTGCATGTATTGGTCTTTCCACTTGTGCTCCATCTGTTACCATAATTACTGCTCTGATTACAAGCTGTAAGGATTAAGAAAGGAAACCTGTATATTTCTAATTAAACAGTGCCTTCAGAACAACTCAGAATTTGTAGTGCAGAAAAATGACAGCCAGCCAAACTGCTCCCACACTACTACATGTCATTATCATCCTGTTCTATCCCTCCCTCCATATATTTAATTGGCTTCCCTATCAATGCATTGAAAAAAATGCCCAAATATGATTGTTCAAGACTACTACCAGCTCTTTACCATGTCGTGTTGGCGACGAAGGGGTATAAGTAACTTTGGCAGCAGGTGAACTGTACGTCTGAGACACTAATGGCCGGTCGTGTGGTGAAGGCTCCAGAATCTCATTGGCCGATTCCACACTACCATCTAGCCTACAAGGAAAGACAGACAGCACAGAAATCAAGTCTTTTAAAAGAATGTCACATGAAATTATTTTCACTGCATGGCCATCTGAATCACTGAACTGAAAGAAAATGTCAAAATATTAAAGATTCAGTAACCACACTGATTTATAGAACTTTATTTAAATAATTGTATGGAAGCAGACATTAATTTTCAAACAACTAAATTCCTGTAATAAAAATCTGAGGAATGCATTGCACAGGATGAATTTTAAAGAAGCAATGAAAAAAAGTGCATCTTAATAAAACTTAATCTGGTCAAAAGCACTGATTCTATTAAATTGTTTCCTTGACTTTTAAGTAAGGAAATATAAATGCAATGACAAACCATCTCCCAATTTTCATTAGGGTCAAACTCAGGAGCAGGCCTCTATTTATAAGATGGTCAGTTCTAGACTTGTAGTACACACTCAAATTCATCAAGCTGTCTTGCATAAATGATTTGCTAGTATGGACTACAATTACTAACAGAGAGGATTTCCTTAATGGTTATAAGCAAATAACTATAAAAATCCAAGGAGAACTGTTCCATCTTCTGAGACAGTCAACAGCACATCAAAACATTGTGCATATTAGGATTGGATTTCTGATTGCATCTTGCAGTCAGTAATTGTGAAAGACGACTATCCAGCATTTACAGAACCTGCCTGACATTTATCCCAATTAAACCAGCATAATGGAGGTCAAGTAACTTTCATAAAGAGTAAACATCCCATTTTCCCAAGCAATGAAAATGACAATCTACTCATGTTTAAGTGAAGCAAATTAAGTGTTTTGAACGATAAACACCACATACAAAATATCTAAGTGACTAAGTAGTATTTATCCAAAGGTTGACTGGAAAGACCAGTTCCACCTAAATTTCTTTGTATCCTGTCATTGCTGACAAACAGCCACACAATGTACTCCCAATAATGTGGTTCATATGCTCCAAAATATTTGCTTAAAAGAACACTTTTGGGGGGTGCGGGCAGAGAAAGCCTTTTTTGTTTGCTAGGTGGAAGGGGAAAGGGTTTGACTATTAAACCACAACCCAACAAAAAAAAAAGCACCATCAACAGCACGTAGACCTTTTACTATGAAAGTGGTTAGACATTTTAATAGAACAAGGCATGTGATCTGTGAACTAACGTGTTACTTCCTCTCAATTCTTAGCATTTTAATCCTCGTACAAGAGCTTGATTTTACTTCTCAACACAAGTGAAAGAGTTTCTAGTGCAATGTAGCCAATAATTTCTATACACAAAATTTCTAAATGCAACATGTGGAAAAATGCAGACAAAAGATTAAGAGGAATATTCGGAACCTAATAAATCACATCAAATCAAATTTCAAAAAAGCCTTCCCAATTATGCATTATTGATTTTTTCCCTTCTTTGGTCTCATTGTTAAGGTTGTAATTCTTATATAGCTATTCAAATATACATGACATTCAGCAAGTTGTTGCATCAGTTGTGATTTTCAAGAATCCCTAGAGTATGGAAATAGGCCATTCGACCCAACAAGTCCACACTGACTCTCCAAAGAACATCCCACCTGAGCTCACCCTCCTACCCTATCCTCACAATCCTACATTTCCCATGGCTAACCCACCTGATCTATACACCCCTGGACACTATGGGCAATTTAGCTTGGCCAATCCACCTAACCTGCACATTTCTGAACTGAGAGGGGAAACCAGAGCGCTTGGCAGAAACTCATGTAGACACAGGGAGAACGCGCAAACTCCTCACAGACAGGTGCCAGAAGCTGGAAGTGAACCTGGGTCCCTGGCGCAGTGAGGCAGCAGTGCTAACCACTGAGCCATTATGCTGCCCTTATTATGTGTGTTAGATGGGAGATGCAAAAATAGAGCAACATCCTGCTATCAAAAAGTTCTATTTCGACATATTTTCTAGTCTCCACAGTGCAATCGTTCCAAAGATGATTTCCTATATGAAGTTATTTATCCTTGACCAGAAATGCAGAGTTGTCCTTTTTTCTGAGAAAGGTTTGCTTCAATTAGGAGTCTCTTATACATTCCTCTACTTCTCAATCAAATCAAAACATTGAAATAATAGCAAAATGGTAAATGCGGTAAATTTGAAGTAAAAACAAATAATACTGGAGAAGCTCAGTAAAATGAATTGCATCTCTGGATAGAGAAGCAGAGTTAACATTTTAAGTTCAATATGAATCAGTCATATGGGACTTGAAATGTTAACTTTGCCTTATTCTCTACAAATGCTGCTGAATTTGTCCAGCGTTTTCTGTTTTTAATAAACAAAGTAATGGCCTGGATTTCAGTGTCAGGCACAAAGACTTCCAATTATGCATTATTGATTATGCAGACTTCTCCTTAAGTAGACTTCTCCTTTCCCAATGTCAGTTTAATTCTAGCAATTTCAAGGCATACAGCAGCAGTAATATCATCAACAGGATAAACAGCCAATCAGATTGAACTGTTTTCACTGACAGCAAACCAGGGTTAAAAGCCATTTTATCCTTGGTTATACAGCAAAATAAATTATGACTGAATTAGGATAGAAGCTAACCTAACTACATACATAAATTCTGTTGCAAAATTTAAAACATGACATTTGAAACAAAAAGAGAAATTAGTGGAATATGAAATGTGAATTAGTCTTTTAGACCTGGTTAGGTTGTTCAGCAGGAACAATCAGAATAGTGTACCATTTAAAAACTTAGTTTCATCTCTTCTAATAAGATACAGCTTTTAAGCGTTTTTACAACAACACTTAATATTGCAGTACAATGCATGAACTGCCTATTGATTCCAGTCTGGGGCGTCTCAACAGTGCACCTCTGGAGAAGCACAGCATCACTGAAAGCTGCGACTTGTCATTCTGCACATGTACAGACTTCACAACTTGCCATCAGTTTAAATGGAGAAACAATGGGTGTAGCTGACATGTCATTATTACCAAGACAAAATCTCAATTAACAGGCATCATCTTACAAGTGTGGTGCAAATAATCATTTCACAGCAACTTCTGGAATGTACTTCCAGCAGGCCACAGTCGTGTTGCTTACTTGTGCTGTTTCATTAGTGTGCACTCGCCCCCTTCTTGTGGGTCCAAGTTATACATGTAGAGATAACCATCTGCCGCTGCTACCAGTAACCGCGGAATCTTCTGTATTCTGCAGAAATGTCAAATACCAAATTAAGATAGTGGGAACTATTGCCACGCTGCACTTACTTCATTTTTCCTTATTTATCCTCCTATTCCTGACTTTTCCAATTATTTCCTAATGTCACATTCCTTCCTTTCAGATATTTTCCCCCCAATTCTTTTCCATATTTTACTTCTTTCAGACAAACTAATTACACTACACCAGAATTGACAACTTCTCAATCAGACTATAAAACTGAACAGTCAAAACTTACTGAATACTCAATGCATTTTATCACTAAAAACTCCGAAAATGACAGGCTTAGTTTGACTATAAAGTTTATGCATTAATTTTCATAAAATCCAAAAGTGGATCATATGTCTAATCTTTAGCACAATGTATACTTACGTTGCCAACGCACAAATATTTCTATGCCCCGAGAATGGCAGCCGAACTGTTGCAAATGCCCTCCCTTGATTGAACATCTCAGTGACCTGGGAAGGCAGGTAACTAGTGGAAGCCATGAGCACCTTCCCAAAATAACCAGTCCACGTGGTTGGCTCCTCCTGTGGTCTAAACAGGGAGAGGTGTTCGGAAATATTACATAACCAATCTCTTCCTCAACCCCCTATTATTTATTCACAACAAAAACAGAAGTTGCTGGAAAAGCTCAACAGGTCTGGCACAATCTGAAGAAAAAAAATCACAGTTAACATTCTGAAGGGTCACTGGACCCGAAACATTAATTCTGCTTTCTTCTTTACAGACGCTGCCAGACCTGCTGAGCTTTTCCAGCAACTTCTGTTCTGACATTCCAGGGAAAATAGCCCCATCTTATTCTTGGAGCAGAAACAGTTGAGGTGACTTTATTAAACTGTTCAAAATTATGAACAATTTTGACAGGGTAAAGAAAGGTATTCTGCTTCCACGAGTTTGTGGTAATCAGTAATTAGGCATCACAATTTCAGGGATTGTTAGCAAAAGAGCTAGGAATGAAATGAGGAGAAACATTATAAAATGAGGGGCATGGGTTCAGTGAATGGTCAAGGTCTTTTCCCCAGGGTAGTGGGGTCCAAAACTGGACGGCATAGGTTTAAGGTGAGAGGGGAAAGATTATAAAAGGATCTAAGGGGTAACTTTATCACACAGAGGGTGCTGAGTGTATGGAATGAACTGCCAGAGGATGTGATGGAGGCTGGTACAATTACAATATTTAAAATATTTACAATATGAATAGGAAGGGTTAAGGAAGGATACCACACATCGTCATAGAATCCCTACAGTGTGGAAACAGGCCCTCCAGCCCAACAGATCCACAATGACCCCAGGAGCATCCCACCCAGACACATCCCCCTATAAACCACCTAATCTACATATCCCTGAACACTATGGGCAATTTAGCATGGACAATCCACCCACCCTGCACATCTTGGACTGCGGGAGGAAACCGGAGCACCCAGAGGAAACCTATGCAGACGTGGGGAGAACGTGCAAACTCCACACAGACAATTGCCCGAGGGTGGAATCAAACCTGGGTCCCCGGCGCTGTGAGGCAGCAGTGCTAGCCGCTGAGCCACTGTCTTGCCAATACGGGATATAGGCCAAATGCTGGCAAAGGGGACTAGATTAATTTGGGACATCTATGGACGAGTTGGATCAAATGAGTTGCTTCTGTGCAGTACATCTCTAAGAAGGATTCACTCAATTTCTCAATTTTTTATCTTTTCTAAAATCCTGGCATCTAGTAAATCCCCTTTGCATTCTCTCCAGGGCTTTAACTTCCTTCCTTATATAGGAAGTTCAGAACTGAACACAATACTCCAAATGCAGGAGGTATAGCATCATTTCCTTGCAGGAGGTATAGCATCATTTCCTTGCTTTTACACTCTATGCCTCTACTTATAAACCCAAGAACCTATAGCCTTCTTTTGAACGCCTTACTGCACTGAGAACATTTGAACAGTCCCTCCTCAGTGCGTACTTGGCAGTGACTCAGAAGGTGGGATAACAGTTATTTTAAAACTTAAGCAAGACCATGAAAGCTAAGATAGCTGAAATAAATTGGCCTACTAGGCTAAGAAACAGATGAAAAGAAAAGCAGTGCTATGCATTTAAGGGGTATTTCAAAACACTCAATGATTACAGTCAAATGACAAATAAATTTCATGGGGAAAAAGCCACCATTGGATGCTAAAGAAGTTGTGAGCATCGAACTTAAGGGGGAAAAAAAATTGCACAATGATGAGCGGCAGATCAGAAAAACAGATTATGATGTACAGATAGACTACTAGATTAAATCAGAGGAACAGTAGGAGAGGAAGCTAGCTAGAAATGTAAAAATCACAGAGCAAGAGTTTAAACAAATATTTAAAAAGAAAAAGTGCACGTAAAAAGTGTCTTGGTCTGCTATGAAAATGCAAATGTTAATAGTAAATAATAGGGAAAAACGAGAATGAAAACAATTCATATTTTGCTTCAACTTTACTAGAGGTTACCAAAAACATTCCAGTAATAGTAGTCAATCAGAAGGTGGAAGAGAGACTGGAACTTGGTGGAATTACAACCACCATGGAAACTGTAATGAAGAAACTGATGAGCTACACGCTAACAAGTCTCCAGGTCATGACAGACTTCATTTTAGGGTCTTAAAATGAACAGCTAATGAGATACGGAGAAGCACGTGTGTTAATTTTCCAAAATTTGAGACGTCCTTGGAAGTTTTTTGCTTTTTCCAGCTGTATGAAACCTGTTTACTCAATTAGGGAGGGCAGCAGAAAACAAGACACTTAAGCTTGACTGTTGTGGGGAAGACATCTCTACCAACTGTCAAGTTAGTTATTGTTGAGCACTTCAAAAATCCAAGGAACTAGGAAGTGTCACCATGTTTTAGTGAAAAACAAATCATGTTTGACCAATTAATCGCAGTTCTTTGAAGGAATAACATGTACTAGGTTTAAAGAGGATCCTGTAGGCACACTATACTTGAATTTCCAAAAGGCACTTGACAAAATGCCACATCAAAAGGTTATTGTGCAAAATAAGAGCTCATGGTGTAGCTCAAACATGAAAGATTGACTAGCTGGTAGAAAACAGTATGCATAATCAGGTATTTTTTTGATGGACAGGATGTGAGAAGTGTACACACACAGGTCTGTGCTGGCCTCAACTTTTCTTCGATCTATAATGGGTGACTTAGATGAGGTTGTCAAAGGCACGGTACCCAGATTTGCAAATGACACAAAGATATGGAGTCATATATGTTTTGAAGACACAAGGAGTATAAAAGATCTTGAATGGTCTTGACCAGGTGGACATAGAAAGAATGTTTCTTTTGTGGGTCAGTCCAAAACTAAAGGGCACTTTTTAACAACTGATCTTTTCAGACAGATAAGGAGAACTGTTTTCTCTCAGAGCTGAGACACTCAAACTCTGTCTCAGAAGCGGAGGTGGCACCAATGAACATTTTTAATGCAAAGATTGACAGATTCTTGTTGCAACATGAATCATAAATTATTAGAGATAGGTGAGAATATGAAATTCAAAACAAAAACTGATCAGCCCACGATCTAATTGAACAGATAAATGGTCTTGAATGGCTGAATGGCCAACTGCCGTTTCTAGTTGGTATTTGAGTGAGGGAAGTTAGGAGAGAGAACGTGAAATGGACAGAGGGAGAGGGAAAACAGAAACAGAAAGACAGTGAATGGGGAGCAGGAGGGGAGAAGAGCTTGTGGGGAGGGGAAAGAGAATGAGGGAGAGAGCTGCAACGTAAAGTCATGACACACTGTACAGCATTTTTGGTGAGTGTCTAAAAGTCATTGTGGTCAACAACACTGCCGTTCTGGTGGGACTTAATTGAGAATCTTTCTTTCATGAGGCTTGTCATTCAACACTGACAATTATTTCAGTGATTACTTACTTCTCTTTTTGCGTCTCCAGTTTGAAGATGTGAACTGTTTCTGTGTTACTGGATGCAGACAGGAACATTCCATCCATACTGAATGCTAATGAACAAATACTGACACACCTAAATGATAAGAAGTTTGTCACTGAGCAAGTAAAAGCCTGCTTATCGAACTAAGACCTTAAAATTAATGTCAATAAACTTATGACAAAAATATCTAGCATTTTAAAAACAAAATTCTCCATATGCTACCTTCCTGCAGAAAATGCCCGAAAATGTCACAAACTCCATTTCACGTTAGTGTCAATTTTAAGTGACTAATGCAAAACCCAAAAGCAGGCAAATATAATTTCAACTAGCATGAGCCTGTCTCTTCATCCCTTCGTTTAACTTAATGTAATATTTGAGGTTTACCTTTTCCACTTTTATTACCATATCTTGAAGACTTTATATAGGATACCCTCTCGGCTAAACAGCACAAATGTCTTCAATTTTTCCTCACGGCTCATCCTCCCATGGAAGATTCTCACATTCCTCCAGCACCAGAAATTGGCCTCTGAGGTCAAATACCAGAACTCTCAAAACACTCAAGATGTTGAAACCAGAACACTGAATACTTCAATCATAACTTTTTCAGGTTTATTCTTAACTGTTCCAGTCATAGCATCATAGGAACAGACCCTTTGGACTAACTTGTCTGCGCTGGCCAGATAACGCAAACTACCCCAGTCCCATTTGCCAGCATTTAGTCCATATCCGCATAAACCCTTCCTATTCATATATCTATCCAGACGCCTTTTAAATGTTGTAATTATACCCACCTATACCACTTGTTCTGGCAGTTTGTTTCAAGCACGCACCACCCTCTACACAAAAAATTGCCTCAGGTCCTTTTTAAATCTTTCCCCTCCCACCGTAAACGAATACCCTCTCGCTTTGATTCATCTACCATGGGAAAAGACCTTGGCTATTCACCTTTAATGTCCCTCGACTTTATAAACCATGATAAGGTCAACCCTCAGCCTCCAACACTCCAAAGGAAAATGCCCTAACCTATTCAGCTTCTCCCTACAGTTCAAACCCTCCAGGCCCAGAAACATCCTTGTAAAATTTTTTTCTGCACCCTCTCAAGCTTAACAACATTTTTCCTATGGAAGGACAACAAGAACTGTTTGCAGTATTCTAAAAGAGGCCTCACCAACATCCTGTACAGCCACAATATGATGCCCCAACTCCTATATTCAATGTTCTGGCCAATGTAGGCATGGATGCCAAATGCTTTCTTCACCACCCTGTCCACATGCAGCTCCATTTTCAAGGAACAATGCACATGTAGGTCTCTATGTTCAGCAAAACACCCCACAATGCTACCATTAACTTTACAAATCTTACCATGGTTTGCTTTACCCAGATGCAACATCACATTTATCTACATTAAAATGCATCTGCCACTCCTTGGCCTATTCTACTGACTGCTCGGAATGGTTTGCTTATACATGGCACTCGTATATTAAGACTCCGAAGTCTTTCACGTTCTTCCTTAGATATTTCAATACCATTCATGGACTAAGTGTATCATCCCATTTTCCTTACGCACAATATCTTACATGTTCCAACACAAAATTTAATCTGATATTATCCTCCTCATCTACGTTTTAACTCTCAGTCTGTTAGTACAAACTTCCTCAGATTTAGTATCATTTATAAATTTTACATTGCTTTTAGATTCTGAACTGTTTGAAATAGAAACCATAATAACCCTAAATATGGAACAAATCAGGTCACAATTCCTTGTACCATAATTAGTTCCATTCCTTTAACACAAGGCCATTGATTTCTCTCCCTCAGTAAGCCTCTTACCTATGAATTGTTGTAACGAATATCTATGGCTAATGGAACACAGAAGAATAGTGGTAAGGCTACAGAGTTCCAGAACTATGCTCTGGGGACATGGGGTAAAATCGCACCACAATGAGATTTGAATTAAATAAAAATAAAGTTTAAAAGTGCGTCAAATTGTGATAATTGTTACAATTGGCAAAAAAATTAGTTTGGAGCTTAAGTTGTAACTTACATTTTTAATTCCTTCTTGGAATGTAAGCATTGTTGGCTTTTCACTAGTCACTCTTGGAGAAGATGCTAACTGTCTTGAATGCTACAGTCCATGCAATGTTGGTAGACCCACAGTGCTTCTATGGGAATTCCAGGGTTTTGACTCAAAACTCAAACTTAAAATGTATTTTGTATTTCACTGCGGAAGACTTAAGAAAAACAATCTAGATATTGTAAGGAACAAAGATCCAATGAAAATGCAGTTCTTAATTTAAGATTAATATGGAAAAAAATTCACTGGAAAATTTCATATATGTGTATAAGTAGTGACAAATCCAATTCTGCTCACGGCCCACACCCTGGATTTTGTTTTTTCCAAGAAAGAAAAAGTAGTTCCATAGATAGTTGGTTGCATTCCCTAGATTTTAGTATGGCCCTTATGAATTGTAAAGAAGCAAACATAGCCATGTTATTCAGGAAAGGGAGGGAAAGAAAGGACAGAATTAAGTCATTAGCCAAAGATCAGTCATAACAAGTTTAGAATTTAGTTTTCAGGACATGGTTAACATGACACTTATAGATCATAATGACCGGATAGAGTCAATATGGATTAATCAAAGGAAAATTAAGTTTAACAAACAGTTGAGTATTTTGTTTGAGGTTGTAGGTAAAGAGAAATTAGCAGATGCAGTGTACTTGCATTTTCAAATGCAACATTCAATAAAGTAGCACTCAAGAGGTCATTCCACAAAATTAAGGTTCATGTAATTGAAGCAGTGGACTGATATTACAGGATTTCAGGATTGTCTAAGGGACAGAAAGGAGAGGGCAGGAACAAACATTTTTGCATTGCTAGGCTTTAATCTAACAGGGTACTGCAAAGATGAGTGCTATTTACAAACTACATCCATGACTTTGATGACAGCAAACATGAACAGACATATGCAGTTCTAACAATGCAAAGTTTGAAGGGTAAGTAAACGGTGAGAAGAATGCAAAATGGTTGTAAAGCAAGACTGATAGGTTAGGTGAGTAAGCAAAAATGAGGCAGATGAATTACGATGTGGAGAAATGTCAAGTTATTGATTTTATTTAGTAGCAAAGTTAAGAGACTGGAAAAACTTAGCTGAAATACAATAAGTGATCTCAATGAAACATAAGAAATATACAAAAGGTGTTTCAATGGGTAGATGGTGGTAAAACATTTTTCCATCAGCAGCACTTCTAGAGGCGAAATATCTTCAAAGTTGTGAACCTTGGAAATTCATTACCCAAGAGGACTGTACAAAGTTTTTGACGATACTCAAGACAGACTTTGATAGATTTTTGACTACCAAACACTAATTCTGTAATACACTTGAAGGATGGAAATGGGTTATTCTGTTTCTACTTGTTACATTTTTGTTACTGTACTTCAGATGAATTGGGTTTTTATTCCTTACAAGTCTAGCAGGCTTGCCACTAAGTTTACATTTACCTTCTTTCTTACCTCTTAACTCCCCTTCGGAATTCAAAGAGTTTCTGTCCCTCTGGAATGGAGAACACTCTGATGACTGTTCCCTACAACAAAACAAACGAAACAAAAATCAGCAAAAGAAGCATGAAAATGCAAGTTATAGTAAACCAAGCTGACTAAGCAAGGAAAACATTCTGGCTCTGCACTGCGTTAATACATTTACTTTAAAAAAAGGGCCATTTACGAAATGGAATTCAAATACTATCCTGTCATACAGCATAGACTTTATCAAAAATTGGAATATAACGTAATGGCCTGATACCGCTGTGCTTTGCAGCAGAGTGATATTCAACCCATTATGATGAAGAAGAATTTCTTTTGTCAGGGTGGAGACTCTGTTGAACTCATTGCTGCAGAGGACAGAGGAGGCCAAGTCATTGAGTGTATTTAAGATAGAGAGGGATAAGTTCTCAATTAGTAAGATGATAAACGGTTGCAGGGAGAAGGCAGGAAATGGGGCTGAGAAACATATAGCCATGATTGAATGCAGAGCAAACTTGATGGGCTGAATGGTCCAATTCTGCTCCTTCATCCTATGGTCTCAAGTTCTAGGTATTAGTGCAGTTTCCACAGACAAGACTTGTTCACAGAGACAGAAACCATAGCAACAGGCCAGAAATAAATCGGCCATTCCCAAATGCCTCGTAGCAGCTGGCCACAATCCACAAATGGCTCACCCACCTGACATCTAGACCCTTACTTCAGATTTTCTGACAGATCTTATATGTTAGTACTTGTAAAGAAATAATATAAAAGCACAGGGGTAACAACTAAAGAAGTGGGGTTATAATAGTTCTTATGGTAGTGTCGTGACTACAACACTGAACTAGCAGGAAAGCAGCTGCAAGCTCATAATCACATTATGACCAGTCGTCATGCAATGAATAAATAAATCCAGTAAAGCTAATGGCTATCATAAAAGTCGAACTGACTGAGCAATGTACATTGGAAAGAGAACTGGCCAGCTTCCCAAGGGCCAACACAAAACTCTAGACTTATGAAATATGGTTAGCTTTTCATGTTCTTCAAGATCTAAAAAAAATCTCGCACTTGTAAAATAATTGCTACATTAAAGAAATTGATAGCAAGATGGTTAATAGATACTCCACAGCATCTCTGCCCAAACTCCAAGGAATAGTTTTAGAAATAACAAGCACAAAGAATGGATCAAATGGGTGAGATAGCTCCCTCCTCTATTGTAACTGCCATTGTTTTACACTGATGGCTTTTAACAATCTCGATCCAGGATGCAACAGATATTTCTTAAAAACTGAATTATTTCAAACACTTGGAGAATGAAGTTGTTTTAAGTCAAGATTTTTTAAATAGAATACTGGACCATCACATGCAAATCATGCTGACAAGAGTGCAACATACAGCAGAACAAGACAGAAGCATTTGTCAATGGTTTTTACAGAACCAAATGTAGAAAGAAGGCATAGATCACAGTGCAGAGACACAATTAAAGAGAGAAAAATAATATGGGAAGTGGTAATCAGATACTGGTAGGAAATAGCAGAATAAAAAAACCTTGGAGTACACCAAGAATCAAGACTACATGTTACATAGATAACAAAAATACAATAATAAAAGACGTCGAATGTTATGCACATTCACATACCAAGTTTAAAAAAAAATGATAGCTACAGTTATGTAAATAAATGTGATCTGCTGACCATTTCAGAGTCTTGACTTTAGATTGACAAGCACTGTCTCCGGAATATTGAGGGCTATACAGCAATCAAGCAAAATAGGAAGGGATAGTATAGAAATCAAGGATGGCACTTGTGCAATAGTTAAAGATAATTAAAGACCATGGTTCTAAAGATCAGGATTTAGAATCTTTTTGGGTGGAGATGAGGAACATAAAGTAGTCACTGACAGGACAGTTTTGCAGGCCCCCTTACAGTAACCATAATATGGGACAAAATATCCAACAAGATTGAGTACTTGTGATTCAGCAACAGCAGTCACAGATGATTCTAATATACATAATTAAACTGGGAAAAAAAATCAAATTGGCAGTAGTAGGTGGAAGACAAGTTCATAGAATGTTTTTGAGATCATTTTGTAGAGCTACACATTTTGGAACCGACTACAGAGCAGGTTATATTATACTTGGTGTTGAACAATGTGACAGGATTAATGAATGATCTCAAGGTTCAGGGGCCCTTGGGTAGCAGCAACCCAGCAACATTGAATTGCACATCGACTTTGCAAGGAAGATTCCATCTAAGACTAGCATTTTAGATTTAAATAAGGGCAGCTATGTGGGCACGAACATTGAAATTAATGGGCATAATAGGTTAGGGAGTAGATAAAGAGAGGCAAGTGGCAGACATTTAAGAGGTTATTTCAGAATACTCAAAATAGAATATTTCAGCAGTAAAGAAAAATTCTCAAGAGAACACATCTTTTGTAGTTATCGAAGGTTAAGGGAAGCATCAAACAAGGAAAAAGCACAAACTATGCAAGCATAAGTGAAAGGTCAGACGTTAAATCAGCAAAAGAAAAAAATAGAATATGACAGGGTGCTGGCTAGGATACAAAATGGATATAAAGCGTTTCTACAGGTATTTAAACAGGAAAATGTTAAGTAAAATGAACACTGGTACCCAAGAGAGTGAGAATGAGGAGTTAATAATAAACTTGCAAATCAAATGAACACTATTTTGCTTCTGTCTTCACCACAGAGGATACAAAAAAAATTCCAGTAATAGTTGTAAAATCAAGTGGAGGCAAAGGAAAAAGTAAATTAGCAAGATTATAATCACTACGAAAATAGCACCAAGCAAACCAAAGCAGATGCAGGCTGACAACTCCGACTTCATCCCAGTCTCAGAAGAGATGGTTAATGAGGTAGATGATGTGTTAGTGTTAATTTTCCAAAATTCCCTACATTTAGTAAAGGTTCCATCAACGCGAAGTAGTAAATACTCAACATTCAATTCTCTATTCAAGAAGAGAGGAAAGATCAGCCAGTTCGCTTGATGTGTCAAAGGGAAGATGTCAAAATCATTAAAGAAAAGTATAGTTACACACTTGGGAAAAATTTGAGGTCATCAGGAAGAATGAGCATAGTTTTGAGAGAGAAGTGATGTTTAACCGATTATTTGGTGCTCTTTGAAGGAATATCAGTGCTGTGGAAAAAAAAGAGGATCCTATAAGATACTAAACTTGGATTTTCAGAAGATAAAATGTCACATCAAAGTTTATGACAGAAACTAAAAGTTCATGCTATATAAGTAACATAGTAGCACAGACGAAAGATTGATTGCTTTCTGCCAACCAGCCAGCCAAAGTATGACTAAATTGGGTTTCCATCACAGATCGTCAGCTACAGTATGGAGTCCCATCGGATTCTGTGCGAGGACCTTGACTTTTTACAATTTACATCAATGACTTAGATGAGAGGATTGACATGAAGGCGCCAGTGTTGGACTGGGGTGAACAAGGTCAGAAATGGCAACACCAGGTTACAGACCAAACATCGCGTCGTGTGATTTCTGGCCTTAGATGAGAGGAGCAAAGGCATGATGGTCACAGACAGCACAAAGACAGGTAATAAAGTATGTTTTGAAAGCCTAAGGAAGATGCAGATGAATACAGACAGGTTGAGTGGGTTGGCAAAAATCTGACAGATAGAATATGATATGTGCAGAAGTTAAGTTCATTTTGTCAGGAAGACATCAAAGCTAAGTATTATTTAAACACAGAAGAACTGCAGAATTTGAAGGTGTCTAAAGATTTGGGTGTTTTAGTGCATGAGTAGCAAAGCTAATATGCTGGCACAGCACAATCAAGAGCTTATGAGATGCTGTCCTTTATTACAGAGGAACTGAGCATAAAAGAAAAGACATGACGCTTCAGTCATACAGGGCATTGGTGAAAACACAACAACTCTGCAGTTTTGGTATCCTTAGTTAAAGGATATAAATACAGTGGAGATGGTTTAGAGGAAGGTTACAAGATCAATACCTGGAATACAAGGGTTGTCTTGAGGATAAATTGGATATGCTAAGCTTGCTTCCAATCAAGTTTAATAAAAGGTGACGACTGGATTAGAAAGTCTTGACAAGGTGGATGATAATAGAACATAGAACATAGAACAATACAGTGCAGAACAGGCCCTTCGGCCCTCGATGTTGCGCCGATCTGTGAACTAATCTAAGCCCCTCCCCCGACACTATATAAAAGGAGGTTCTCTCTTGTGGGTCAGCCCAAAACTCAGGGACATGGTTTTAAAATTAGAGGTACTTTTTCCAGGCAGAGAAAAGGACAAAAGTGTTCTCATGCAACCTTTTGTGTACTCATCCCCTACAACTTTCCAGAATCTCCATGCTCCTCCAATTCTACCACATCCAAAATTTTTACAGCTCCATCTTTGCCAGCCATACCATTAGTTGACCAGTAGTATACTGTCATGTTCACATGGAATGGCAAAACAGGTATGAGGTGCTGCACAGTTTATGCTTGCCCCTTTTTCTTACAATCTTATAAAATTCTAAAGCAGCGTTAATGAGACGTTTAATAAAGTGTGAAGCTGGATGAACACAGCAGGCCAAGCAGCATCTCAGGAGCACAAAAGCTGACGTTTCGGGCCTAGACCCTTCTTCAGAGCAGTCTAGGCCCGAAACGTCAGCTTTTGTGCTCCAGAGATGCTGCTTGGCCTGCTGTGTTCATCCAGCTTCACACTTTATTATCTTGGATTCTCCAGCATCTGCAGTTCCCATTATCTCTTAAATGAGATGTTTTACCTGTTATGGGAGTCAAGAACTGTAAGCCATAGTCTCAGAACAAGGATATCAGTCATATAGGGTCAAAATAAGATAAAATTTGTTATAGGACTGTGAATCTTTGGAATTGTCTCCCACAGAATTGTGGATAGCGAGTTGTTGAATATTTTCCAAGAATGGGATCAACCAATGTTTGCCAACTAATGGAATTAGGGCTATGGGAATAGTTTGGGCAAGTGCATCAGAGGTGGAGAATCAGCTATCTTATTCAACAAGAGGTGTATGCTTGAGGAACAGACTATCTTCTCCTCCTACTTTTTTGTTATTCATGTTCGCAAAAGCTACCACTTTGGCTGTTTTTTATTATCTATCCTAACATTCCTTATATAGATTTGCTACATTGAGTTGGTAATCCTTCCTGGATAACATCACAGTATGAGGTTTCCGTACAAATACAACGTTTAGCCTGTCAAGACATAACTTATTTCTCTGTCTCCAACTGCTAGCAAAACAATGCTATTGATTAAAGCTAATATTCAAAACATACATCTACTTCAAATAGGTTACCTTTTCAGAGGCTGTCGCAAGTTTCATACCACTTGCATCAAATGCTAGAGCAGCAAGTGGACTGTCATGAGCTGGGATCATATTAGCAGCTCTCTTTAAAACAAAAAGAAATAAATTCTTTCATGAACATTCCATTTACTAAACAAAATTGTTCAAAAAATAATCCTAATATTTCTTATAAGTATATTAATAACAGCCCAAAGTGAAATATGATTGTACAAACAAGGCAGTGAATAATTCAGAATCTCAGCAAGCTAAAAAGCAATTACATACACTCTGTCGTGATCAATATCAAGCATTCACTTAGTTCAAAGGCCTTCACCTCATTTTCATGACTCTTGTGTTGTGATGTCAAAGCTATATGGCAGGTATCTTAAACCCTCACATTTAAAAAATATTCAATTAAAACTTTCTATTCAAAAATTATGCAATGTACGTAAAAGAATACCATGCACAAAAGAATTGTTATCTCAAGACTTAACTAGCCATTTGAAGTCATGGGCGGTGCAAATGTACTGTACCTCAACACCTATCCATGCGTGCTGACAGCATGTACAAAACTCAAACTGTGCAATGACTGGATCATTTGGAATAAAGCAGGGTCTCTATGCAAATTGGTTAATTTTGGAAGAAGCATCACAGAAACAGTAACAAATATTGATAAAATTCTTTGTTCATGCATGATTGTAACGTTTATTTTGGAGAACTGGGTTTACATTCGAAGGAAATGAAATTGAAACCTCCAACTCCGAATCATTAGTAATCACCACAGAAGAGAAAATAAATTCATACTTTCAGTGCTCATTTGGTCTCTGGGCTTCATTTCAACCTTAATCCAGTAGCAAATTAGCAAGGATTTAAACTACAATGCTGTCCAATAAAGTTACTATGTAGCTTTTTTTTGAAAACTAACCTCCAAATGAACCATCAACCCAATTCTAGGCCCCTCAGAAGAGTCAGTTGAGTCAACAGATAAATGCACAGCTATTTACAGCTGTTTTTTTGAGGCTTTATTATGAATAGCCAAGGAAAGAACAAAAAGACCTCCAATTTCCTTCCCTTCCGACCATAATCAGTGCTGTGTAGTTAGAAAAGATAGATATTGGTTTCTAAAATCAGTGACGTCCACAACAAGAAGAGCAAAGGCAGTCAATGTCTGGCAACACCGCAACCTTTATGTTCCCCTCTAGGCCACACATCATCTTGACTTGGAACTGTGTCATTCTTCCTTTCACTGTCACTTGATCAAAATCTTGGAAATATCTTGCTAACAAAACAGTAGGTGTTTTCACACCCCTAGGCCTTCAATTCAAGGCAGCAGCTTACAATCTATTTCACCAGAACAATACTGTGCCCTGGTAGATAATGACATCATCTTCTAAACAAATATACATTTAAAAAATGTCCATTAGTCCTAACACTGGCCATCCACCCCAAAACAAGAACCGTGCTAACCTCCATACTCCTCCTAAACCACAGACAGCACGCAATTCCAACCCTATCCTCAACCTCACTGCGCACTAACTCACATGCTGGAATGTCTGCACCTGCCGGGCTACAAT
The DNA here is from genome assembly GCF_030684315.1 of Stegostoma tigrinum. NCBI lineage: Eukaryota > Metazoa > Chordata > Chondrichthyes > Orectolobiformes > Stegostomatidae > Stegostoma > Stegostoma tigrinum. The sequence continues at coordinate 12,278,141 of NC_081376.1, forward strand.
AGTTAAGCCAGCATTGCCAGGATGAGGGTGGGTGAACTGAGAGATTTTGTAAGACAAGACAAAAAGAATATTGTTGATGGTATGCAAAATGGTGGAGCAGTGTCAGGTTGAGGGCGTGGAGAGAGATAGAACTGGGGGCTGAGGGGATTTTCACAAACAGAAATTCTAGCCACAGGATAATTAATAATTAATTTTCCAAAACAGTACATAAAATTTCAGCTGTGAATCAGAGTTGGAACTAGCAGAATTAACAAACTTTGAAACATTTAAATCTTAACAGAGTACAGCAATTGCTGCCATAAAAAGGGGGCCTTGACTGTCCCATACTGAGAGATAACAGCTGGATTGGAGGTACCATTGCCATCTTTGAAGCTGGGATCAGAAATGCAGAGCTCAGCCCTACTGCAAAATAGTAGGAGCACAGACGCAGTCATTGATTGTTATTCCTCAGAAGTTTCAGACAGTTCATTTCAAAAATCACCATTCCTCCCTGGTTTAATTTCTCACAAAGCAACCACTTCTCGCCTGCTATCCCATCTTGAAGCTTCTCTGGAGGGTTCAGCTTCCCATACAATGCTCCAAAGCCTTTCACTCCAACATAGCTTCTAATCACCAAATATAAGTGTCTCTTGAAATTCCATTCCCTAAGCCTGCAACCATCATTTAACTCGTTAGCGTACGAAAAGTAATTTCATCTTGTGGAAATTCCATCACACAACCTTCTTTAGTCACATTGCTCAACTGACCTCATGCTCGTCCAACATGTCCCCTGTATCTATTCCAACCCCTGTAAATATTTGAGATAACTCAGTGTGCAGCTGGATGAACACAGCTGGCCAAGCAGCATCAGAGGAGCAGGAAGGTTGACGTTTAAGGTCAAGACTTTCTGAAGAAGGGTCTTGACCCGAAACATCAACCTTTCTGCTCCTCTGACGCTGCTTGGCCTGCTGTGTTCACCCATCTCCATGTGTTATTCCAGAATCTCCAGCATCAGCAGTTCCTACTATCCCTGTAAATATTTAAATTTGTTATTGTGTCAAATTAAATTTTCTTGCCCTGGCAACGATATTCAGCTGAGAGAAGAGCCAGGTATTTTGCAAAGCAGTGATGGATGATAAATAAATCATTCTGTTCTGACTATGCATCAATTTTGGGCAATTTTAGATGTGTATATGCTGAAAAAAATGAGGTTATTTACAAAGTTGCATCAAATAATATTGTACAAGTTGAATACATAAATAATTAATACAGCCTTTCTCAATACGTAACTACTTACCAAATTGATAGTATCGAAGACTTGTACCTCCCCAATTGTTGCACTTCCAGGGTACGCAAGATAGCAATTATCATTATTAATGGAAAGTGCACATAGCCCTGAACGGTAAAAAAAAAACTTGTCTTTATTAAGGGGGATTTCGTAAATTTCATAAATGCTTTAGGACTGAATATACATAACAGTACATCGGAGCAGGAAACAATGTACACATTTATGAAATAGTGTAAGTCTAACTAAAGTTCCATAATAAAACAGTACAGCCCAGTTTATATCTATCCAAGGCTGTGAAAATAAGATTTTCATGGAAAGAACCACTGTCATTACCCTTCTCAATTAGATCACTGCACTCGGAGCTCCTTCAAAATTCAGTTAAAGCTTCCAAGCTCCAAGAAAAGGCAATAAAATGTCATCTGAACAATACAATACTGATTTTTATATACGATCAGTGTCATGAAGGCTTCATACTTATCAAGTTTGGAGGGTTGTCAATATTTAACTTTTCGTAAAAAAAGTAAAAGAAAGAACGTTAGATTTTCTTTTAAACAAGACATTTCTCAGAAGTCACAAACAAATCTAATGATTCCTGATTATTTACTAGAGAGCCTGTGCTTGGGTTTCTGACCACCAGGCTTCACCTGCTTTGGATATTATTTTGGGTAGTTGGTGATCAAACTCAAGAAACATAAAGAGCTTCCCAGCTTAGTTCTCCCATTTCTGGAAAATCCTTGTGAAACTCAAACCTTTGCACACTTCCTGAATTATAAACAGTGCTCACCTCTGTGTGGAACCCAACCCAGCATGAAAGCCAACTATCTTTTCAAATAGTACGAGGAGGAATTCTCAATACTATGCAAACATGGTTTCCTCAGAAGCAAATATCCCAGAGAAAACTACATATGCTTAGTGACACTCATCCATACATGCCAGACTACCATGCCGAGAGCTGCTGGATCATTCCACACCTTATCCTTTTGCCTGCAAGAATGAACCATTGTTGGGAAAATAAAACATTTTTTGGTCAAAGTGAAACTCTGTGCAGAGGGCAACCTGTTTTCTCCCTTATTTCCTGGTGTGAGTGTGCATTCACGTGTATATTGAAGTATTTAGAAGGACAGACATTTATAGAACACAGAACAGTACAGCCCCTTTGGCCCATGATGTTGTGCCAACCTATGACCCTGATAAGATCAATCTCCCCAGCATACCCTTCATTATACTATCATCCATGTGCCTATCCAAGAGTCACTCAAATGTCTCTAATGTATGTGGACTCCACTACCACTACCACTGCCAGCAGCAGATTCCAAGCACCCACCATTCTGTGTGAAGAACCCACCGATGACATCTCCCCTATACCTTCCTCCAATCACCTTAAAATTATGCCCCTGATAACAGTTAATTCCACCCTGGGGAAAAAGTCTCTGACTATCCACTCTATTTATGCCTCTCATCATCTAGTGCACCTTTATCAAGTCACCTCTCGTCCTTCTTCACTCCAATGTAGCAAGCCCTAGCTCCCTCAATCTTTCCTCATAAGACCTGCCCTCCAGTCCAGGCGGTATCCTGGTAAATCTCCTCTGCACCCGCTCTAAAGCTTCCACATCCTTCCTATAATGAGGTGACCAGAACTGAACACAATATTCCAAGTGTGGTTTATGCTTTCATTGTTCAAATTGTGTTGATTAACTCTATATTTTTACCAAATAAATCACATTTTCAAGATGCAGTCATAGAGTCAGATGTACAGTACGGAAGCCGATCCTTTGATCAAACTCATCCATGCCAGCCAAATATCCTAGATAAATCGGGTGTCATTTGCGAGTAACGAGGCCCATATCTCTCTAGACACTTCCTATTCGGATACCGATCCCAATGCCTTTTAAATGTTGTAATGGTACCAGCCTCCATCACTTCCTCTGGCAGCTCATTCCGAATGTGCACTATATGCTGGGTGAAAAAGTTGCCCCTTAACTCCCTTTTAAATCTTTCACCTCTCACCTTAAACCTATGTCCTCTACTTTTGGATTCCACCACCCCAGGGAACAGACTTGTCTATTTACTCTATCAATGTCCCTCATGATTTTATAAACTTCTAATAAGGTCACCCCTGAGCCTTCAATGCTCCAGGGAAAACAGACCCAGCCTATTCAGCCTCACTCTGTAGCTCAAATCCTCCAACCCTGGCAACATCCTTATAAATCTTCTGAGCCCTTTCAAGTTTGACAATTTCCCTCCTATAGCAGGGAGACCAGAACTGCACGCGGTATTCCAAAAGTGGCCTAACCAATGTCCTGTACAGCCACAACATAACCTCCCAACTCCTGTACTCTATGCACCAACCAATAAAGGCAAGCATTCCAAACGTCGTCTTCATTACTCTATCTACCCGTGACTCCACTTTCAAGAACAATGAACCTGCACTCCAAGGTCTCTTTATTCAGCAACACTCCCTAGAATCTTACCTTTAAGGGTATAAGTCCAGCCCTGATTTGCCTTTCCAAAATGCAGCACCTCATTTAAGTAAATTAAACTCCATCTGCCACTCCTCGCCCCACTGGTCCATCTGAGTGAGATCCTATTGTATTCTGTCCAATACACGTCAAATTTTGGCATTATCTGCAAACTTACTAACCATACCTCCTACGTTCACATCCACATCATTTATATAAAGTGACAGAAGGCAGAGAAAGCACCACTAATCCATGTGGCACACCACTGGTCACAGGCCTCCAATCTGAAAAGCAACCCTCCACCACCCTCTACCTTTAAGCCAGTTCTCCTTGTATTCAATGGGATCTAACCTTGTTAATCAGTCTACCAGGATGAACCTTGTCAAGCACCTTACTGAAGTCCGAGCAGATCATATCCACCACTCTACCTCCATCGATCCTCTTGATTACTTCTTCAAAAAACTCAAGCTATTGAGACACAATTTCCCATGCACAAAGCCACGTTGACTATGCCTAATCAATCCTTGCCTTTCCAAATACACGTAAATCTTGTTCCCTCAGGATTCCCTCCAACAATGTACTAGTCTATAGTTCCCTGGCTTTTCCTTACCACCTTTCTTAAACAGACGCAGCACCTTAGCCAACCTCCGATCTTCCAGCATCTTACCTGTGGCCAATGATGCAAATATCTCAGCAAGGGGCCCAGCAGTCACTTCCCTAGCTTCCCACAGAATTCTAGGATACACCCGACCAGGTCTCAGGGATTTATCAATTTAATCTATACTGCTGTCTGACCCAGCAGTGAATGTGCACAGCTACGGCCTCTGGTGTTTGATTTCAAATATCTCTGGATAGTGGAGTTCATCTAATAAAAATTAAACAGTGATATTCAAAGCTGACCTTGGAGGAACCCATGTGGCAGAGCTCACAGCAGAGGAGCAGCTAAGTGGCTTTTTTAAGTTTAACCTTACCGTTTATTTTGTAAAGCTACAGTAGTGAATACAGTGTTTTTTTTAATAATTTGTTTTATTGAGATCTGTCTCTTGATTACACTAAAGAAGTATAAAATATAAGTACTGTGTTAGCCTGGAGCTGTGTTTTCTTTTAGAGCAGTAAGGTTGTGGTATTTTCTGGGTCTGCAGATAGTCAAGGTACAAAGATAGTCTTCAGTAGAATGATGCGTACTACCTGTTGGATGTGGGAGATTAAGTTTCTATGTTACTGATGATTAGGACTGCAGAAAATGCATTTAGTTGCAAATCCTATTGGATCTGTTGCAGCAGCTATTACACGCAATGAGGAATTCACAGAAGTTAGGGGGTGTGATGGTTGGCTACTGTAGGAAGGGGAAAAAAAACCCACCAACACAGTCAGGTAGATGAGTTACCATCGGGAAAGGGCAGGTTGTGTGGGAGATCCCTGTGGTTATCCCCATCTCAAATAAGATTTGAAAATAACTTAACATTTTGCTGTTTTATTAAAGAAACCCAGCTGATAGATATTTTTATTCTAAAAAGTATTAACTAGTCATATTGGTAACTGGGTAAAATATTCAAATGTATTTTGCAGTCATTGTAAATACAACCAAAGTCAAATACAGTGCCTGCCTTCAGGCACGGCCATAACAACAGCAGTTGCCTATAGGTTTGGGAAGACCATCTGCATCGTTTTGTATCTGTGGACAGAAATAAAGTAAAAAGTAAATTAACATTTCAGGTCAATAGCCCTTATCTGAACTGTTTTGACAGAAAAGGTCATCAACGTGAAACATTAACTCTGCTGCTCTCCAAAGATGCTACCTGATCTACTGAGTTGTCCCAAAACTTCTGTTCTTATTTCAGCTTTGCTTGGTATTTATTGTGTTTCCTGAATACTGTGACTGAATTGCAGCTCATTATGAATACTTGAAGTTGTCAGTATTATTCAATTACAACTGATTTGATTTTTGTTTTAAAAAGATGATCAGACAACTAGAATTGTGATGATATTATGATTAGGAATACAGGTTTAACTGATGAAGAAGTACAACTAATAGGACAGCAAGATATTGAAAAAATTAAAGGTAAAGAGTCATAAAGGATTTACTATTAAAAGACACCTCTGCAACGATCAGGAAAAGTCAGAAAGGTCCACCTTGAAAATAGGACACACCTAGAGGGGACATGGAGTGCGCGCGCGCACACGCACAGGCTTTTAAGCAAGCACAGACTTCAAAGAGATACGAACAATAGCTTAATCAATGAAGGCAAAAACTGAAAAGAGACTTAGCAGCATCACACCTAGGCATGAAAATAGTATTAATATTAAGAGGAAGACTGGAACCCATACAACTGATAGGCATTTTCTAACCAAACTATTCAGATGCGTTATTACATACCTGTGGGGCAGGTGGGACTTGAATCTGCACCACAACAGCCCTCACCAATCCAATCTGTATCTTTGAAAAACCTATTTTACTCGTCAACCCGTTCAGAGATGTTGTTACACTTGAACTCAGGCCTCTTAGTCCAGGGTTAGGGACACTACCACTGCACCACAAGGGGCCAATCCAACAGATAGCAAAGATCCTCATCGCATGAATACCATTAGAAAGTAGGACAGACAAAGGCAGAGAAATTGAACAGCTTTAGTGATACAATCTTATCAAAGGTGTATGCTTGAAAAGAATATGTGATAGATGAAAGGAATTATCCATACATGATTATAAAACACTGCAAATACAGGGGCTGGATAAAACCTCAAATTAATTAGGGAATCTTTCTGAAACTGGGAGGAACTATACGAGGGGTAACAGGAGCAAAGCAGGAGGAATCCAAGTTTAAAAAATTCACAGAAAATTTAGAAATATTACCAATGGTCGGATTTTACTTCTCAAAAAGGTTTATATTTTCCCAGTAACAAAAAAATCTTTTTTACTCAAGATTTTAAGCTATACCTTTAAATGATAATTTTAAATAGCATGGCTAAAGCTTATTAAAATTAAGCAGGCTATTTGGAGGAAGGTACCATTTTCCTTCCCCTGTAAGACAATGTCAATTCTACAGACCCAAACCTGAGCATTTGGTAGATTGATTAACTTGAACTCAGTGGCTATCAGGGGAAATACTCTTACCTTAAATTAGCTCCAAATAAGTGTGAAAAGCTATAAATCCCTTCAGGTAAATACTATGTCCCACATTATATCAGTGCATACTGGGTACTACTTTTAGTTGAACAAGTTCACCGCATTCTTCGCTAGGAAGATATATCCAAATGGCTCTAAAGAAAAGCTGGCACATAAACCCACTGCCTCAGTTTTTGAGATAATAATCAAATGTGCTGTGCAAGAATTACCTGTCGGGTTTGGAGGAGTTTCTCGGATCGTATGCAGTACTTTCATATCTCGGATGTTGTGAATGTACAAACTCTCTTCTAGGCATACTATCAATCTCTACATGTCAGAAAACAAGTCAGTATTAGCCTGGGGAGAACAGCAGCATGCTGACATCACAAAATAAAGAACTAATATCAGTACTGGTTTAAGTCTGAAAGATAACAGGACTCCATTGTTAACATTGAGAGGTTGGAATTCAATTATTGAAGGATTGCGGAAGAAACGTACACATTTTGTCATCTGCAAAGGACTCTCAGCGCTCAAAGTTGCAAGTTTGCCCTCTACAGGTGTTGGGATTTAAAAGTAAAACATTCTAAACTTGGTTTTATTCAATGTTACCACAAAATACTCCTGATTCAGACGAAATGTCCTTACTAACTACTGTAAATAATATCAGCATGCTAAATATAGTCACCTGAACACAAACTGTTCCAACGAATGCCCCATAGAAAACATTTTGGTTGCAGAAGGTTATCTGTTTTGTTTAGCGTGGATCTATTATTAATATAAGCTGTGGCAAAAAGTTGCAGCCATACTACACAGTAGTGTAACCTTAAAACTGTAAAAAAACTTGAAAGAGTGTGTAATCAAATGATGCAAATTTAAGGTAACTGGCAAAAGAAAATTATGTAGTAAATTTCCATGATCTTAGAATGCACTGTCTGAAGGTGCGGTGGATGCTGACTTGATTGTAACTTTTGAAAGGGAAAAGAAAAAGAACAAATAAATAATACATGGGTAAAACAGCAATATGTGGGACTTATTCAACAGCTCTTTCCAAGATATGGACCAGTATGAGGAGCCAAATGAGATTTTTATGCTATTTCACCTAATAATTCAATTATAAGACAGTATCTTAAACTGATACTCTAAGACACAATCACATCTCTTTTCTTTATATTTAAGTATTTCCTGGCTATCTATTGAAAATAAGCAGTTTAATTAAATCAATTACATTGTAAATAGGAATTAATCATGTGGATGTGTTAAACTGTATATCAATTTGGGTCAATTGTAAACAGATGATAATTAGCAATTGTGGTGGCTTCTCTCTGCCCATATGGAAGCACAGACTAAGTCTCAACAGCTATAGAGGTGTGTCATAATATATCAAAACAGGCCCATTAAAAACATATTTTCTATAGAAGCTGGTTAAAAGATTGGTTGTTAGTTGGAGATGCATGATACATACAAATATACCTCTGACATTAGAAGCTTTTAAGTGGATCAAGACCAGGCTCCAGTTCTATCCTTCACCACATAGCTATCCAAATACTTACACTGATGCACCATTGTCTAACTACTGGCATTTAATTCACAATCTGTTACAGGGAAAAATAACACTTTACATAACCCTAGACTGCATATGTTATGAAAGCAAAGACTGTATACAGGATTCTCTCTCTTGGTTCTGGTGATGATTCAGTTAGATTACAATCTTAAAATCTCCACGGTACATTAAATTACACAGATCTAACATGCACACACACAAAAATATGTATGTTGAAAAGACAAAAAATGTTGGAAATGCTCAGCAGGTCTGGCAACATCTGTAACAAGAGTTAATGCTTCAACCTTCCATAGCCAGAAAACATTGGAAAATGTTTTGAGCAAGTTCAGAGAGAAAAAACAAAAGGCAATGTCTTTGATGGAGCAGAGGGCAGGGGAGAGTAAATGGCAAAGTAGTGTTCATGATCCAAGACCATAGGGAGTGGTAACAGGATAAGTGACACAAGAACAAGGGGCTGAAATAGATTTGGAAATAGTCCATGTTCTAATGGAACAAGACCTAGACTATATCCATGCTTCGGTTTATGAGTGGCAAGTAACATTATTATAACCCAAATACCTGGCAATCAGGTTTTCCAATAAGAGAATCTGGCTACCATCGAATGACTTTCAATTGTGTTACCATCACTGAAAATCCCCACTATCAACAAGCTGGGGGTTACCATCAATAAGAAACTGAACTGGACTTGCCATATAAATGCAGTCACTATATTAGCAGGTCAAAGGCTAGAAATACTGCAGCGACTAATATAGTGACTCACCGCCTGACTCCTCAAAGTCCATCCACCAAGTCAGGAATGCAATGAAACACCCATGACCACTAACACTAGAAGGTCAAGTGCAGCAGATATAGGAAACATCACCAGCTGCAAGTTCCTCTCTAAACCACTTACTTGGAAATACATCATTCTTTCAGAGTCTTTGTTCAGAATCCTTGAATTTCCTCCCTAATGGCATCTTGGATCACAATGGTCCAAGAAAGCAGCTCTCCACAACTTTCTAAAGAGCAATTAGGGACGAGCAATAAAATACGGGCCTAGCCAGCAAAGCTGACGTTCCATGAGCGAATTAAAAACTTCATTCTTCTAAACTCCAAACGACAGCATGTTAACCTGGTCAAGCTTTCATAAAACAAGCCTTCATCCCAGAAAATCAACCTAGCGAACCTTGTCTGAACTGCTTCCATCGTATTTATATCTTAAGCAGCGACTAAAACTGAATGTGCTCCTTTAGCTGCAGTCCCATCAAGAGCTGCACAGATCATAACAAAACTTCCTTACTTTCATAATCCATCTCCCTTGCCTTCCTAAATATATGCAACAAAGATGTGTCTACAGACGGTGAGAGTTTTATAATCATGAATAGACACTGTTCGATAGTTTGCCTGTGGCAGTGGTAGTATCCCTACCTCTGAGTCAAGGGGCCTGGGTTCAAATCCCACCTCCTGAAGTGCATAGTATCACTGAATTTGTTGATTAGAATATGTACAGCTATTGTCTGAAGATGAAAGAAAAGAAGAAAAAAGAAAAATAGACAACTTAAAAGGAAGCAAAACTGGGTAGATTGTGACCTTTGCCAGGTGAACCAATTGAAAGATGAGGTGCCTTTAGAATGCTGGAAGGACAGGGAAGGATGCATTTGAAGCACATTCTGGAAGTGGCAGAAATAATGGAGAATGGCTGGTTGTGGATAAGGACAAGGAGAACCCTGACGTGATTTTACAAGAGATGAAAGGGGCAAGTGCATGAAATGCAGCCAACAGTCTCGAGCTCTGTCAATCATGGAACAGCATAACTTTCAGTTAAGGAAAAGACATATCAGGAAACAGTAAGATGAAAGGCTCCACCCTCAGAAGCAGAGGGGGGAATAAAAAACCTAGAAAATTGGAATGAAGTCCTCACAGGAAGTGGGATGTGAGGAAGTGTAGTCATGGTAGCTTTGAGAGTCAGTGGTCTTATAATGAATATTAGTTTGCCTGCGTATCAAGAAAGAGATGGGAAGACTCAGTGATGGATCATAAAAAAGGCTGGAAATTAGCAAAATAGCTGAAAAGGTTTCCAATTTAGGGTGAGAAGTGGAAGTGACATGGTATAGTCATTGAAGTAATCGGCAGTCGAGGGAAACTGCCCATGTCAAACTGGGACAAGAAATGTTCCCTATACATACAGTAAGACAAGCATTCATGAGAACAGCCACAGCAACATCTTTTCTTTGGAGGAAGGGAGTACAATTGAAGGAGATGGGAGTGGAATTGAAAGATTCCATAAAAAAAAAATCAGCTAGGCAGAAGGTGGCGGTATTAGATGAAGACTGTGTGGACTTCTGCAAGCAAAAGAAGCAGCGAGCTCTCAGAGCACACACACCAAAAGGTTTGATGCCAGTGTTAAAAATGTATCTAAGAGAACAATTTGCCAAGAATATTAATAAGCCCAAGCTTTTTGTTCATAAGGTAGTGGCTTTGACCAGGACCTAAGAAGTGACTCATCAGCTGACAAGCTATCTGTGGCTTACAAGGTTTTATGGCACAATTTGAGTACTTACCGATGGTGAATATTTTTAATTCTAAACAAATAGTGTCTCATACATAGAAAGAAATGCAGCAAAACATTTAGCAACAGTTCAGTGGGTTGCATGGATGGGAAGGACTAGTGATGGGCAGAATCAGTCAAGGAAGAAGTTAGATACACCAATAATTAGACAGAGGAAGGAGCAGAGGGGACAATGTTTGCACAAGTTTTGTTGGGAATGAACATGAAGGACATCATGACAGTGCCACCGACCTTTCGAGGCAAAGCTACAAGGATTGAGAAGCATATAAGCCTGAACAAGCTCAAGCATATCATGGTGTGTAGAAAAATCGTGTCATGTTTAAAGGACATGTATACTTTTGTACAAGTTTAGTAATTCTGTTGAATTTCAATGAGACCCTTCGTTGCTTAAGCCCTACTACCACCCAGATAGCTTTAAAAAAAAATCTCAGATCCTCACCTGTCTATTTAGCTTGACTGCCAAGATTGTATTAGAATAACTGTAGTTGCAGATCTCTGTTCCTTTCTTAAAGTGACAAACCTTCAACTTTCTGGGTGCTTTAAGGCTCACAATAGCTACTAGACTGCTGGAAAACAACCGTTCCACAATACAAACATCTTCTGTGTCAGCTGTAAATAAACATTAAGGAGAAAAAAAATTACATTCAACATCCATGACAAAATTCTAAAAATTCCTGAATTTAAACCTTTACCAACAGTAAGATATATTTAACTGCGGCTCTCTCAGTGAAACGGATTCCTCTCTCCCACACAATTACTCAACTGCATTTCAATTAACGAACAAGACTTTACTTATTAGGTTATTTGCTAATTAGTTAGAACACCATCATTGTGCTAATTTATAATACGCTACATGCAAAAACAAAAATCCTAGGTCAAAGTATATTTGTTTCATAATTTTCTCCTACTCAAGTCCTGAAAACAATGATTTTTCCACTAAGTAACTTGCTATACACAAGGAATTATCATTCACTCAGATCTCTCAAAGTTATTATTCATCTGTAAGAGTATAGTTGTGTTCATTAGTATTTTCTTTCATGACTTTTTCTTTATATAACAGAGGAATGCTACAGGTACAGTTTATAGTTGGCAGATAACATTCTGTAAGCATAGGCTATTTCATCTTTGTTTTTTTCATCATGGCCTATGGCCTCCCCAAAGTGATTATTTTCTAGATAGTGTATCTAGAATGTCTAATTACCTCACTGGAGTTAGTGGAAGTATCAAAAAATAATTTACCCCTCAAGGTACATGATTAATACTATACTAATGTAATAAGAAAACAAAGAAAGACAACAACTTGTACATTTACACCACACTGTAAACTGCTTTGGACAACTGTAATTCAATTAGGATCACTTACTGCATTCATAAATCTGTTCCAATTTATCCACTGATGATAGTGAGAAAAACTTGTAACCAGATTTGGTACCAACAGCAAGAGACCTATTTTGAAAGGAGAATAAAAGAGAGCACTTTCAATGGATAACTGAAAGCAGGTCAATTTTAATCAATGGCTGCTCAAAAATAACAGCTACTGTAATCTAATTGTACACAAAGACAGGATTTATCCTGCCACATAAGTTAGCGTCTTTTCCACATTTTACACTGCATTCCCTTATCTTATTTCACTTACAGCTGCCTTTGAGAATGCATTAGGCTCGATAGCTAGATTAGCTTTAGTAATTCCCTCAGAATAATGAGCAAAATGACCTTTTTGTTAATTATTTTAGTCGCCGAAAGCATGCCATTCCTGTGTAAAACTGCAGAAATCCTTCCCTTTAATAATGGTGTAATTTCACATCAGATCTCGTTTTAGGCTTGATTAAGCAAGTTTACTGAACATACACTGACTATAGAAATATTTATAGTTACTTGAAAGTTAAGCAATAAAACCTCAAACTAATTCCTAAGACTCTTGTGCAAATGACTTTTATGTGAATGTTCTTTCCTCTGACCTTCTAATGTTTTAGAAGTGTGTGTTCTGACCTTTACTAAAAAATTTAACCTATTTTTCAAATCAACCTGAGCAGAGAAGGCAATAAACACCAGCAAGTGGTGCTCGAACCTGGGCTGCTGGGTCCCAAGTTAAGGACATTATCATTGCGCCAAAGAGGGCCTAAATATTGCTCATCCCTGGAGTAGGTGGAACTTGAATTCACACACACCTGGATTCAATGGTAGGATGATACTGCTATATCATTCTGACCTTCTAAACTGTCTTGCTGGTATAGCTCTTTAAATATTAAGAAAAAAAAAACTCAACCACGATCTGGTAAAGGAAAAAGTGAATACCATATACCAAAGCAAGTGGCGGATGCAGGTATGGTTACAAAATTTAAAAGACATTTGGATAAATACACAAATAAGAAAAGTTGGGAGGGATATGGACCAAACACAGGCAAGCGGGACTAGTTTGGTTTGGTAACATGGTCGGTGGGGATTTGTTGGACCAAATGGTCTATTTCCATGCTGTATGGCTCTACAATCAAACTAAAACATTCTACATTCTGCGTTTGCTCAAAAATAGAATGGGTATTCCCTCAAGTTTTGAGGACAACTAATGAATTGTGCAACATCTACAACTAGTCAAATGTGGACAGAATTCTAGCCGTTTCCAGTTTTACAAAAGCTAGATTAAAGGATTCCTTCAATTTTTTGTCACACTCCTCATAACCAGACTATTTCAAAATGATATGAATGGTATGTACTATGTATGTATCAAATATAACACTCAAAATCAAGGACCAAGAGGTTACTACTTACCTCCGATTTAATGAATAAACAGACTACAGTTTTAACTGTAGAATATCACAAATTAGGAAGTCCTTGCACTTCAATGCTTGAGAACCAAAAAATCCCACTCATGACAGGTAACCTGGATCCAAGTGCAGATGTGTTAATATCCAGGAATAACATGGCTCATCTGTCTCTACTGACTCCACAATAGAAGAAAAAAAAAACTTACCAATGCTTACATAAGGAAGCTGCAGTGGACAGCATGTATTAGATATGGAATACTACCACATACAAAAGAGGAACTGATGGTGAAAAATATTTGCTGGAAATGAAATTCCAATTGCACAATTTGTTCTCAGTTTCTCAATATATTGTATTTTAAATTTAGCCTAGCCTAGAGGCTAACATCAAATGTTAGGAGAGCAGCTCTCAAAGTGGGGAGGAAGGGACGTTTTGTACAGTCAGAGAAGAGAGATTATATCCAGAGTTAGACACAGGCTGAGTGAGCATAAAGTTCTAGGAATTTAGAGACAACGTGGAAATTAGGTGTAGAAGAGAAGAGGCGCTTTTTGCTCTAGTTTTGGCTCAGAGTTAGCAATTTTTTTTTCTTTAACAGGATAAACTAAAGCCAAGGATCAGGAGCTCACCAGAAAAATAAAAGTGACACACTCCTTAGATCAACTACCTCTAATCTGGTCAGGGGCAGGACAGTGTGAGTACAAGCAAGGCAGGTAGAGGGATCCAGAAGGTAACGACGAAGGTACCTCATGGCTATTAGAAAAGCTCAAGGGCAGAGATTCTGGCTCCCCGTGTGAATGAGAGTGGGGGCTGTAGGAAGAATGAGCAAACCGACCACACCACCTTGGTGCAGAAAGTCATTCAAGTGTAGGGAGAAAAGAGAAATGTAATTGTAAATTAGAGATAGTATTGTCAGGGAAATAGGCACTGTTCTCTGCAGGCAAGATTGAGAGTTCTGAAGTCTGTGTTGCCTGTTTGTTGCCCAGGTTCAGGATCTCTCATCAGAGCTGAAGGAACTAGAAGCAGGAAGGGAAGATCCAGCTGTCGTCGTCCATCTGAGTACCAACAAATAGGCAGACACAGAAGAAAGGTTCTGCTGAGGGATTATGAACAGCAAGGGTGTAAACTAAAAAGCAGAAGCAAAAGAAGGCAGTAATCTCTGGATTACTACCGAAGCCACAAGGAAATTGGCACAGGGTCTACAAAGTTGAAGAGATAAATGTCTGACTCAAAGATTAATGTGGGAGAAACGGTTCAAAAATCATGCAACGAGTACCAGGGAAGGAGCATGAACTCCACCTTAAATCATGTTGGGATCAAAGTCGTGGCAAATAGCATAACTAGGGCAATGGATAGGGCTTTAAAAACTAAAGAGTGGGGTGATAATTTTCAATGCAACTGAACCTATGGAAAAGGTTAACAAAGGGGTGGGGGGGGGTCACAGGTCATTAAAGTTTCTAGAACAAGTAATAGGACAGAGCATAGAAGGCTCAGAAATCTAACTTCAGGCACAGCAGATGAGGAGAAATTATGAGAAGGGAGGCAATCAACACAGGGCTGAGGGTATTGAAATATAATGTTCGTGATACAAGATAAATGAGCTAGTAGTGTAGACTGAAATTGGCAGGTACAGTGTTGTGGGTATTACACACACATGGCTGCAAAGGGGTCAGGGCTAGGAACTGAATATCCAAGGATATACGTCCTATTGAAATCATCGGCAATTTTTTTTGGGGAAGGGTTTCCTTTGAAGAAATGAAACTAAAAATTGATAGCAAGGAGTGAGATTGAATCAGATGGCAAAGAATCTGTGCAGGCAGAGTTCAAGAACTGCAAAAGAAAAAGATGCCCAATGGGTGTTATGTACAGGCCTCCTGGCAGCAATCAGAATTTGGGGAAGAAAATAAATCAGGAAAAAGAAAGGCACTAAGACAATAATCCTGGGGGTCTTCGATGTACGGGTGGACTGGGAAAATCAAGTTAGTGGCAGATCAGGCAAAGGTGTTTGTGGAATGTCTACAAGAATGGAACAGCTTGTGGTACAGCCACGATGGAACAAGCAATTCTGGATTTGTTGTGTCATGAGGCAGACTTGATTAGAGAGTTTAAGGTGATGGAAATGCTTGGCTTTTTTTGGCAATGGCAGCAACTATATGATAGAATTAACTCAACAGTCTGTGATGGAAAAAGAATGAATCCGATGTAGTGATATAATTGAGTAATGGTAACAAAGACACAAGGGAGGAGTTGACTGGGAGTTACGCTGAGCAGGGAAGATAGCAAAGCAGCAATGACAGGAACTTCTGCAGGTAATTCAGGAGGCACAGAAGAAATTCTGCTCAAGGAAGAAGAAGCACAGTAAGGGCAGAACGAGGCAACCGAAGGGTCATGGTCATGGAGATGCACAGCACAGAAACAGACCCTTTTCTTATTCATATATCTGTCCAAATGTCTATGAAATCCAGAACCAAAACGTCAGCTTTCCTGCTCCTCTGATGATGCCTGGCCTGCTGTGTTCATCCAGCTCCACACCTTGTTATCAATAGCTGACAAAGGGGAGTAAGGGACAGCATAAAAGCATACAATGTGGGGAAAATGATTGGGAAGCTTGTAAAAACCTGGAGGCTTACTAAAAATGAAGCAATAAGAGGGAACAAAATGAAATAAGTTGGCTAATATTACAAAAGATGATTGCAAGAGTATTTTTACATATCTTAAAAGGTAAGAGGGAGGCAGGAGTCCACATTAGGCTGCGAGAAAACAAGGCTGCATAAGTAGTAAACAGGAACAAAGAAATGGCAGAGGAACTGAACTGGTACTTTGCATCAGTTTTCACAGTGGAAGACACCAGCAGCACACCTGAATTCGAAAAGCAGGAAAGCACAGTTGAGTGTAGTGGCCAAAGAGAAGGCACTGGGGAAGTGGATAACTTATCTGGAGCGTATGGGCTACACCAAAGACTTCTGAAGGAGACAGCTGAGGAGACTGTAGAGACTCTAGTGATCTTTCAGAGTCGCGGAGGGTCCAAGAGGATTGGAAATGGCCAATGTAACACCCCTGTTTAAGGAGGGAGGTATCAGTAGACAGGAAATTGTAAGCAGGTTAGCCTGACCTCAGACGTTGGTAAGATTTTAGAGTCAATTATTAAGTGGGAGATTGTGGAGTACTTGAAAGTACATGGCAAGGATTGAGTCAGAAAGGCTTTTTCAAGGGGAGGTTATGTCTGCCAAATCTGTTAGAACTCTGAGGTGGTAATGAGCAAGTTAAACAAAAAGGATAGCCAGTGGATGGGATACCAATAAATTTCCGAAGGCCTTTAACAAGGTACCACACAGGAGGCTGCAACATGAGATACAGTCTATGTTATTACGGGGAAGATACTGGCGCAGATAAAGGATTAATTCACTGCCAAAGGACAGAGGGTCGGGATAAAGGGTCTTTTTCAAGACGATAGCCAGTAACTAGTGGAATGCATTAGGGGTCTGTGGCAAGACCACAACATTTTACATTAATAATCAGGACAAAGGAGCGGAGGCGATAAATGTTAAATTTGCAAATGACAAAAATAGATGGAGGGACAGGCTGCAGAACCACATGGCCAGGCTAAGACAGCGTACAAGTGGCAGATGGAATATGAATGTGGGAAAGTGTGAAGTAATACGTTCTGGCAGAAAGGATAGAGACATTGACTATTTTCTAAATGAGGAAACGCTTCTGAAATCTGAAGCATAAAGAGACTTAGGAGTCCAAATTCAGGCTTCTCTTAAAGCTAACATGCAGGGTCATTGCCTTAGATTTTCTAAACACCGATGTTAGCATTTATTTCATGACAGCCAGAATACAAGAGCAATTATGTTCTGCTAAGGCTGTACAAGCCTCCGGTCAAACCACATTTGGAACACTATGCACATTTTGGGCCTCATATCTAAGGAAGGATGCACTGGTATTCAAGAGAGTCCAGAGGAGGTTTAAAAGAATGATGCTGGGGATGAAGGGCTTGTCATTTGAGGAGTGGTTGAGGACTCGGTGTGTACTCAGTGGGGTTTGGGTGGTGGATCTCACTGAAACTTAGAATACTGGAAGGCTGGGATAGAGTGGGCATTGAGAAGATAGGAGAACAGACTAGGACCTGAAGGAGCCCCCTCAGAGTGAAGGGATGACTCTTTATAACTGAGACAAAGAGGAATTTTTTCAGCCAGAAGGTGGTTAATCTGTGGAACACATTGCCATAAAAAGGGCTGTGGAGGCCAAGTGATTGAGTGTATTTAAGACAGAGTTAGAAGGTTTTTGATCGGTAAGGACATTAAACATTATAGGGAGAAGACAGGAGAACGTTGTCGAGAAAAGTATCAACCATGATTGAGTCTGCTCTGCTATTCTATGGTCTGAATGGCCCAGTTCTGCTCCAATATCTTATGACCTTATGGAAAGAGTAGGAATCAACCAGTTTTTCATCCAATACTAGGAATCTCCAATTTTGACATTTGAGCAAGATAGGTTACACATCACAAGGCCACAGAATACAGGTTAACAGACAATACAGGTTAGGAAAAACAAATACCACCCTCGATAACGAGATGAGAGGCTGGACGAACACAGCAGGCCCAGCAGCATCTCAGGAGCACAAAAGCTGACGTTTCGGGCCTAGACCCTTCATCAGAGACGGGGATGGGGTAAGGGTTCTGGAATAAATAGGGAGAGAGGGGGAGGCGGACCGAAGATGGAGAGAAAAGAAGATAGGTGGGGAGGTGGGGAGGGGATGGGTCAGTCCAGGGAAGACGGACAGGTCAAGGAAGTGGGATGAGGTTAGTAGGTAGGAGATAGAGGTGCGGCTTGGGGTGGGAGGAAGGGATGGGTGAGAGGAAGAACAGGTTAGGGAGGCAGAGACAGGTTGGACTGGTTTTGGGACGCAGCGGGTGGAGGGGAAGAGCTGGGCTGGTTGTGTAGTGCAGTGGGGGGAGGAGACAAACTGGGCTGGTTTTGGGATGCGGTGGGGGAAGCGGAGATTTTGAAGCTGAAGTCCACATTGATACCATTGGGCTGCAGGGTTCCCAAGCGGAATATGAGTTGCTGTTCCTGTTAATTTCGGGTGGCATCAGTGTGGCACTGCAGGAGGCCCATGATGGACATGTCATCTAAAGAATGGGAGGGGGAGTGGAAATGGTTTGCGACTGGGAGGTGCAGTTGTTTATTGCGAACCGAGCGGAGGTGTTCTGCAAAGCGGTCCCCAAGCCTCCGCTTGGTTTCCCCAATGTAGAGGTAGCCACACCGGGTACAGTGGATGCAGTATACCACATTGGCAGATGTGCAGGTGAACCTCTGCTTAATGTGGAAAGTCATCTTGGGGCCTGGGATAGGGGTGAGGGAGGTGGTGTGGGGGCAAGTGTAGCATTTCCTGCGGTTGCAGGGGAAGGTGCTGGGTGTGGTGGGGTTGGAGGGCAGTGTGGAGCGAACAAGGGAGTCACAGAGAGAGTGGTCTCTCCGGAAAGCAGACAGGGGTGGGGATGGAAAAATGTGTCTTAGGTGGTGGGGTCGGATTGTATATGGCGGAAGTGTCGGAGGATGATGCGTTGTATCCGGAGGTTGGTGGGGTGGTGTGAGAGAACGAGGGGGATCCTCTTTGGGCGGTTGTGGCGGGGGCGAGGTGTGAGGGATGTGTTGCGGGAAATGTGGAGAACGCGGTCAAGGGCATTCTCGACCACTGTGGGGGGAAAGTTGCGGTCCTTGAAGAACTTGGACATCTGGGATGTGCGGGAGCAGAACAACTCCGCTCGATTTGCAATAAACAACTGCACCTCCCAGTCGCAAATCATTTCCACTCCCCCTCCCATTCTTTAGATGACATGTCCATCATGGGCCTCCTGCAGTGTCACAATGATGCCACCCGAAGGTTGCAGGAACAGCAACTTATATTCCGCTTGGGAACCCTGCAGCCCAATGGTATCAATGTGGACTTCACCAGCTTCAAAATCTCCCCTTTCCCCACCGCATCCCAAAACCAGCCCAGTTCATCCCCTCCCCCCACTGCACCACACAACCAGCCCAGCTCTTCCCCTCTACCCACTGCATCCCAAAACCAGTCCAACCTGTCTCTGCCTCCCTAACTTGTTCTTCGTCTCACCCATCCCTTCCTCCCACCCCAAGCCGCACTTCCATCTCCTACCTACTAACCTCATCCCACCTCCTTGACCTGTCCGTCTTCCCTGGACTGACCCATCCCCTCCCCACCTCCCCACCTATCTTCTTTTCTCTCCATCTTCGGTCCGCCTCCCCCTCTCTCCCTATTTATTCCAGAGCCCTCACCCCATCCCCCTCTCTGATGAAGGGTCTAGGCCCGAAACGTCAGCTTTTGTGCTCCTGAGATGCTGCTGGGTCTGCTGTGTTCGTCCAGCCTCACATTTCGTTATCTTGGATTCTCCAGCATCTGCAGTTCCCATTATCACAAATACCACCCTACCTGGCCAGCTTCTTCAAAAGAATCAGGAAAGATTTTCTTCCATATTGTTGTTGATGGTCTAAGAACTGTACATCAGAATCAGGCAGAAATGCACCAATATAGAAGTAGTGAGGATAACAGAGGGAGAAGGCAAAGTATAGATGACAGCAAGACAAGTTTGTTAGAATCTTGGAAGACAGTAACTGGCTGTTAATAGGTTCATGTAAGAATTTTTTGGTTCAACATTGACAATCCCACAAAACTAATTGAGCAGGAGCAACAAGTTATCCTGGATAGCATTATGTCCTGATACCCCAATGCTTCACACTGAGATCACAGGGAAAAAAGAAATTAATGGAGAGCGAAAGCAAGACAGACAAAAGACTTGCTAACGATCAGGGTGGGAGGGTGAATAGTTGTTAATGTGTACCGTTAGTGACTAACAACAGGGGGTGTGTAATGGCAGGCTATGTGATAACAAAGATCCTGTGTATGGGGTAGGGGGCTGGGACATGGGGTGTTTTAGGTCCTAAAATTATTGAACTCAATATTGAGTCTGGAGGGCTGTAGGGACCCCAAGCACGAAATGAGGTGTTGTTCCTCTAGCTTGCGCTGGGCTTCACTGGAACACTGTAGCAAGCTGGAGACAGATGTTGGCCAGGGAGCAAGGTGCATTGAAGTGGCAAGCAACAGGTAGTTCAGGGTCTTTTTTGCGAGCAGAACGTAGATGTTCTGCAAAGCGGTCACCAAGTCTACGCTTCGTTTCCCCAATGTAGAGGAGATTGTGAGCAGCAAAAGTAATAGACTAGATTCTTGGAAGTGCAGGTGAAGTTTTGCTTCACCTGGAAGGTATGTTTGGGCCCTGGGACACTGCGGGGGGAGGAGGTAAATGGACAGGTGTTGCACCTTCACAGGTTACAGGCGAAGGTGTTGGGGATGAACGAGGTATGGACCAGGGTGTCCCGGAGGCAACGGTCCCTGTGGAAGGCAGACAATGGAGGGAAGAGGAATGTGTCTGGTGGTGGCATCTTGCTGGAGGTGGCAGAAACGCTGTCTGACGATCTTCTGAATGTGGATGCTGGTGGGATGCTAAGTGAGGATAAGGGGAACCCTATCGCTGTTGTGGGAGGGAAGAGAAGGAGAGAGGGCGGAAGTGCAGGAGATGGGTCGGACCCAATTGTGGGCCCTGTCAACAACAGAGCACCAACCCTCGGTGGAGAAAGGACGTGGACTTTGACAACTTCGACAAGGGAGCCTCTGAAATGTCCAGATGCAGATGCTGGAGAATCTGAGATAACAAGGTGTAGAGCTGGATGAACACAGCAGACCAAGCAGTATCAGAGGAGCAGGAAGGCTGATGTTTCGGGCCGAAACCAGCCTGCCCTCCATTGACTCCGTCTACACTTCCCGCTGCCTCAAAGTGGGAAACATAATCAAAGACCCCTCCCACTTTGATTATAGTATCTTCCATCAGCATAAGATACAAAATTTTGAAAACACATCCCAACAGATTTAACAATAGTTTCTTCCCTGCCATTGATATTTTTCCCGTAGCTGCAAAACTATATTCTGCATTCTGTTCTGTTACCCTGATACACTAAAGAAAGATACCATTTATCCAAATTTCTCAAAAAACCAATACTTTTGACTACATGTCAGTACATGTGATAATGATAAATAAAATCAAAATCAAGGATGAGGGAGTGATTGTAGGTGAGGCAGTTATAGAAATCCAAAGGGGCAGCTCTTAAGCCTGTCCAACAGTTGAGGTTCTTGCAACTGTGTGGATGAGAGATTGGACTGTAGGGAGGATGAACAAACTGCCCACGACATGATTGAACAGAAAGCTATCCAAGTTGGAGGAAGAAACACAGTAGTAGTAGGGGCCAGTATAATTAGGGAATAGATAGATGAGAGTCCTGAATGCTGTCACTTGTCCAGTACCACCGTTAAGAACATCTCTGCAGAATTGGAAAAGAATTTAGAGTGGGAGAAGAGAGATGGAAGGCAACGGCCTAGTGGTATTGTCACTGGACTATTAATCCAGAAACTCAGCTAATGTTCTAGTGACCCGATTTGAATTTCACTGCAGCTGATGGTGGAATTTGAATTCAGTAAACATGCCAGGATAACCGCAACCGATGCAAATGCTATCAAGTTTTACTAAAACAAAGGGCTGACATCTCTTCATTGGTAATAGTAAGATTTTAAACAGCATTTTCTGTGGTCAGTTTTGAACTGTACACCTATGCAAATATGCAATCACAAAGATCTTTAGCAGACCATACAAGTTGATGCCAACTATACTAGACTTTAATACATGCGTCCTCGGACATTAAAGAACCAGCAGAATATGAAAAGGACAGCAATGTGTCAAAAATTGTTACTGAAATCATTAAAAGACAGACAAAACCTAAATGAATCCTGCTCCAGTTCCATCCTCTCCTCCTGTTAACCAGACAAAGCTTTGTTTTGGTCCATTCTTCCAGGAATTCTGATGGCGATATCCCATTAGGTTCCGTAAAGAACCTAGTAATGAAAGCTTATTTCATGAGTACATTCAGCCTCAATATCTTTCATTATGCATGGGAGGGTGACCCCAAGTGTCAAAACGACTCTTGATGAATACAGCAAGAGGCGTATTCATGAATTGTTTGATGGGATTCCTGATGCACATATATCCAAAAATTTAAAATATAAGATAACAACAAAATCAAGTAACAAGACAGAAAAAAAGACCTAAATTGTGATTGAGACACAGGTGGGTGGGGTCCACACAATGCATTTACAAGATACATCAAGCGTAGAATCATCACCCGAACTCTTTCCATCAACATCCTTAGGGGGGTTACCACTGACCAGAAGCTGAACTGGACAAGACTTACAAATATTTTGGCTACAAGAGCCAATTACTGGAATGTTACATGAGTAACTTGCCCTTTGACCGTCAAAAGGCACAAGTCAGGAGTACTACGCAATACTCCACACTTAATTGGATGCGGCATCTCTAACGTCACAAGAAGCTTGACACCATCCAGGACAATGAAGCCCACTTGACTAGCAGGCATGAATCCACTAACATTCACCCTCTCCATCATCAACACTCAGTAGCAGCAGCAGCGTGTACCATCCACAAGATGCACTGCAGAAATTCATCAAGGCTCCTTGGACAACATTTTCTAATCCAGACACTACCATGGCAAAGGACAAGAGCAGCAGATACATGGGAACATCACCATCTGAAAATTCCCTCCCAAGCTGCTCACCATGCAGATTTCAAAATATCCCAGTGTCAATAGATCAAAATTTTGGAGTTCACTCCCTTTGTCGGTCTACCTCTAATAAAAAAAGACGACTGCAGTGGTTCAAAGAGACGGCTCGTCCACTGCCTTCTGATGGGCAGTAAATATTGACCCAGTCGGCAAGCCCACAACTCAAATGAATGAACCCCAAAAGTCTCTTCCCGTACGCACACAACACAGAATATAAATACAAACATATTATATTAATTAGCTAGAAAATGCAGGTTCAAATTCAACACTGGCTGACACGACAGTTCAATACCGAGACAGAACTGTACTGTCAGAGGCATTAGCTGTGCATATTTCCATGTTGCTTACATTCCAAACTCTATCAGAAGTGAAGCATAGTTTCAGTAAAATTGCCAACATTGTCTTTTGTACAGGAAATTAAAATCTAAGATCTCATGACACTATATGAAGAATGGAGATGGAAAGTAAGGGATCACTTGGGGCGACCAATATTTCCCCATCAGCCAATGTTGCCAAAATTGTTTCAGTGGTCATTTTATATATTAATACAAGGCTCTGAAAGTGGCAAATTGGCTGTCAAAAAGGCAAGAAAGGCTACATTTCCAATGTAATTCAAAAGTAAAATATTATAGCTACTGGAAATTTTAAATAAGAAAAAACCGTCAGGTAGCACCAATCGAGATGGAAATAAAATTAACCGTTCAGGTTAACTATCTTGCACCATAAAAAGTTCTATTGCCTGACCTGAGTAGTTCTAGCATTTTCAGTTTTGCTGGGATAAACTTTGATTTCCTGAGGATGTAAATACACTTAAAATGCAAGCAGTTTCTTTAAATCTTCTAAGCTTCTAATGGAAGCCTTTTTTGAAAAAATATTAACATTGCCGGATTACATCAATTATACTGTCACAATAGCCGATCATTTTTAGTACTGGCAAGGATTCAAGTTGGGAAAAAAAAGTCACTGACTTTCATTCATTGAAAACTAAACGTACCTGCACGATACAAGTTGTTTCAATAATACTGGGAACCTGATGGCTGTTCTTCACTACTGCTACTGTACATCTCCTCTCAATTATTGTGCCAGAGCAACAATTGAGAATACCAAATCAACATAGTTGAAAAGGCTGCCAACATTTATGAGTAATGAACTACAATAAGTGGGTCAACTATGCTACCTTATTCACTTCCCTTATTACAAAAAGGAAATCTGGAAGCATTTTTCAATAATGGGATTCAAGAAGTGTTAAAACCATGTACAGTAAGGATCTATTTAGTGCACAAGGGTCCATCAGCCAGACCGCACTCAACAGAACTCTGCAGATACACTCACACAGCAGCAGAATTTGAAAATATTTCAACGGAAAACAAGCTGAGTTCATTATTCAAATGTATAAAGTTCTGTTAACTTCTAAATTGTTAAAACAAAGAAGTGGGAATTGTTACAATGTTGACTAACTCCCCACTTTAGGGTTCAGTGAATTTAGGGTTTTTAAAACAAACTATCATTCTAAAACTTAAAACTTACAACTTTTTAAAGTGTGCTGTGAATAGAAATATAATTCCGCAGGATTAATCACCAATGATACCGGTACTTAATGTCACATCATTTGTTCACAATGATTCTCCCCCTCCCACCACAACGACTAGTGATTTCAACTATCACATCAGTCAAATTGTGTAAGTCAGGATAAAAATTTTGTTTATCAGAATACAAAAGTAAAACAATACAACAAAATACTGATACAAGGAACACATAATAAAGTTATTGTCTCTAGCACAGAAAGAAAACGCCTTAGTTCAGCATAGGGACAATTATTTGCACTTATTGCATAAGCAGTTTTACAACTCCCTAGGGTGTCAGATCATACTCAGTACCTTCCCTCGAAGCCTTTATTTCTCAAGATGCCAGTATTACAAATGCTCATAACATGGTACTACTGGAGAACCTGAATTTTACTTTTCCAGTTCAATGTACATTCTGCCAATTCAATTTTATAACCGCAAGAGGGCCACAAGAGAAGTCCAGAAGCAGACTCATAAGGAGAAAGAAGAGACCCATAGCATTAGTCCTGCTGTGAATACTTTCCAAGTAGTCAGGGCTGGGAGAAGTCCCAAGTTGCTGAGATGTCAGTATGAGAAAACTCCAAAAGAAGATGACTGTGGAAAAAGTGTCAGAAGGATAGCCATCATGTAAGGCTGTTGAGGACATGGGTTTAGGGAGCTGATATGAAGTATAATAGTGATCCGAGTTAGTCATTTGTTTTACAGATCTTAGGGAAAAAACAATCTGAAGAAAATATCATTAAAGTGAATGCACACAAATTTGCCCAAAAGAAACTGATTAAAGCTGCTTACTCAGCTGGAGTAGCTATTGTATAGAGATAGGCAGTAACTCTTCACTGAAGTTTGGGCATGTGAGTTTGCTGCTGAAGTAAAAGGAATGAATTTTTATTTCAAATGTTTCTGAGATTGCTGTAAAGTGCTTCTTGAAAAGTGGAATAAAGTTTGTGGTTTTTTGAGCAATCAACGGTTTTTTTAAGTTAGAAGTACATTGGCAGCCTCTTGTGATATGTTCGGTGACTGACCTCTGTGGTAAGCAAAGTGAAAAAGAATACTTCTAATCTATGAAACTGACATGTCTAGTGCAACCATCAACTGTCAGAACTTAACATCAGTAATAACTAACTTTATCTCTCAAGAATGGAGTGTGATTTGAGGGCAGCCCTGAATGAAAGTTGTTTAGAATTTCAACATGGTCACAATCATCAGCAACTAGATTTTGTATCTGCCCTTATTGTGACAAACTTGCATTAATCAAACAACTTCAAACAAACTAAATCGATTTCAGATACAGACTTTTGAGTAATGTTATTTACTCAAAATTACAGTGTCTTGACTACTTGCTTCACTACCTTTCACGTATAGAGACACTGTAGAGTTAACAGAAATAACATTTTAAATTCATGACACTTATCCAGCTGTGCTTCCATCATGGAACCACTTTCTCAGCCAGCAATCAATGCTTTGCATGCAGTTCACATTTTCCCTAAGTGGTAACTATCATCTCAAATGTTCAATTACCAATCATAACCTTAAGTAAAATACAAGTAGAGACTGCTGGAAACATTCAGCAGATCAGACAATATCTCTGGAAACAGCTAATATTTCACTTGCCGGTTTTCAGTAGAACCAGAAGACGTGAAAGACTTTGTTCTAAGTAAACGTGCAAATAGCTAACCTAAACATTAGGTAACAAAAACAGCTTTGCTTATTTTATCATTCTCTTGAATTCTTCTATACCATACTTAATGTTTGCTGTTGAGAGTTGATGTTTCAAGTCCAATATGACTTCACCAAAACTGTTTAGTTTCTCTCTCCACAGGCACTGGCACACCTGTGGAGTTTCTCCAACACTTTCCGTATTGCTGTCCAGTGACTCAAATTTGACTTGACAAGACTGTTGTCCGAATG
This sequence comes from Stegostoma tigrinum, assembly GCF_030684315.1. Lineage (NCBI taxonomy): Eukaryota > Metazoa > Chordata > Chondrichthyes > Orectolobiformes > Stegostomatidae > Stegostoma > Stegostoma tigrinum. Next base: position 12,305,017 of record NC_081376.1, read on the forward strand.
CTTATAGTCCTGGCTCGAAGGAGGACAACAGCATTTGTTCAACTGTCTTTGCACCGAATGTGACAATTTGGCAGAGGAAATGACAATGGAATTTCTCTGGCAATCTTAGGCATCACTATTTCACAGTCAACGTGTCAATGCAATAGATGAGTGTAGAGATGAAGAAAACGCCGGCTCTGTACGTATTCTGAATTAACCCAATCAGACACCGTGACATCTCTACAGAGGTAGGACTTGAACACAGGCCTTCTGGCCCAGACACAGGGCCAATGCTCTTGTGCCAGAAGAGTTCAAAAATTGCTCTGTAATTGGACCTTAATTGACTTGCTGAGGCTTTTGCTGTCAAATAGTTGCTGCCACAGTTTGTAGAAGGGTGACGTGGTGCAGCTGATCTGATGGATCACCTCAGTTTTTTTTGTGGGGGGGGGGGGTGTGCATGTGCTTTAAGGGAGCCACTGCCAAGGTGGACAGAAGTGGCTTGTTCACATATCAACATGTCAAATATAACCTTGTACATAGATTCTTTGAAAGCAATCTTTCATCTTCCCCTCCATTCCAGCCTAGCAAATATCCAGAGCTGTTTAAATAACTCAGCCATTTGTCAGAATTTTAACTTCAGCAAAAACAGATGACTTCATCATTGTTCACAAGTTGTATGCAGCACAGCCCTATCTGCCACATTTACCCACATGACAGTCGAAACTACACTGAAAAAAACCCAGCAATTTTATTGATCCTAAAACATTTTGGCCAAAATCATGAAAGACATTTTGTGAATTCAATTTCTATCTTTATTCACTTCATATCCGTGCAAAGTTTCTGATTAATGATGACACTGCTTAGACATGAGGAGTTAGAAATATCTACAATACCACAGTTACACTGTGCATAACAAAGCTATTTTACCCTGCAGTTTTCAACTATCATGATCCCCAGAGTAAAACAATGTGATCCACTCAGACACCAAATGCATAAATCAGGTTTGTACAGAGTCACAATTCCTTGGGGTTTATGACGCACTCACTATGGAGTTGAGAAAAAGAAAAACAAGTTTCTACAACACTCATTTCTGTAAGTGTTTCAAAAGTGACATCTGACAGATTCCATCAAACAGATTGCTCACCTTCTCAACTGGGTACTGGTGCATCACACAGGACAGATATAAATTACAGACATGAAAATTAAACTAAAAAGAGAGTTTGCAGTATAACATCTATACTTATAACAGGTGGCCTAATTGTCCACCTGACTGAACACAAAAATATGTTTGGAGACTGATTTGGTTTGAGGACAAGTACATCAAGTCCTGAATATTGAACTTTTAAATCAAACCACAAAGGAAATGACATTTTAAAAATCAGCCAGACTATAACTTGAGAAGCAAACAAATTGCCCATTTGTATTCAACAGCAAGTTTGCAAACATCTGGGAACAAACCACATAGCCATAAACAGCAGCCACTCCTGAACAGTTAATTCAGATTCTTTAAACCAATAATCATAATACTTTGATCAATTAATCACCGGTACAGGACCTCTTTGCATTGCCCAGAATCACCATCAAATCAGGTTTGCAAAGTCGCATTACACTTCCAATAAGGGAACTATAGGATATTTTAAGCATTATGTATAACACTTCCATTTATCGCTGAGGAATCATCTAAAAACAGTTTCATGCTTACTTCAAAATGTATCTTATAATACAGCTATAAGTTAACCTTTCCCACATACATAAAGATTGCATTAAAGGAGAACTGATTAATAACAGCCAGCCTCAAAGTCTGTAAAAGATGTCTCTCGCTGTCAGAGCACAGCTTGCAACCACTGAGGTTTTATCAAATGACATTACACTTTTTGCCCCCTCTCAAAGTCTCAAGACACTGTCAACTTGCGGCTGAAAAAAAAACAGGTTGGGCATACTTTTCTCCACTCCTTCAGGTAATTATTCCATAACTGCCACTAAGATTAGATTAGATTACCTACAGTGTGGAAACAGGCCCTTTGGCCCAACACATCCACTCTGCCCCCCTGAAGCATCCCACCCAGACCCAGAAACCCCTGAACACTACAGGCAATTTAGCACGGCCAATCCACCTAGCCTGCACGTCTCTGGACTGTGGGAGGAAACCGGAGCACCAGGAGGAAACCCACGCAGACACGGGGAGAATGTGCAAACTCCACACAGACAGTTGGCCGCGGCTGGAATTGAATCCAGGTCCCTGGTGCTGTGAGGCTGCAGTGCTAACCATAAGCCACCGTGCCGCCCTATGTGCAACAGCACATGGGAAGAAATCTCCTTTTTAGCTTTCTCCCTCTAAAGGGCTAGCAAGACCCAGCTGGATGGGGAATGGGATTGTATCTTGATTATAGGGAGTTTAAAAAATGGAGCCTTCATTTACACCACTATGGCACAGCAAATTATGAAACATATTTCTAAAACTCTCACTGCCCCTGTTGAAGGGGCTGTGCACCAAAAGCTTGAGAGATTCCAAATAACCCTATTGGACTATGACCTGTTGTCATGAGACTTCTGCCAGTGAGAATGTCAAGCAGTTCTCAGGCATCGTGATATGGATGTAAAACCCTGTTCTCTGGATGTGAGTTTGCTCGCTGAGCTGGAAGGTTAGTTTTCAGACGTTGTCACCATTCTAGGTAACATCATCAGTGAGCCTCCGACGAAGTGCTAGTGTTATGTCCCGCTTTCTATTTATCTGGTTAGGTTTCCTTGGGTTGGTGATGTCATTTCCTGTTCTTTTTTCTCAGTGGATGGTAGATTGGCTCCAAATCAATGTGTTTGTTAATGGAGTTCCGGTTGGAATGCCACGCTTCTAGGAATTCTCGTGCGTGTCTCTGTTTGGCTTGTCCTCGGATGGATGTGTTGTCCCAATCAAAGTGGTGTCCTTCTCATCTGTATGTAAGGAATAGCCATACAGATGAGGAAGGACACCACTTTGATTGGGACAACACATCTATCCTAGGACAAGCCAAACAGAGACACGCACGAGAATTCCTAGAAGCATGGCATTCCAACCGGAACTCCATCAACAAACACACTGGCTCCAAATCAATCCATCCCCTGAGAAAAAGAACAGGAAATGACATCACCAATGCAGGAAATGACATTACCAACCCAAGGAAACCTCAACAGATAAATAGAAAGTGGGACATAACACCAGTGCTTCATCGGAGGCTCACTGATGATGTTACCTAGAATCGTGACGAAACGTCTGAAAACTAACCTTCCAGCTCAGTGAGCAAACTCACATCCAAAACCTCAACCTGAGCTACAAATCTTCTCAAAACTCGCTACCCTCTTCTCTGTTCAATAACAGCTCAATGCAAGGTGATGTATACCTACTACATCAATATGAAGTTGTATATTTCCATATTGGATAAGTACTCTGTCATATTGTCCAAATGAAATGTTCCATCCAAATTAGTAAAATTACACGAATCATTTTGTGATGTGAACATCCACCTAATGAGATGCTGATTGAAGACTACCAGAGTGCATTTTGTTCACATTAATTACAAGTGATAGGAACTTTTAATTCATCAGCATGAACCGAGTTCAAACTCAGGTATCTGATGCAACTAAACTAGCATACTTTTTTTTTTACAAAATGTGTTCTTGGTCGATGCAACATTTCATCATTTTAAAAAGTGGCAGAAACACTTCAATGTTCATTTGAGCCCAAGCTAAACTGAAGCACTATTGGCCAACAATGATTTGCTGGATATCTGGGAGAGAAGCAATAACAATTGACCTGGAGTAATGAAAATCTAGCAGCTGAGGTCAACACAAAGAACGGGAGCAGTCACAGAAGTTCAAGATCATCACATGACAAATACATCACTACAGAAAATATCTTCTGTGGGCTTACAACCATTTAAGCACAAAATGGACAATGTCCTCAGCATAGCTAGAGGCTGCTAACCAATCACAATAGAAATAATACAGCATATAAAAATCAATCAAGGAAATCGGAAAACATTGCTCAAATTCAGAACTTCACTAAACCTTTGAGACTCAGGAACCACTTGCAAAGGGGAATGTAAAAGATCCAAGGGAACAAATTACAGTGAAAAAAGGATTGGCTTTAGGGCACTTTTAAAAACACAGATGTTCTAAGGTAGGTGTTTTCAGAGAAGAAAATGTCAAGGGCCATTTAAAAGTGAGAAGAGAAGCACAGACAAAGTGAAAAGATTGGAAAAGATGCACCATGGTTTATGGCTTGATCCAGCAAGGTTATGAAAGGATACGAGGGGTAGGATCACTGGCTTCAAATAATTTTTTTTCTGACACAGGACTCCACGTGAACCTTTCGAGAACAAGGCTAAGTTTAGTTACAGCTGCAAGCAACATCAAAATGAGACAACACAATATGGAGCTAGAGGAGCAGGAAAGTTGACGTTCAACCTGAAACATCAACTTTCCTGCTCCTCTAATGCTGCCTGCCCCGCTTTGCTCCTCCAGCTCCACACTTACCTCTGACTCCAGCATTCGCAGTTTTTGCTATCTCCGAACAATCCAAATGAGTTGTGGTTTGGAGAAAGTAAGGTGATTAGGCCACCACAGCTGATCTTTTTTCTACTATTCCAAACTATGCAGACCATACAATTCTGAGCTGTGACAGTTCACCCTATTGATAATCATCTGAAAATACTTCCAGTTGTAAAAGTGCCATGAAGTTGAAGCACTCTTGAAATAAAATTTTCCCTGATCAACACACCTTCAAGAAAATCAGAGCAAACAGATCTCCTACTATGAAAGAAACGCAGACAAATTCATCCTCATCCTACTATCAATACAATTGTCCTCAGGATTAATAGTCTAGCATGGGAACATATGATCATATTTGGACACAATGAATCTAGTTTTGTATATGAGACCTGATTTAACACAATGAATCTCAACCTAGACATGCTAGAATTAAAACTTAGCAACAGCCAAGTCCTTTTGTCCTGATAATACTGTTTGATAATCCATTACATGTGAAGGGCTGAAACATTGCACTCAATGTGAGAGAAAAGACATGAAAATACAAACAGTTGCTATTCAGCAACCTTGCAAGAATCAGTCCATACTGAAAATGTACTTCCCTCCCAACATTGTATTGCCCTTGCAGCAACTCGAGAACCTGAATTATACAAAATGAAACATATTCATGAACCACCGTAGGTACAGACCCTAACAGTACCCTTATGTAATTAAAAAAAACTTGTGCTAACACATTACTCAAATTACGCCAAACCAGTAACGCAAGACAACATTAGGGCAAATGCAAAGGCGGTTTCTAAACAGTTGTCTTCCTTTTAAAAAAAACGCAGAAGTATCCCTTTAAAGTGGATGCTGCAGCTTGGGATCTGGCAACATACAAACCTGGCATTTCCTTCTGTTGCATCTCACTTTAAAAATAAACTGCATCGCGTTGTGGCGGGGAGTGGGGGGGGGGTGGTGTTAGGTGTTTCTCAATGTCTGGCTTTTAACAGATTTAAAATCCCCCGCTGATGATCTGAGCAGCCGTTCGCGAGGCCAAATCATTTTTTTTCTCAAAACAAATGTCAACAAGGAGGAGGGACAGTAAGGATGATGACAGGAGCTGATCGCCAACCTTGGCGGTGCTTGCCTGGTCAGCCTAGGCCGCAGATCCCCAGGCTTACTTTGCCCTGCCCAGCCCTAGTTTCCCCGACCCCGGGCCCTCCTTACGTGGTGTCCTGGTTGAAGTTGGCGAACAGGAGCTGGCTGCTGCCGCCCTCCCCGCTCTGGCTGGCCAGGTTCATCGGTCCCGGTGTTTCCCTCCCCCCAACAGAGGTGGGGGGGGAGCGGAAGAAACGCCCGCACCGGCTCCGCCGCTATTTTCGGCTCGGCTCCGCGCGACGTTTGTTTTCGTTCTCCTTTAAACTCGGTCCAGGAGCAGCAGCTCGAGCTCCGCACCCCTCATGGTGTTTGTGCAACGGCGGCCGCACTGCGCTTGCGCCGACTCCGCCCCATTTCCCCGCAATATGGCGGCGCCTCATTTAAGGCCCTACTCAAATCCTCACCTCTACCTCCATCACCACCAACACCTCCTACTTCACCACTACCCCAACTCCCTATCTAACACCACGACCTCCTCCTCCTCCTCCTCCTCCTTCTCCTCCTCCTTGTACTCCACTTCCACTACCTTTACGTTCACCACCCCACCTCCCTCTCCAACAACCACTACCTTCTCCTCCTCCACCACCCCACCTCCTCTTCCTCCTTCTTCATCACCACTATCTCCACCAACACTACCACCACCCCACCTCCTCCTCCCTCACCTTCACCACTGCCTCCATCAACACTACCTCCTCCTCCTCCTGGTCTTCGTCCTGTTGGTTATCAGACCCTCTAGGTGCTTCAAACATATACAAATGTAGCCCTGTACAAGACAGAAATGCCTTGGTTTTGTTACATTGGCAGGGAAGGCCAAATTTCCAATGTTCATTGTTAAGAGGCCATGGCCTAGCGATATTGTAGATGCATAGAGATGTACAGCACAGGAACAGACCCTTCAGTCCAATTCGTCCATGCCGACCAGATATCCTAAATTAACCTCATTCCATTTTCCAGCATTTGGCCTATATCGCCCTAAACCCTTCCTATTCATGAACCCATCCAGATGCTTTTTAAGTGTTGTAATTGTATCCGCCTCCACCACTTTCTCTGGCAGCTCATTCCAGACATGCACCACCGTCTACATGAAAGTTACGTCTTAGGTCCCTTTTAAATCTTTCACATCTCAACTTAACCCTGTGCCCTGTAGTTTTTGACTCCTGCACTCTCCAAAGGTAATGTTCTGGGAATCTAGACAATTTAATATGTGCCTGGGAGAGGGGTGGTGGTGCTGGTGTAGGAGGGAGGGCTTTAGATTTTTGAATAACTGGGACCATTTCTGGGGGAAGGTTCTGCGGTAATTGCCCAGTGGGATAGTCTTCACCCAAACAGTGGATGGTATTGCAAGAGTATTGGTCCCATCACTGTTGGATGGACTTTAAACTAGTTTGGCAGGGAGTTGGGAACATAAGGGGAAGATATGAGTTAGCTAGCGTAGGTGAGGACTTAAGGAAAAGGAGAATCAGGACAGTAAATAAAAAGATGAGTGGAAACCAGAATAAGTGAAAATGTTTGAAAACAAAGGTTCTTCTGGTGGAGGTGTTGGGATTCAAAATGCAGAAATATGGGAACATTACCTGAATGCCTGAAGTATTTGAAACAAGATAAGTGAGTTGATGGCACAAATCATCATGAATGGGTATGGTTTACTAACCTTCACAGGGACATGGTCTCGGGGTGGTAAATATCAAGGAGTATCAGACTATTTGGAAGGACAGACAGAAAGGAAAGGGAGAAGGTGTAGTTCTAATATTTAAAGATGATAAGAGTAGTGAGAGATGAGATAGTAGAAACTGCCGATCCTGGAGTCTGAGATAACAAGGTGTGGAGCTGGAGGAACACCGCGGGACAAGCGGCATCAGACAAGCAGGAAAGCTGACGTTTTGGATCTGGACCCTTTTTCATAAATGGGGGAGGGGAAGGAGGCTCTGAAATAAATAGGGCGGGGGGCAGTGATAGAAGGTGAGTAGTGGAGCGAATAGGTGGGAGAGAACAGGACAGGTCAAGAAGGCAGGGATGAATCCAGTAAAGGTGAGTGTAGGTAGGAAATGGGGGTGGAGGTTGGTCAATGAGGAGGGAGGGGCAGATAGGTGGAGGAGATGGGCAGGTCAAGAAGGCGGGGAAGCGGGGGGGCACTGGTCTTAGGATGAAGTTGGGGGTGGGGAGATTTGAAGTTAGTAAAGTCCACATTGAGACCATTGGGTTGTAGACTTCCAAGGGGGAATATGAGGTGTTGCTCCTCCTGTTTTCAGGTGGCATCATTATGACACTGGAGGAGGACCAGGATGGACCTGTCACCCAGGGAGTGGGAGGGGGAGTTGAAGTGGCTTGCGAATTGGAGGTGCAGACATTTGTCGCGAACTGAACATAGATGCTTCACAAAGCGATCTTTGAGCCTTCGCTTGGTCTCCCCTATGTAGAGGAAGCCACATCGCGTACAATGGATACAATAGACCACATTCCACATTAAGCAGAGGTTCACCTGCACATCTGCCAGTGTGGTATACTGTATCCATTGTACCCGGTGTGGAATCCTCTACATTGGGGAAACCAAGCGGAGGCTTGGGGACCACTTTGCAGAACACCTCCGCTCAGTTCGCAATAAACAACTGCACCTCCCAGTTGCGAATCATTTTAACTCCCCTCCCATTCTTCAGATGACATGTCCATCATGGGCCTCCTGCAGTGCCACAAGGATGCCACCCGAAGGTTGCAGGAACAGCAACTCATATTCCGCTTGGGAACCCTGCAGCCCAATGGTATCAATGTGGACTTCACCAGCTTCAAAATCTCCCCTTCCCCCACCGCATCCCAAAACCAGCCCAGCCTGTCTCTGCCTCCCTAACCTGTTCTTCCTCTCACCCATCCCTTCCTCCCACCTCAAGCCGCACCTCCATTTCCTATCTACTAACCTCATCCCACTTCCTTGACCTGCCCGTCTTCCCTGGACTGACCTATCCCCTCCCTACCTCCCCACCTATACTCTCCTCTCCACCTGTCTTCTTTTCTCTCCATCTTCGGTCCGCCTCCCCCTCTCCCCATCCCCCTCTCTGATGAAGGGTCTACGCCCAAAACGTCAGCTTTTGTGCTCCTGAGATGCTGCTTGGCCTGCTGTGTTCATCCAGCTCCACACTTTGTTATCTTGGATTCTCCAGCATCTGCAGTTGCCATTATCTCTGACCACATTAGCAGATGTGCAGGGGAACATCTGTCTGATGTGAAAGGTTTATTTGGTGTCTCGGATGGAGGTAAAGGGGGGAGATGATATAGGTTCTATGGAGAAAAAGGTTGAATCAATGTCGATAGAAATTAGAAATAGTTAGGGAAAATGTCACTGATTGGCATAGTCTGTCGGCCATCAAATAACCCATCATGGTAGGGTGGGCAATAAACAAAGAAATAACTGATTCATATAAAAATGATACGGCAATTAATCTACATATTGATTGGTCAAATCAAGTCAGTCAAGGCAGTCTTGAGGAGGAGTTCATAGAATATATCCATGATAGTTTCCTTGGACAGTATGTAATGGAACCTATGACGGAGCAAGTTATCCTAGTTCTTGTCCTGTCTAATGAGACAGGAATAATTGATGATGTCATACATAAGTATCCTCTCGGAAGACAGGATCAGAATATGATTGAATTTAAAATACAGATGGAGGGTGAGAAGGTAAAATCCAACACCAGTATCGAGTGCTTAAACAAAGGAGACTGAAATGGGGTGAGGGAGGAGTTGGCTAGGATAGACTGGGAGCAAAGACAATATGGTGGGATAATTGAGGAACAGCGGAGGACTTTCAAAGCGATTTTTCAGTGCTCAGCAAAAGTTTATACCAGTGAGAAGGAAGGATTGTAGAAAAAGGGATAATCAGCCAAGGTTAACTAAGGAAATAAAGGAGGGTGTAAAATTGAGTGTAAATGTATGCAACGTAATGAAAATTAGTAGGAAATAAAGAGATAAGAAAAAGGTCAACAGAAAGCCACAAAAAAGTCATGAAGAAAACTAAAATGGATTATGAGAGCTAATTAGCTCAGAATATAAAATCAGCAAAAGTTTCTATAAATGTATAAAATGAAAGAGTGGCTAAGGTAAACATTGGTCCCTTGGAGCAGGAGAGGGAGTTTGATAATGGGAAATGAGAAAATGGCTGAGGCATCGAATGGTGTTTTGTGTTGGTCTTCACAGTGCAGGACATGAATGACATGCCAATAATTGACGACAAGGAGGCTATGGCAGGTGAGGACCTAAAATTGATCATTATCACTAAAGAGGTAGAGTTGGACAAGCTTATGGGGTTAAAGGTAAATGAGTCTCCTGGCCCTGATAGAATGCATCTCAGGGTTTTAAAAAAGATGTCAGGGAAATAGCAAATGCACTTGTGGTAATTTACCAAAATTCACTGGACTCTGGGGAGGTTCCAGCAGATTGGCAAATAGCAAATGTGATGCCACTGTTAAAGAGAAGAGGTAGACGAAAGGCAGGTAACTCTATGCCAATTAGCTTAATTCCTGTAGTGGAGAAAATACTTGACTATAATCATGGAAGAAATAGCAAGACATCTGGATGGAAATTGTCTCATCGGGCAGACACGGGATGGTTTCATGAAAGGCAGGCCAAGTTTAATTAATTTACTGGAATTCTTTGAGGACATAATGTGTGTGGTGGATAATAGAGATGTGGTGTATCTGGATTTCCAGAAGGCATTTGACAAGGTACCACACAAAAGGCTGCTGCAGAAGATAAAGGTGCACAGCATTATGGGTAACGTATGAACGTGGATAGAGAGTTGGTTAATTAACAGAAAACAAAGAGTGGGGATAAATGGGTATTTTTCTGATTGCAATCATTGGCTAGTGGTATTCATCAGGGATCAGTGTAGGAATCGCAATTGTTTCCAATTTACATAGATGATTTAGAGTTGGCGACCAAGTGTAGTGTGTTAAAGTTTGCAGAAGACATTAAAATGAGTGGTAGAACAAAGTGTGCAGAAGATATTGAAAGTCCGCAGAGAGATGTAAATAGGTTAGATGAGTGAGCAAGTGTCTGACAGATGGAGTACAATGTTGGTACATATGAGATCATTTGTTTTGGTAGGAATAACAGCAAAACAAACTATTATTAAAATGGTGAAAAATTGGAGCATGCTACTATGCAGAGGGACCTGGGTGTTCTTGTGCATGAATCACAACATGTTGGTTTGCAGTTGCAACAGGTAATTATGAAGGCAAAGGAATATTGTCCTTCATTGCCAGAAGGATGGAGTTTAAAAAATTGGGATGTTATGCTTAAGGTGATGGTGAGGCCATCGCTGGCATACTGTGTACAGTGTTGGCCTCCTTACTTAAAAAATGATGTACTGATTCTGGACGGGGTACAGAGGAGGTTCACTAGATTGATTCTGGAGTTGAGAGTGTCAGCTTATGAGGACAAATTGAGTAGACTCACAAGAATTGTACTGACTGGAATTTAGAAGAATGAGGGGAGATCTTGTAGAAACATAAAATTATGAAGGGAATAGATAGGATAGGAACAGGGAGATTGTTTCCAATGGCAAGTGAAACTAAAACTAGGGTGCATAGCTTCAAAATAAGGGGGAGCAGATTTAGAACTGAGTTGACGAGGAACGTCTTCACCCAAGGGATTGTGAATCTGTGGAATTCCCTGCCTAGTGAAGCAGTTGAGGCTATCTTGAATATTTTTAAGTCAAATATAGATAGATTTTTGAACAGTAAAGGAGTTAAGGGTTATGGTGGGCGGGAGGGAAAGTGGAGATGAGTCCACGAGAAAATGAGCCACGATCTTATTGAGTGGTGGAACAGGCTCAATGGGCTGGATAACCTACTCCTGCTCCTATTTCTTATTTTCTTACATTTGTTCCCTGTCCGGTGGTAGGGACACTACCACTGCACTGTAAGAGGGCCCCAAAAGAATTTTTAATCAACCAATTCAGATTTGCTAAATTATACCGCTGAAGCAGGTGGAATATGAAGTTAGGCCTCCCAGTCCAGGGGTAGGGATACTATCACTGCACCACAAGTGGGCCTTCCTCAGTCCCCAATGCCCTGCTATTCCCCTTTCTGACTGTCTCGCTTACCTCCCTCAATGGACACATGCCTGTGTTAAGGAACACAGGAGTAGCACCTCAAGCCTGTTTTACCATTCAATGAGAGCATGGCTGATCTGTGGCTTAACTTCATTTGCCTGCTTTTGGTTCGTATCCCCTTTTACCCTTGCTGAAAACAAAACATTGCCAGTCTCAGATTTACACTTAACAACTGGCCCACAGCTGTTTGTGGAAGAGAGTTCCAAACATCTACCATTCTGTGTACAGAAGGGCTTCCTAACACTCCTCCTGAATAGCCTAATTTTTATACCATGTCCTCACTTTTATTCACACGAATGAGAGTAGGCCACTTGGCTTTTTGAGTTTGATCCACCATTTAATAAGATAATGGCTAATCCTATTTTAAGCTCAATTCTACCTTCCCACATATCCCTGATAATCATTTTTATTCCTAATAATTTACACTTAATATCCATTTCAGAAAAGGATCCCAACCTGAAATGTCACCCTTCCTGCTCCTCTGATGCTGGCTGGCCTGCAGTATCCCTCCAGCTCCACACTGTGTTGTTTCTGACTCCAGCTTTGGCAGTTCTTGCTACCTTTTGGAAATAAAGTAACTAGTTTAAATTTAAAAATGGATACCTTAAAAAAAAACCAGCCCTTCTCACTCAGAGATAGTAAGAACGGCCAATGCTGGAGTCAGAGTTGTTCAGTTTCATCTATCAAAATAAACTCCTACATATTTAGAAAAACACAAAAACTAAGATGTTATATTATCAGAAAAGATTGAAGAAGCTGCTACTCTCTTGCGAAGCAGAGACTGCGTAAGGAGGTGATCAATTAAAGGTCTTTAATTGATAGGTATTTGATAAGGCAGGCATTTTTTCAATAGTTGGAGAGGTTCAAAAGTAGAACCCATAAATATAAGATCATCATTAATATATGTAATTAACATTTCAGAAACATTTTCTTGACCAGAGTGTAGATTGAATGGTCAACCTCATGATGAGTGTTTGAGGCAAATAAAACAGATGCCTTTCAGAAAAAGTTAAGTAAGGGAAAAGGATTGGAGGGACTGTACGGTTAGAAGTGATGTTTTTGAGGCAATGTTAAGATAAGGCCCTGTCTGCCTTCTCAGGCGAACATAAAGGATCTCAAGGCACAATTTTGCAGAAGATTTGGAAAGTTATCATCATGAATAAGGCCAATATTTATCCTAAATTAACTTGGTAAAAACAAACTATCATAATAAGAGATAACAAAGTGTGGAGGTGGATGAACAGCTCTTGTTCAGCTTTTGTGTTCCTAAGATGCTGCTTGGCCTGCTGTGTTCATCCAGCTCCACACTTTGTTATCTCGGATTCTCCAGCATCTGCAGTTACCGTTATCTCTTAAACTATCATAATCACTGTTTGTGGGAGCTTGCTGTTGCTAATAGCTGTTGTTCCTTCAAAACAACAGTGAATGCACAGTTACTAATTAACAACAGAGTACTTTGGCAAGCCTTTCGATCATGGAGGATTCTATATGATGTAATAAAGGTTTACAAAGTAGTATTGCTTTGGAAATTTGTATTCCAAAGTAGAGGTGAATAGATTTTTTGGTTCTCCATTCTGTGAAGGTGAGTTTTTTAATGGTTGGAAACTCTTGTTTTCAAGCAGAGGCCAAAATAGATTTCAATAAATTATGTGATTTAAGTTAAATAAGTAGACAAACTACCTGGTGAGATATTTGCTCACCCAAACATGTATGACCGAGAAAGAGACGGATGAAGGGTCGGAGGCCAGGATAAGGTTCAGTTCAGGAGAAAAGATCCCTTTTAGCAGATGTAGTGTTTTGCACTCTCAAAGCAGTTAAACTAACTGAGAAAAGGCCTGACGGTTTTTTTTACTTGAAGTTCAGTGAGAAAAGGTAGTGAGTTATCCTGTGTCTGACTGAAATACAGAAAAATAATGACAATTCACGAACATATTTGCTAATAATTTTACTTTGCCTTCAGTAGTATTCAATGTTACTAAGGTTTTAATTGTGTGAAGTGAATCTTTCAAATCAAAAGGAAAATGTTGGCTCATCAAAACTTATCCCAGTAGAACAAATTCACTGGGAGAAACTGGGCTTATGGATCATAGAATAGAAACTCTACAATCTGGATGCAGGCCATTCAGCCCACACCAACACTCCAAAGAGCATTCTATCTGACGCACCCCACTAATGTGTATTTCCCATGGCTAATCTACCTAGCCTGCACATCCCTAGACACTATGAGCAATTTAGCATGCCTATCCATCTAGTCTGCAAATCTTTGGACTGTGGGCTGAAACTGGAGTACCCAGAGGAAACCTACACAGACACAGGAACAAACATGCAAACTCCACACAGACAGTCACCCAAGGGTGGAATTGAACCTTGGTCCCTGACTGTGAGGTAGCAGTGCTAACCAGTGAGAAGCTGTAGCACAGAAGGGAGAGATAGTAGGAACTGCAGATGCTGGAGATCTGAGATAACAAGGCGTAGAGCTGGATGAACACAGCAGGCCAAGCAACATCAGACGAGCAGAAAAGCTGATGTTTTCGGATCTGGACCCTTCCAGACCCGAAACGTTAGCTTTCCTGCTCCTCTGGTGCTGCTTGGCCTGCTGCGTTCGTCCAGCTCTACGCCTTGTTATCTTAGCACAGAAGGGAAGCTTTTTTGTGTGAAATAGGTTGTTTAATTTTTATGCTATATGATAACCAATCTGCAGTGTCCTTTCAGAGATAATGGGAACTGCAGATGCTGGAGAATCCAAGATAATAAAATGTGAGGCTGGATGAACACAGCAGGCCAAGCAGCATCTCAGGAGCACAAAAGCTGACGTTTCGGGCCTAGACCCTTCATCAGAGTTTCATTCCTTTCTTCAGTGTTTTCATATGGTAGATTATATTTTCTGATCTCCCGATGCTTTGTCATTGTACTTGAAACAGACTCACATGCCCAACAGCACAGCTACCTTTGGAGCAAAGTTTCATGATTTGCTTAAAAAGAAGAAAAAGAAAGACTTTGCTTTACATCCTTGTGCCAAGAGCGTTTACAATGAAGACCTTTCGAAGTGGTGTCTCTGTTGCAATGCCAGAAGTACAGCAGCCAATTTGGCACAGTGACAATTATTGGACAGAACATTGGGGTTAACTCTTCTAATCTGCGTCAAAATGCTGCCATGGGATCTTTTAACTCCCCTGTCAGGTGTTTCTTTAGCTTTAATTGAAATATATCTATTTCATTCAACTGTACAACTCCTTGCAGCAAATTGCACATTCCAATCACTTGCCAGGTGAGAATGTTTCTCTGAATACCTTAGTATATTTATTATTGACTCTTTTAGATTTGTATTGTCCCTAGTTTTGGCCTCCCCCATAAGTAAATGGATATTTCCTCTGTGCATCCTGTCAGATCAATAGCAGTGGAAGCAGAGGCAGATAAGTGTAAGGATTTTGATTAATGTGAGGGTGAAAGGTCACATCAGTAAACAGCATTATGGAATAATCGGATCAGCCACAACTCCATTGAATAGTGCAGCAAGTTAAAGGGGCTGAGGGGCCAATTTATATGTCATATGGTATAATCTTACAAGCCTTGTGCAGATTTTGCACATCTAAACCAAGGACTTCTCCACATTAAAATGAAATGAAGCTCACTTTGGTATAAATTATGCCTATATTGGAAAATTCAAAGTTTCAATGCTCAGGGTTGTACATAAATAGATTGAACTCCCACAGTGCCCTACAGTAGTAATTAAAAATTATAGACACTCAAATTCTCAGCCACAATTTTATTAAAGGTATTAATCCACCTGATATTAATGAGTTAGGATCCTTTGTTAAACTTGTAGTTCGGTGAATATGTTAATGCTTTTGTTGCTAACAATATATAACATGATGTCAACCTTAATAAATGGGCATAGGTCTGCCAGCTTCTCGCATGCACCTATAAACGTGTTAGGAATAGCTCAGTAGTGACATTCTCATCCCTGAATCAGCAGCTTTTGTATTACCAAACTCCAGAAACTTAAGCAGAAAGACGAGGGTGAGACAAGGATGTAGTGCAGAGCAATGCTGCATTGTTTTGAAATGGAATTTTCAGCAATTACAAAGTTTAAATGATTCTCAAAATGAGGCACAAAACAGAGACAAAGTAGAGCAAGCTGAAACAGCAGATATGGAAAGGGAAGGCAGGGCAAAGAGGCTCTTGGATAACCACAGGTTTTAATACATGCCAGACAGCTACAGAAGATAAGTATCAAGGTTCACAGAGAACAATAGGTTGTGACATCAGCGTACCGGTAGATTAATCTAATATTGCACTTAATGTCATCTGAATGGTGCTTCATGCAGGTGGAATTATGAATGTAATGCAATTGGAATGTATATAATGTGCTTGAAACCTTTGGATAATTGGAGAAGTATCCTGGTGCACCAGTTGAAATTTTCACCCCACTGGTGTGATAAAAACTGCTTGAATAATGATCAGAACCTTGTGTCAAATGTTGGTTTAAGATACTCTACAAGGTACACTGCAGAAATTGACCAAAGATCCTTCCAGAGCACCTTCCAAAAACATGACCGCTTCCATCTAGAAGGATAAGGGCAGTAGATACCTGGAACACCACCTTCTGTGAGTTCCCCTCCAGGCTACTCACCATTTTAACTTGGAATATATAGCCATTCTTTCACTGTCACTTGGACAAAATCCTAGAATTCCCTCCCCAGCAGCATTGCCGGTCAACTTACAGCACATTGACTGCTTCAGTTCAAGAAAGAAGTTCAGCACCACTTTCTCAAGGGCAACTAGAGACAGGCAATAAATACTAGCCTGCCAGCAAAACACGCGTCTCATGAGTGAATTAAAAAAAATACACAGTCTGAAGTAAGAGATAACAAGGCGTAGAGCTGGATGAACACAGCAGGCCAAGCAGCATCAGAGGAGCAGGAAGGCTGATGTTTTGGGTCTGGGCTCTTCGTCAGAAAAATCATTTTTCTGAAGAAGGGTCCAGACCTGAAATTTCAGCACAGCTACCTTTGGAGCATCAGCAGTTCCTACTATTTCTCACAGTTTGAAGTGTTGTCTTTCAGATGAGATGTTAAACTAAGGCATAAACTGATTTCTCCAGTGGACGTTAAAAATCGGCCTTGGCAGTGTTTTGAATAAGGACAGGGAAGCCCATAGGCAGTATGTCTCCCAGTTGTTCCTGTCTTCTATTGCAGCAGTATTATACAAGAGCATGCTGGAGAGTCTGGATCAGCTGTTATGTCTGGATGAGCTGAAAAGCCCTTTCCTTTGAGAAGGGTTGAATTCCCAAAGAGATGACTTACCGGTGGAAATATATTCAACTCTGTCGGACTTGTTTGGCTGGAACCTGCTCGAGGTATGAGAGTAAATTCTGGCCAATAGCTTGTGTGAATCCATATTATTATCCTCATCTGCAAGCAGAAGGAGGAGAGGGAGGAAGTTAGAAATTGGTGACCAGTCTCACTGCTAAGTGCTGGTTATAAAATCTGTCCAAGTCATTGCCAAATCGATTAAGACTGCTCTGGGATCAGAGATTCATCCCAACCAAATTTATGCTGTACTGGACAAGGCAATCTCGAAGCCTCAGGCTTCTCAGGGATATGATTGCCTACATGCAGGATACATGGTGGACACCTCCTTGGACCAGGAGAAGGCTTTTGATAGGATATGCAAACCCACATTAGAGATGTGCTGTCCAAAATGGGCTCTGGGGAGGGAATCCACAACTGGATTCAATTGCTCTACACCAACATCAGTCGTGCAGTTTCAATCAATGGTGAGGATCAGAAAGCTTCCCAGTCAGATCTGGAATCAGGCAGGGCTGCCCACTCTCTCCTGCCTTTTTGTGTGCTGCTTAGACCTGTTTACCAAATCCATCAGGAAGGATGCAAGCCTGAGGCGGGTGACTATGCCAGGCAGTGGAGACCTGCAGGATAAAACCTTTTTGTGTGTGGATGACACCTGTTTTTTTGCTTGGATCTGCTGTCAGTGCCCAGACTCATGAGCATCCATGGCCAGATCAAACTGGCCTCAGGAGCCAAGGCAAATCGAGGCAAGAGTGAGGTTGTGTTCCTTGGGAATGGGGCCGATCAATCCTTTATCCCCTTCACCATCGGGTCAGGCTACCTGAAGGCTCTGTGTATGTGGTTTGGAATGGCTGGAGCATGCGCCAAAACTCGGGAAGAGCATATTGCCGAGTTGAGGGAGAATCCAGGCTGTGGCAGCATTGGTCCCTCTCCATTGTGGGTAAAACCTGGTCATTAGGTTTGAAATACTTGGTGTTGATACGTGTGCTGCAGGTCTGGCCCATTTCACAAACATGCATCTCAGCAGTCACCCAAGCTATCTTTCACTTCATCTTAAGGTCAAAGACGGAGTGTGTCCACAGGGACACTAAGTATACACCTTTGTGTGTGGCTGCATCAAGCTGTGCGTGGACCCTGGGTATACAAACACCAAGTGTAACTATGTACTGAAGTTCTACCTGTCCCTAGTGGTTCAAAGGATGGCTCTGGCCCCATTGCCACAGAATGCTTTAAGTAGCTAGACCTCTGTGTATCACTAGGCCTTTGTCGAAAAAATTGCAAAGGAAAACCCCTTTGACCACAGCAATGAGCATGTAACGTCCTCAAGATCCTGCAGGAAAAGGAGACGCTTGATGCTGTTGGGTGAATCCATAAGCAGACTTTCAAAACTATTTGGTAGAATGCCTCATCACCAGAACTTCCCAACAAACAACAAAACATCTCCTGGCTGGTGGTGAGAAGGGCACAACCTGTCAGATCATTCATATAGACCCAGTCTCTGTGCGCCATCTCATGCCACGCTGGAAGCAGCTACGGGAGGATGAGACTGTCACACATCTCCTCTTGGAATGTGCCTTTTCAAAGAAAGTCTGGAGAGAGATGCAGTGGTTTTTGTTAAGGTTCATACCGATCAGATCTGTAAAGCAGGTCTCTGTGCTCTACAGGCTGATCCCCAGGACTCACAGTGAGACAAACATCGACTACTCCTGGTGGATCATCAACTTGGTGAAAGATGGCTTTTGATCCTTCACTGTCAACAGGTGACCTCAACTGAGTGTTGCAGACTGGCACATTCCAAGTTCCAAGATTACGTGCTAAGGGTCACACTAAAGCTTGGGCAGCTGCAGCCAAGGCGCAGCGGGGAAAGACCACCGTCTAAGGTCTTTCTGCCAAAGTACAACAAGGGTCTGTTGCCTCAAAATGGATTTAAATAGTTTCTTGCATGGGTAAAAAATTCATGTTTTGCAAGTAGAAGGAATCTCTGAAGAATGTCAAATTCCAATATTTGTTTTCTTTCTCTGCAAAGACTGTATAGAACTTTGTTAGGACCTTTTGTATGTACTCATAGAAAAAAAACTATGAATAAAATATATTTTGAAATAAAAAGGATAAGGTCAGGAGAAATCTCCCTGATCTCCTGACAAATATTTATCCCTCACCCAACACCACAAAAACAGATTGTCTGGTTATTGTCACGTGACAGTCTGCAGCATTTAAATTGGCTGCCATGTATCCTAAATTACTGAAATGACTCATGTCAAAAGAGCTCAATTGTTGAAAAGCACTTCGGGAAATCCTAACGTTCTAAAAGTTGATATTAATTGAACTGTAACCCAGAATGGATCACAATCGTGATGAACACAGATAATGGCAGTTAATGTAAAGAAAGGAAGGAAATTATTTATTTCTTCTGGGTGGCTAACAGTTGTAGGTACAGCTTCATATGCTGTTTACAGTACATAATAATTTGGATCAAATAACTCTGACTTTAAGTTACACAACCTGTCTGAGAAGCTGTTCCAAAACTCGGTTGTGAAATCTGTCTCAAGAACATGAACATAAACAAATCTGTTTGGCCGGATGTCTTAAAGTCATGGCTGCTAAGTTGGTTTCTGACCTCCTCACTACCTCCTTACTCATTCAGCTTTCCCCCTTCCCTCCCAGACACAACACACACAACTCTCAATAGAGATCAATGAGTGGAAACCACTTCCTGATCTGATCGATTAATGCTAAGTTCCTCAGCCAAGAAGCATTTAGAACCATTGAATCCCTGCAGCATGGAAGCAGGCCATTTGACTATCAAGTTCACACCAGCCCTTTGAAGAGCAGCCCACCCAGGCCCACCTCCCTGCCCCATACCTATGACCCTGCATTTTCCATCGCTAATCTAGCTAGCCTGTACAACTTTGGGGGAAACTGGAGCACACACAGACAATATGCAAACCCCAGATAGACAGTTGCTGAGAGTGGAATAGAATCTGGGTCCCTGGTGCAGTGAGGCAGCAGCACCAACCTCTCAGCCACTGTGCCACCCCTTTATTTAGTAGTCTCTGTCCTCAGTGCTTTTTTTAAATCTGACTCATTGAAGTTAAGCAGAAAATGTGAACACAGACTCTGTAAAATATGAAGATTTGTATTCCTCCATATACGGGGCTTCAAATCAGTCGAAGCCCTGTTGATCTCAGGAGACTGTTTAAAAAACAAATTGAAATATATCACATGGTTACAAAGTGGAAATCAACAAGGCCTTTTGCCATTCCAATGACCAAGCAGTTCTCCGTATGGTAAAACAATCCAGCACATTGCTGGCATTACACACAGGATGAACGAACGTAAAAATCAGACTTGGGTTACAAATTCAGGTTAGATTGAGAGTGTGTAGGCAGCCTGCCTGCACTGAGAGTAAAATGATTCAGATGGCAACATATTCACTCATTGACAATGGACTGCAGCTGATGCAGAAATGTACTCAGTTATTTCACTTTGAAGGTTAACAGCTCTTGCTCCTTTTCCTAAGTAAAACACTGCAGTCACTAGAAATCCTAAATTAAAACAGAAAGTGATGGAACTGCATAACAACACCAACAGTATTGAGGTGTGAACAGGCATTTTACTTCACGTTAATGACCCTTCATCAGGGCTGTTATAAGGTGTGATAGGTTTTATGTGAGTGAAAGGGTGTGGATGAGAAACAGGAACAAAAGGGAAGGATCAGGAAGGGTGAGGGCAGGGATATTAAAGCCAAAAGGGATGATGGTGCAAGGCCAAAGAAAGTGATAATCAGACAAGGAAAGAGACAAAACATAATTCTAGAGGGTTGGGTAAGTGGCAGAAACGTAAATAGTTATTCATAGAGTCATAGCGTCATGCAGCATAGAAACAGACCCACTCATGCCCACTCAGCTAGTTCCAATTTCCTGTTTGGTCCACATCACTCTAAACTCTTCCCATATATGCTGAACAAAGAAATCTTGGAGCGCAAGTTCACAGTTCCTTCAAAGTGGAGCCAGAGCTAGATAGGTAGAAGAAGGCGTTTGATATACTTGCCTTTATTGGTCAGTGCACTGAGTATAGGAGTTGGGAGGTTATGCTGCGGCTGTGCAGGGCATTGGTTAGATCACTTTTGGAATACAGTGGCAATTCCGGTCTCCCTGCTGTAGGAAGGATTTTGTGAAAATTGTGGGGGTTCAGAAATAATTTCCAAAGAGGTTTCCAGGATTAGAGGGTTTGAGGGTATAGGGAGAGGCTGAATAGGCTGGAGCTATTTTCCTTGGAGCCTCAAAGGTGACCTTATAGGATTCTATAGAATCATGACCGGCATGGATAGCGTGAATAATCAAGGTCTTTCCTAGGGTTGGGGTGGTAGTGTGCAGAACTAGAGGGCCTAGTTTTAAGGTGAGAGGGGAAAGATTTCAAAGTGACCTAAGGGGCAACATTTTCACACAGAGGGTAGTGCGTGAATGGAATGAGCTGCCAAAGGAAGTTGTGGAGGCTGGTCCAATTACAATATTTAAAAGGCATCTGGATGGGTATATGAATAGAAAGGGTGCAGAGGGATATACGTCAAATGTTCGCAGATGGGATTAAATTTATTTAGGACATCTGGTCGGCTCGGATGAGTTGGACTGAAGGGTCTGTTCCTATGCTGTACGGCTCTATGACTCTAATACAGATGTAACTGAGAAACGAGCAGAATGGAATAGAATCCATTAATGTTAACCCTGACTTTTTCTTCCCAGATGCTGCCAGACCTGCTGTGCTTTTCCAGAAACTTCTGTTTTTGTGACAGCATCCGCAGTTCTTTTGGTTAGAATCTTGATAGGAAACAGGGTGTAAGGAAATATAAATGCATAATAATTGAGCTTGTCAGTGAATGCATTGTGACTATTAGTTGATGGCCTATCCTCAGAAATAGAGACAGTGTTAAAGGAATGTAAATGAAGGGTCAGAGATGAATCCTGTGAAGACAAGTAAGTGGAAGTGATTGCAAGCAATGAACTTGTCTGGTTCTGGAAAAGAGCAGGAAATGTCACTGAGACAACTCATCAATGAATCAGAAAGATTGGTGAGGGAGAGGACCTGAATAGGACTGGAACCATCTTTCCCACATAATTAAAGGACTAGGTTCCAACAGCAACATTATGGTTTGGAGGATGTGGGTGGGGTTAAAGGAGAGATTTTTGAATTGGAGGATGGTGCTTAATGGGGATACTTTCCATTCAGGAAAAAGGACAGAATCTTCAGACTGTCCTTGTGCTGATGGTATAAAGAGATTAGGAATTCTGGTAAAAAAGAGAAATGGAAACTGCTAAAATGACAGAGGTATCAGAAGTGACATAGATATCTGTGGGAAAGGACTGGCTGGGGTAGAAGAAATGTCAAAATAGGAAGAAATCAGCTTGATGGGGCAGGAACAGAAATCTACCGAGGCAGTTCTATTACAAAAACAGAAATTGCTTGAGAAGCTCAGCAGGTCGGGCAGCTGTGGAGAGAAAGCAGAGTTAATGTTTTGGGCCCAGAGATCCCTCTTATTTTAGGGCAGTTACATTTGTGGTTCTTGGGCAAGAGTAGAATTGAATTATATGGGGTTTGGGAGACATGCCATTGGCCTGCATTCTTATTCTTTTTCTCTCTCACAAGTTCATAATCAGAACATCTTTCCCCAATATAAATTAAGCACCTACTTTGAAAAAACAATTATGAGATGTGCGCATTGCTGTCTGGGCTAGAGTTTATTGCCCGAATCTCTAATTGCCCTTGAGAAGGTAGCAATGAGCTGCCTTCTTGAACCACTGCAGTCCAGGTGCTGTAGGTTGACCCACAATGCCCTTAGGCAGAAATTTCCAGGATCTGACCCAGGAGCACTGAAAGAACCCATATTTCCAAACCAGGATGGTGAGTGGCTTGGAGGGGAACTTGTAGGTGGTTGTGTTCCTATGTACCTGCTGCCCTTGTCTTGAATTGGGAAGGTGCTGCCTATTGGTGTATGAAAGGAGGCTACAGATCAGCCGTAATCTCATTGAATGGCTAAACAGGCTCGAGGGGCTGAATGGCCTACAACTCTTCCTATTTTCCTATGTTCTTATGAATTTCTGCAGTGCATCTTGCAGATAGTACATATTGTTGCTACTGAGCATCAGTGGCAGACGTAGTGACTGTGGATGTGGTGCCAATCAAGCAGACTGCTTTATCCTGGATGGTGTCAAGCTTCTTGGGTGTTTTTAGGAGCTGCATTCATGCAGGTAAGTGGGGAGCATTCCATCACACTTGTGCCTTGTAAATGAGCTTTGGCGAGACTGGGGGAGACTTACTTGCGGTAAAATTTCCAGCCTTTGACTTGATCTTGTGGCCACAGTATTTGTATGTTTAGCCCAGTTCAGTTTCTTGTCCATGGTTAATCCCAGGATGATGCTGGAAAGTAAATGTAAATGATGAAAGCCATTTGTCACAAAGGAAGATGATTGTTGATGGAGGTCAGTCAGATTGGCTCCAGGATATCTCTGCTGGAGTTCCTCAGGATAGTGTCTTAGGCTCAACCATCTTCAGCTGCTTCATCAATGGCCTTCCCTCCATCATAAGGTCAGACGTTGGGGATCTTCACTGATGGTCACACAATTTTCAACACCGTTTACATCCCCTCAAATACTGAAGTGGTCCAAGTTCAAATGCAGAAAGACCTGGACAATATCTAGCCTTGGGCTGACAAGTGGCAAGACACTATACAAAGGTTAAGCAATGGTCATCTCCAGTAACAGACAATCTAATCACTGCCCCTTGACATTCAATGGACTTATCATCACCGAATCCCCCATTACCTAAATCCTTGGGGTTACTATTGAGCAGAAACTCAACTCAAATACAATATGTACAACAAGGGTTAGGAAGCCACTGCGGGAAAGCCGTAACCTGACAACAAATACTATCAAAGCTATACACTACATATAAATACAATGGATACAAGAGCTGAACGGATCCTAGGAATACTGTGATGAGCAACTCACCTCCTGACTCCCAAAATCTGCCCACCATCCATAAGGCAGCAGCGTGATGGAATACTCCCCACTTGCCTGGATGAGAGCAGCTCCAAGGAAACTCAAGAAGCTTGACACCACCCAGGACGAAACAGCCCACTTGATTGGCACCACATCCACAAACATCCACCTCCACCACCACCAATGCTCAGGAGCAGCAGTTACGTTGCAGAAATTCAAAGATCCTTTAACAGCACCTAAACCGACAATCATTTCCATTCAGAAGGACAACTGCAGCAGATACATGGAGTTACCATCACCTGTAATTTCCCCTCTGAGCCACTCACCACCCTGACTCGGAAATATATGTCTGTTCCTTCAGTGTTTCCGGGTCAAAATCCTGAAATTCCTCCTTAACAGCACATGGACTGCAATGCTTCAAGAAGGCAGCGTACCACCATTTCTCAATGGCAACCAGGGATGGACAATAAATGCTGGCCAACCAACAATGATCACATCCCAATAGTGAAGAAAAATATGTTCTGTAGTCCATAAGGAAACAATTGCAATCAATTATTGATGCTAATACTATATCGCATTAGTTTTCTATATTTAACCTTACAGATGCCATGTCTTCAGATCAGTTACAGACATGTTGTTCTCATTTCAGCACAAGCACTGGCATTCTGAAAGAAGAAAGAAATACTTGAGGCAATTGAACTAATGCTCTTTGTTCATTTAAACAGCTCCATTCTCAGATTAGCCTATGGTGGTAATGAATTCTACAGCTCACAGTTGCAGTGTAAAACTATGGGGATGACCTTATTAGGTAGAACTTCACAGATTGTAGGAAATCTAATAATCATGATGAACAGACGTTCTGTGCCTTATTTTGCAGCTGTAACCCATCTTAACTGATTTTACCAGTTTCTTAATGATTGAGATCTTGATTTAGACCTGACTATTTGGGAGCAAGCTCTCCTCTAATCACAGTGGGTAAAGGGTAATTAATACACTGGGATTTTAATCACAAGACTCATCCAACTCCCATGTCTCTCAATTTCAAATAAATATTCATAGATGCTGCGGAGAAGCTTTAGATGATGGTGATGCATTGAGGGCTTAGGTTCTTCCACTGTGAATTCCCAATCCTGGTTGCAATGTTGCAGGGAACACTGAATAGAGGTAGAATAGTTCCCAGAGGCTAAAAGGGAAAATAAATTATGAAAAAAAACTTGAATTCAAATTTTGCTTTTAGTACAAAGAGTGTCAGAAATAGTCTCACAGGTGAAGGAAGAAATCGAAGAACCTTCTGGAGGAGAGTCAATTATATGGCTGAAGACTGGTTTGAGGAGACGGGTTTTAATGAGACACACAGAAAAGGAGCTTCCTGCCTCAAAATGATCTCAGTTCCCTTTTGTCCATGATACAAAACCTCTTCCTCCCTGATTTCCCAACACAAAATGCAAGGAGCTCCCAATTTGCTTGTTTCTGGTTTTTGACCAACTTCAGAACTGAGAAAGGTTTTCTCTGTATCTTTATATTCTGTTCCTTTGTCTTTTAAAAAAATATTAGTCAGACTCTCCCAAGTAGATGCAGAGTATTGGGCTAGCTCACATTTAGTTCCACAAGTCTTTATCTGACATATTTGATGGAACCAGATGGTCTTCCAATACCATTTGTTTACATTAGTTTGTATGTAAAATTGAGGCTATCTATACAGCAGTCATATCCTCTTGCCTCGCTAAGTGCCGTTGATCATTCTTCTGCGCCGTACTCACCCTAGCCCTCGTTCTGAAGCTTCTCTCAATTTCCTTCGTCCAATCTTAACTCCCACTCCTTAATTTTACCTCTTTCCGATCTCTCACTCCGAAATTAAGCCTACCACCCTCCATGTTTCCTGATAAGTCTCACCTTAACTCTAATAAATTTTCCCATTCTTTTCTTAACCACTACTACCTTCATCAATCAAAATGATGAATTCCAACCTCTACAAGTGCCATTCTATATCTAAGATAATAAAATGTGAGGCTGGATGAACACAGCAGGCCCAGCAGCATCTCAGGAGCACAAAAGCTGACGTTTCGGCCCTAGACCCTTCAAGGGTCTAGGCCCGAAACGTCAGCTTTTGTGCTCCTGAGATGCTGCTGGGCCTGCTGTGTTCATCCAGCCTCACATTTTATTATCTTGGATTCTCCAGCATCTGCAGTTCCCATTATCACTGATCCATTCTATATCTAACCCCACTTTTCTTACACAGCTGAGCTCTTTACTTTGAGTTTCATCATCACCTGCATCACAACTCCTGATAGAAAAAGGAAAAAAAAAAACATTTCAAAATACCATGAATGGTAGCCACCTTTAACATTGGAATTTGCTGGAGCGTGTCCCTTGTAAACTATCCTCAACATTTCGTGCAATGCAGTTGCAAATGTCAAACCAAATTTTTTACACAACATGTTAACTTTGAACTTAATTCATAGCAGGTGTTTGATGGCTCATCCTTCCTTTAACAACAAAAGCATGTTGATCAAATTTATGTCAGCAGTAGTTCCCATTGATCAAAGGGTTACACACAAATCAGCGGACAATTAACAAGTTGGGAAATTTTAACGCCTCTGAGCATCTCATTCATTGTAAATCTTCTCCTTTAATCAGAATTATGTTATTGGTTCTCAGTATAAGCCAAAGTTTGCCCATTCTTATCTCAACTCTGGCTGTAACTTCTTCACCTGCCTCTTGAACATTCTGATTTTAAACATTTCAAGAAAGAGACATAAAGTTGAAGTTTTGTTTTAGCTTCAGGAAGGATGCTTAAGAAACCAAGCTTTGCAAGAGAGCACTGATTTACACAGCATTAAGAAGAAGATGCTGATTGGTTGGAACATAGTTGGGCATGGAGTTGCAGTAGGAGCCATTAGCTGTCAATCTTCACTGAAAAGACTCTGACCACCTGATTGGACTCTGATTGGTCAGGGTGTTGTCTGGCAGACTACAGAAGGGATTGACAGTCTCTATGTCCCATTCCTCAGTGAGACAGATGTTCCTTTCGCCTTAAAAAGAACATGGTCCTGTGTATTAATATATGTGGCTTCTAGCATGTAAATATGGATTACGTTGCAGGCCGACTGGTAATCTGATGTTGGATTCTGGTCCAATTCTTAGCACCGTCAGGATTATTTAGTAAATGTTATCCATTAACAGGATCATATCAAGGACCCTGTATTCTATGTCTGCAATCAGAGAGTGGTTGACCATGAATGGGAATAATGTGTACAGTATTGGTCACCTTATTTAAGAAATTATGTTATTGCATTAGAGGCAGTTCAGGATAGATTTATGAGACTGATACCTTGAATGGAAGTGTTGTCTTATAAGGAAAGATTGGACGAGTTATGCTTGTATCTGGTGAAGTTTGGAAGAGTGAGAGATAACTTAGCTAAAACGTATGACATTCTGGGGGTCTCGGCAAGGCGGATGTCAAAAAATTCAGAGAATCTAGAACAAGGGGTCATTGTTTAAAAGTAAGGAGTCATCCAATTAAGTTAGAGAATAGGTGAATATTTTACCCACAGAGGAGTGAGTGTTTGGAAGTCTCTTCCTCAAAAGATGATGAAAACAGGGTGTTCGAACATTTTTAACGAAGAGGTGGATAAATTCTTGGTAAACAGGGGGTTGAAAGGATATCAGGGGTAAGAATGTGGATTTGAAGCTATAATCAGACCAGTCATCATCTTATTAAATGGTGGAACAATCTGAAGGACGAAATTACTTACTCTTGCTTCTTGTTCCTATATTTGTATGATCAGTACACTGCCTACAGAAAATGGTCGAAGCAACATGTTGTTTGACACAGTCCTCCAGTTGTTGGAACATTAGAGTCTATATCAAACCGGCACTCTAACTCTTGTATCACAGTACTGACTTGTGACATGATGACAGCAGTCTATTAGTGGAGACTATCACTCGTGTGTCCGTTATGAGTAGCTAGCCTCACCTGTTGTTCATACAGATGAACACCTTTCCCTTCCAGAACAATCTAAAGCAGGCAGCTTTTAAGGCCACAATTTGAAACCTTTGGCCCTTTCATGAATTTGGACAAAATGCAGAGAGTGATGATACGATCAGGGTAGCCATTAATCTGCAGTCCAGTTGCAATACACCCTACCTCAGCATTGAGCTTATACAGTGACTAGGTAGTCCAAAGATGTGCATTGGTCATGCTAAATTGCCCATAGTATGCAGGTCTGTGCAGGCTAGGTGGGTTAGCCTTGGTAAAAATGTGGGGAGAGGGTGGGAGGCTGGGTCTGGATGGGATGCTTTTTGGAGGGTTGGTTCGGACTCGATGGGCTGAATAACCTCTTTCTGCACGGTAGGCGTTCAATGATTCTGCGAAATTCAGCTGGCATTTAAACTTATTCCCTGTTAAATGGATTTGGTTAAAATTGGCCCCCAGGCTTTGATCCAGAAATGTTTAACATCTGAAATACCACTTTACACTGGCTTTGACAGCCACAGCGAGGGAAAGACCATGTTGGGCAACATAGATGTGAAGTCATGGAAAGAATAAATCTGTGTAGGAGGTAATCCTGATGATTTCACAGAATTAACCAGAATGCCACAAAGAAATCACAAAGGCTGCACAGTCCTTCCTCTCATGCTCAGAACTCAGACACTTGTTTTGTATGACACAACAATTTATTTTTCAGTTTATGTTGTCCAATATTTGCTAATCATGAAGGAAAAAGTGCAAGTAAAGTGATTTATTTTACCCTAATGGCATAGATCTTATGGAACCTAACTGCAGTTTTTACATTAGTTTTAGAGGAGAAAACTTGATTCATTTGAAAACTGTTTCACTCAAAAGTGTAGCATTCAGGAGGGGAACCAGAATTTAGTGTAGATCCAGAGAATAGAGTTCATGCCTGATGTTAAAGTGTTAAATGGCACCATCAAGTGGCAGAAGTCAGTATCGATACAGTGAGTGTTTAAACTAAACTCTGCTCTGGACATTAAACTGTATTGCCCTTAGCTGTCAGAGAAATATGTGATAAAATAAGAATAAATAGAGGGATCACAAGGATGAAAGATTGTAATCCTGTCATGTAAATTATATTTTAGATTCCAAACAAATTGAGAAGTCTGATTGAATTTGACATTTGCATTTGTTTGATGATCTCATCATAACATTAACTGCCAGAAAATCAAGATGTTTCTCCAAACTTCTTTTAAGATATACATATAAAAAGAATTTAAAACTTTAAATGTAATCAATGGTCAGCATCACCAACTTCTTTATGGTACTTACTCAAATACAGATATAAAACATGTGCCACGGGCAAACCCTCACAATACTTGCAATTGGATGAAATATCTTTTGAGATATTATCCAGTTCAACCATTTTTGACTGACAGATTACATCCAATAAAAATGCATACATTAAGACCAACCTGGAACATTTATTCGTCAGAGTTTGCTGAACCATCTCACAGCAACAAATTTTCGCCTCGTCTGATACCACCACGATTGTATGCAATAAATAATCCATGACAAACAAAGATAAAAGTATTTTTCCAAGAACTGTAAACAAGGATGCTAAATTCCAGAATGAGACCCTGCTGTTTCAAAAACAAGACAACAACCAAAGGACTGTGCATCTCATTTGTTGAAGAAGTGGGTGGTCAGTTCCTTTTACTGATTGATGTCAAATGTTTTTGTTTGTTTACCAAAATCTTAATATGATAACATAACCGCTTCATAAGCATATAAACTCTTAGGAGTTAGAACATTCAGTGCATTTTTTGATAGGGTGAAGTGCTTGTCCCTGGCAGAGCCTATCTAAGTTGTCCTTAAGCTCCACAGTAAGCAGAAAACTGTTTAGTTATGTTTAGTCTCTCATTGGGAAAAGCAGCCAATTGTATCTGATCTGGCTACATGCTTCCCTGTGTGATATAAGGCTGGGTTTATGGACAACACCAGCACTGCCGTCGAGACATCAACCGCCTCAACCTCTCCACCCCTCTCACCCACTCCAACCTCTCCCCCGCAGAACGGGCAGCCCTCCGCTCCCTCCGCTCCAACCCCAACCTCACCATCAAACCCGCAGACAAGGGTGGCGCAGTGGTAGTATGGCGTACTGACCTCTACATCGCCGAGGCCAGACGCCAACTCTCCGACACCACCACCTACCGCCTCCTCGATCATGACCCCACACCCGAGCACCAAACCATCATCTCCAACACCATTCATGACCTCATCACCTCAGGGGACCTCCCACCCACAGCCTCCAACCTCATTGTTCCCCAACCCCGCACGGCCCGTTTCTATCTCCTTCCCAAAATCCACAAACCTGCCTGCCCTGGTCGACCCATCGTCTCAGCCTGCTCCTGCCCCACCGAACTCATCTCCACCTATCTGGACTCCATTTTCTCCCCTCTGGTCCAGGAACTCCCCACCTATGTCCGTGACACCACCCACGCCCTCCACCTCCTCCAGGACTTCCAATTCCCTGGCCCCCAACACCTCATATTCACCATGGACGTCCAGTCCCTGTACACCTGCATTCCGCATGGAGATGGCCTCAAGGCCCTCCGCTTCTTCCTGTCCCGCAGGCCCGACCAGGCCCCCTCCACCGACACTCTCATCCGCCTAGCGGAACTCGTCCTCACACTCAACAACTTCTCTTTTGACTCCTCCCACTTCCTACAGACTAAGGGGGTGGCCATGGGCACCCGCATGGGCCCCAGCTATGCCTGCCTCTTTGTAGGTTACGTGGAACAGTCCATCTTCCGCACCTACACAGGCCCCAAACCCCACCTCTTCCTCCGGTACATTGATGACTGTATCGGCGCCGCCTCTTGCTCCCCAGAGGAGCTCGAACAGTTCATCCACTTCACCAACACCTTCCACCCCAACCTTCAGTTCACCTGGGCCATCTCCAGCACATCCCTCACCTTCCTGGACCTCTCAGTCTCCATCTCAGGCAACCAGCTTGTAACTGATGTCCATTTCAAGCCCACCGACTCCCACAGCTACCTAGAATACACCTCCTCCCACCCACCCTCCTGCAAAAATTCCATCCCCTATTCCCAATTCCTCCGCCTCCGCCGCATCTGCTCCCACGATAAGACATTCCACTCCCGCACATCCCAGATGTCCAAGTTCTTTAAGGACCGCAACTTCCCCCCCACGGTGATTGAGAACGCCCTTGACCGCGTCTCCCGCATTTCCCGCGACACATCCCTCACACCCCGCCCCCGCCACAACCGCCCAAAGAGGATCCCCCTCGTTCTCACACACCACCCTACCAACCTCCGGATACAACGCATTATCCTCCGACACTTCCGCCATTTACAATCCGACCCCACCACCCAAGACATTTTTCCATCCCCACCCCTGTCTGCTTTCCGGAGAGACCACTCTCTCCGTGACTCCCTTGTTCGCTCCACACTGCCCTCCAACCCCACCACACCCGGCACCTTCCCCTGCAACCGCAGGAAATGCTACACTTGTCCCCACACCTCCTCCCTCACCCCCATCCCAGGCCCCAAGATGACATTCCACATTAAGCAGAGGTTCACCTGCACATCTGCCAATGTGGTATACTGCATCCACTGTACCCGGTGCGGCTTTCTCTACATTGGGGAAACCAAGCGGAGGCTTGGGGACCGCTTTGCAGAACACCTCCGCTCAGTTCGCAACAAACAACTGCACCTCCCAGTCGCAAACCATTTCCACTCCCCCTCCCATTCTCTTGATGACATGTCCATCATGGGCCTCCTGCACTGCCACAATGATGCCACCCGAAGGTTGCAGGAACAGCAACTCATATTCCGCCTGGGAACCCTGCAGCCATATGGTATCAATGTGGACTTCACCAGTTTCAAAATCTCCCCTTCCCCCACTGCATCCCTAAACCAGCCCAGTTCATCCCCTCCCCCCACTGCACCACACAACCAGCCCAGCTCTTCCCCCCCACCCACTGCATCCCAAAACCAGTCCAACCTGTCTCTGCCTCCCTAACCGGTTCTTCCTCTCACCCATCCCTTCCTCCCACCCCAAGCCGCACCCCCAGCTACCTACTAACCTCATCCCACCTCCTTGACCTGTCCGTCTTCCCTGGACTGACCTATCCCCTCCCTACCTCCCCACCTACACCCTCTCCACCTATCTTCTTTACTCTCCATCTTCGGTCCGCCTCCCCCTCTCTCCCTATTTATTCCAGTTCCCTCCCCCCATCCCCCTCTCTGATGAAGGGTCTAGGCCCGAAACGTCAGCTTTTGTGCTCCTGAGATGCTGCTTGGCCTGCTGTGTTCATCCAGCCTCACATTTTATTAACCAGCACTAGGTGGAGCAGTGAACACACACGTGCTGTAATACAGTGTGTCAGTGCAGCATTGGCGATTTCAGTCTGTCCTGCTTCAAAGCAACATCTTCCTTAACAGTATGTGCGGGAAATTTGAGGGAAAATCGTGCAACTGGCACATCCAAGTTTGTTCTTGTTCTTGTTCCTGGTCTTGAAGATTGGCAAAGACTCTACTGAGAGAAACTTCAGTTCTCTTAAGTCCATGGTCTTGACATCTTAAACAACTAGTAATAGAAACTGGTTTCCTATTGATTGTGAGTTTGGGTAATTTTGCAGTGAACTAAGAAACAGATTCTGAACAAGAGGAATATATGCTTGTACTTGTTCAAGTTACATTGCAAGTGCATCTGTGCATGTGCAGACGAATCACTGTGGCCATTTTTAATGCTGATGCCCTATTTTCTGCATTGAGAGCACACTGTCCTGGTATAATGAAAGAATTTGCATCAATAAGCCATCAATAAGACTAAGGACATCCCAATGGACTGTTAAGCCAATGAAGTATATTCCCTGTTGCCATGTAGGAAACAAGGCAACCAATCTATGCACAGCAAGATCCAACAAACTGCAATAATTTTTAGCAATATTGATTGAGGGATAGATGCTTGCCAGGAGCAGCTCCCCAGCCCTTCTCAAAGTGACGTCGTGAAATTGTTTCACATCAACCCAAGAGAGTTGCTAGCCTTGGTTTAACATCTCATTTAAAAGCTGGTACTTCCAACATTTTGTGTTTACATTCCTGAGTGGCATTGAGATCTGTAAATGTCTGATGTGGAGGAGAAAGTGTTCCCCACTGAGCCATGCCTGCTAGTTATATAAAATGAAGACTATAGAAACAAGTCACTAAGATCAACCGTCCACGTTGAAGATAAGGAAAGTGAATTAAAGGCAGGTAAATGTGGTTGAGGTACAGTTTAGGGAAGGCCTAACTGAATGGCAGGCAGGCTTGAGGGAATGAGTGGCTTTCTCTAGTTGCTACGTTCCTGCTGCAACTCACTGCTGTGGTTTGTGCACTGACTGATCAGTTGTTGTTGCATCAGCTGGTAGCCTGGCCTGTAATAGCGTAGGTTATACTGGCTCCATATAAGCAAGTAGCAGTCCCCACAGAGATATTTTTTAAGTTTAACACCATCCCGAAGAAGTCTGTCATGTAGCTCATTACCGTTATGTAACAATAATGACTTGCATTTATATGACATCATTCACTTCAGGAAGCCACAAAGGTACTTTTAGAGGAGCACAATCAGACAAAGGTCAACATTAGGTCAAAGAAGTAAGCACAAAGACAGGTTCTAAGGAGCATCTTCATGGAAAAGGAGATTTGGAGACGACAACAAAGGGGTGGCTTTCTGATCCTGTACTCCCAGCAGAAAAACTGTATCCACACAGTGTTCATCGGAGGTAGAGAGACAACAGCGAAGCACCGAATCTCGGAACCATGAACCATGAGTGTAATAGCCAGTGAGATTGCTGGAATACTGATTGATGTATTTTATCTACAGCAGACATTTTGTGTTAAGATGCATTTATTTAACAAATAAAATAAAGCCAATATCTTCCATTTCACATTCTTTTCTAATCAAAGAAAATGGCCTTCAATTTGTCCTAGCACTAGTTGTACAGATAATTCTTAATGGCTTATCTGAAGCAAGAGAAAAAAAAAAGATAAGCAGCATCGGTCTGTTAGCATTTTTGGAATAAAATAAAACTGCAAGGAGGTTACAATTTTTAGAATCAGTCAAAATCAACTTGGGGCAAGTGAATGGGCATTGGGTCTTCATATAAGTATACCACAACCTTTAATACATACTGGAAAAATGGAAGGAGGTCGGTCGTAGCAGAAATCTTCTGCAAGTCAGTACTTTACCCTTTAATATATATTCCAAACCACACACCCTTTCCCCCCACTCCATGTTGATCTCTTTGTCATAAATGCACAAAGCGTATAAGTGGGTGCGAGAGGGGAGTGGTAATATAATTACAAATACATGAATAGAATGGGAATAGAAGGATATGGTCTCTGGAAGGGTAAGGGGTTTTATTTGTGATGGGCAGCATGTCGGTACAGGCTTGGATGACCGAAGGGCCCGTTCCTGTGCTGTAATTTTCTTTGATCTTTGCAATTAACTTGTCATTTTCACTCACTTACTCTTGTGCCATGCGCTATGGTATGTTCCTGAGAGTGGTCTGATTCAACTCGCTGACAATTTTTGTTCCTTAACCTTGACAGCATATTTACTGGGTGAAAATATTTGGCCTTTAAACTGCAATTCAGTGGTAGTATGCTGTTTTTCATCATTATCTACTCGCTGTCCAACATTCAGAGTCGTGCAGTTTCATAGACCAACCAACGTTTCGGAGACTTTTGACATCCACACTGGCACGCTCGCCTCTTGAGTCAGACAGTTTTGGGTTTAAGGTCCACTACCCAATAATTGAACACAAAATCCAGCTTTATGCTTCAGTGTAGTACTGTGGGAGTGCCACATAGCCAGAGGTGCTGCTTTTCAGATACAATGTTAAACTCAAGCCCCGCGTCCCTCTCTGAGACTGATGTAAAAGATCCCACGGCACCACGTGAAGAAAACCAGAGGAATTTTCCCAGGTTTACCAACCAACATTTATCCTTCAATCAACATTAGGAAAACGAAGAATCAGATCATTCTTTCTTGCTTTTTGTGGAAGTTTGCTGATATAAATTGCTTCTGTGTTTCCAATGTTACAACAGCACCCTTATTTCCAAAGTAAGTACTCTACTGACTGAAAATTGTTTCCGGATGTCCTGAGATTGTGCACGGTACCATATAAATGTAAGCCTTAGATTAAAAAAAATAGCTCCTGGGTTGTGAATGTTGCTGGCAAGGAAAATATTTATTAGCCATTAAAAACCAAAAGAACTGCAGAAGCTGTAAATCAGGGACTAAAACAGGAGTTTCTGGAAGCTCAGCAGGTCTGGCAGCGTCTGTGAAGAAAAATCTGAGTTAGCATTTTGGGTCTGGTGAGCCTTCCTCAGAACAGTTCTTCTGCCAGACCTGCTGAGCTCCCAGCAACTTCTGTACTTATTATCCTTTCCCTAATTACCCCGCGAAGGTCTTCATGAGGCACCAATGTGAACCATTGCAGTTTTGGTGGTGAAGGTACAACCCCAGTGCTAATCAGCAAGGAGTTCTGGGGTTTTGAGGTGTCTGCTGTAGATGATCCACATTTCAAAGCCATATAGGAGGACAGGAACCACCACATCTTTGTAAACTATCATCTTGGTTTACCAAAGGAACACCCTTTTCCTCAGGTGACCAAAGGCTGGGCAAGCACATAGTGCTGGATCTCTTCATCAATAAGCTGCTTTGGCCTACAGTATACTTCTGAGGGACTGGAAGTGGCCAACATTCTCTAAGGCCACGCCATGGACCTTGATGATCGGGGGTTCACTGCGCAATGCCGGGCCAGGTTGGTGGAGGACCTTCATCCTGCAGACGTTCAAGGTGAGACCCATGCTTTCGCATGCCTTTTTAAAGGTGATGACGATAATCTGGAGTTTATCCTCCGAAATTGCACACACACAAGGATCATTTGCATACAGCAGCAAAATGACACAGCAGACACCTCAAGACACTGGAGCAGTACCACCAACATTACCTGTGCAAGATCCAGCAAATTTGTTGGGAAGAAAGATGCACAAACACCAGTGTCCATGACCAGTTCATCATCCCTAGCATTGAGGGACTAACCACCTACGACAGACTGGGCACATTGTCCACAAGACCAACACAAGACTCTCCAAGCAGCTGCTCTACTGCCAGCTCCAAAACAGCAAGCAACCCCCAGGTGGACAAGAGAAGCACTTCAGCGATACACTCAAGGCCTGACTGGCAGACTCCCACAGACACCTGGGAATTACTGGCCCAAGGCCATTCAAAGGGAACCTGGTGATGGTGTTCCCATGTATCACTGCTCTGGTTCCCCTGGATATTAGAAGCATGGACTTTGGAAGGAATCCTGGCAGGCTGTTGCAGTGTACCTTCTAGGTAAGACCATAAGTGTAGGAAGGGAAGTCAGGCATTCAGCCCTTTGAGTCTGCTCTGCCATTCAATAAGATTGGGGTTGATTTTATAATCTTCAACTCCAGTTTCCAGCCTTACATCCTTGATTCCCTTATTTATGAAAAATCTGTTCATCTCAGCTTGAATATATTCAGTGACACCCCATTGACAGCCCCCTGTGGAAAAGAATTCTATAAATTCACTACCCTCTGAAGGAAGAAATTCCTCTTCATTGTTTTCTTAAATGAGCAGTCCCTTATTCTAAGAGTATGCTGAATGGCCCTAGACTCTCACACAGGGGAAACAACCTTCTCCATCTACCCTGTCAAGCTCCCTAAGAATCTTCAGTGTTTCAACAGAGTCAATTCTCATTCTTGTAAACTCCAATGAACACAAGCTCAACCCACTCAACCTCTTCCCAAAGTAAAGAGTCAACCAAATAGCCTTCTCTGGACTGAATCCAATGCCAGTATATCTTTCTTTAGATATGGGCCCAAAAACTGTTCACAGTATTCAGCAGTAGTCTGTCTAGTGTCATGAATAGTTTTAGCAAGACTTTTTATTTGTACACTCCACTGCTTTTGAAATAAAGACCATTAGTTCACTTGTCTTCCCTATTATTGGCTGAACTTGGATGCTAACTGTTCGTGTTTCATTCATGAGAATCTCAAATCCATCTGTGGGGCAACTTCCTGCAGTCTTTCTCCGTTTAAATAATATTCAGATCACATATTTTTCCTGTCAACATTATATTCCGTTTGTTACTTTTTTGCCCACTCACTGAACCCATTCCCTTCTATAGTATCTATGCGTTATCCTCATCACTTGCTTTCCCACTTATTTTTGTGTCTGAAAACGTAGCTGTAGTACATACACTTGCCTCATCCATGTCATTAATATATATATTGTAAATAACCATTGCCTCAGCACTATCCCTGTGGCATTGCTGCAAGGAAGTGTCAGTGGTAGATGAAGTGTAATTTTAAGCTGGTTGAAGGGATACCAATCCAGTTGGCTGCTTTGTCCTGGATGGTGTCAAAGTTCTTGGTGTGTATTTCTTAGTTGTGCTTTGTAGATGTAGAATGGGAAGGCTGGAAGAGGCAGGTGGTAAGTTATTCACTACACAGTTACCTGGTCTTGTAGTCCTAGTATTTTAATAGCTGATCAAAATTAGTTTCTGGGAAATGATAACTACCAGAAAGTTTATAGTAGACAACTCAGTAATATTAATTTATTTTCTGTTAGTGATGCTCATGCCATAGAATCTCGACAGTGTAGAAATGGGCCCTTTGGCCCAATAAGTCCACACTGATCCTCAGAGCATCCCACCCAGACACATTCCCCTAAAACCCACCAAACCTACACATCCCTGAACACTATGGGGAATTTAGCATAGCCAATTCACCGATCTGCACATCTTTGGACTGTGGGAGAAAACTGGAGCACCCAGAGGAAACCCATGTAGACCCAGGGAGAATGTGCAAACTCCACAATCACCTGAGGGTGGAATTGAACCCAGGTCCCTGGTGCTGTGAGGGAGCAGTGTTAACCAATGAGCCACTATGCCACACTATGTCCTGATACTTGTTACAGATCAGACTAAACCCTCTCAAAATATTTTAAGAAGATAGCGTAGACCTTACTTTGTTCTTATTTTAAAGGTAAGTATAAGGCATTGTGTTCTGGATGCAATTCAATTGGTCAAATTACCAGGCTTGGAAAAAAAAACACACTTTATTCATACACTATAATTAAAATACAGACAAAATAAAAATAAAAGAATTGGCTTAGCTGTGACTCTATCCAAATGTTTAACAAAATAATAAATATTAGCTACTACTAATTAATTGTTCCAATGTAGTAACATCCCATAAACACATCCTTGGCAAAGGCAAGTATAGTAAAATAGACTGCCTCACATGCAATTCTAGCAGCAGGAAGAGAACCCCAGGTTTTGGTTCAATAGAGAGAGGAATAGGAGCTTCCACATCAAGCTTCAAGACCCTGGCAACTGCTGAAAACTAAAACTAAAAATTCTGGTTCTAGATCCCACCCATTCAGGCTGCTTCTATTGTTTCAACTTTTTAAAAACCCAAGGACAGACAAACTGTTTGTTTTATTGGCTTTGCAGTGACTGCTCGTTGCCTCTGTCTCAACTTTTCTGCATAAAATTCTAGGACAATATACACCTCTTAAAGCCACTGTATCATCACACACTTATGTCACTGGCCACTTATCAACTTGACCTTGAATGCCGAATGCAGAAGCAAAATGTTTCAGTATCTCAGGAGTTGTGATGGTGCTAAACATTATACAATAAGGCAATAATCAGCAAGCATCCCCACTTCTGACCTTATAATGGAAGAGAAATCAGTGATCAAGCACTCCTGCAGTGATGTTCTGAACTTCATTATTAGCCAGTAATGACCACAACCATCTTCCTTTGTCTCAGAAATGAGCCCAACCAGTGGTGAACTTTCCCCCGATTCCCATTTACTTCAATTTTGTTAGGACTCCCTGGTATCACACTTGGTTAAATGCTGCCTTGACGTCAAGGGAGCCACTTGCACCTCACCTCATTTGTCCATGTTTAGATTAAGGCTGTAATAACATCAGAACCTGTGTGGCTGTTGAGGACCCAAACTGAACATCAGTGGGTAGCAAGTGCTGCTTGATGGCACTGTCAATGTCACCTTCCATCACTTACCTGATGATTGGGGGTAGGCTGATGAACAGTGATTGGCAGGATTAGATTTCTCCTGTCTTTTGGGGGACAGGTTATACCTGAGCAATTTTCTACATTAGAAACGTTTGGCTAGAGTCACAGTCAGTTCTGAAACACAAGTGTTCACCGCTTTTCCAATGTTTCGCATGTTGTTCCTTGGTATGCCACCAGGAGGTGTGTGAGATCAGGTCAGAGCAGGTCCCAGGTCTCAGGAGCACTTGAGGACTCTAGGTCAATATTTGATGGAATTTAGAAGGATAAGGGGGAATCTCATTGAAGCTTACAGAATACTGCATAGAGTTGACTTGGAAAAGAGGTTTCCACGAATGGCAGAGACTAGAACCCAAAGGCACAACTTCAGTGTAAAGGGATGGCCTTTTAGAACTGAGGTGAGGAGGAATTTCTTCAGCCAGAGGGTGGTGAATCTGTGGAAGTCATTGCTACAGAAAGCTTTGGAGGCTAAGCCATTGAGTGTGTTTAATACAGAGATAGATAGGTTCTCGATTAGGAAGGGGATTAATGAATATGGGTAGAAGACAGGCGAGGGGGCTGGAGAAATATCAGCCATGATGGTCTGAATGGCCTCATTTTGCTCCTATATCTTATGGAGTGGAGGCCCCCACAACTGTCTCAGCCAGACATCAATGTGTGGCATGGAAGCTTGAAGAGTGGGGAAAATGGAAAAGGATTTTATGAGAATAAAGGTAGCACAATCATAAATACTACTCATTAAGAACAAAATATTCTTTCAACTACTGTAACCTGAATTTAATCTTTCTTGAATGCAATTCACAACTGAACGGAAACATTAACACTGTCATTTTAAATTCCAGCAAAAGAAAAGGACTTTTCCCGACTTGTAAAAAAGTTGTAAGTAATGACAGGATTCAAGTGATATTTATAAATTGCTCATGTTTCCCTGTCACTGATTCTGATTCCACAACATTTGTACAATTAGGCCACATAGAGAACAATTCAACAGCTAAATCTGAGCAATATATCACTGTCACACCAATTTGTGGATCATCCTGGACTGACAATGCAGTGCCTTACTGAGGGAACGCTGCCTGACTGGCTGCATCGTTTTTGGATGAAGCTTTAAAATAAGGCCCAGTCTGCCCTCTGAGGTGGACAGGGAAGATCCTACGGCTCTATTTCTTAAGAAAGGCTGGAGAGATCTCCACGGTATCATGGCCAACCTTTGTTCCCTCAACCAACAGTTCTTGAAACATCTTCCATTCGTGGTCAAGTTGCTCTCCTGTGGGATCGAGCTGTGCACAGATCGGCGGCTGTGCTTTCACGCTGCAACAGCGACAACTTTGAAAATAGCACACTGGCGGGAAAGTATGAGCAAGCAGGTGACAAACACAAGATCCCACCAGCGAGTTTTGAGAAGATTTGTAGCTCAGGTTGAGGTTCTGGATGTGAGTTTGCTCGCTGAGCTAAAAGGTTAGTTTTCAGACGTTTCGTCACCATTCTAGGTAACATCATCAGTCAGCCTCCGACGAAGCGCTGGTGTTATGTCCCGCTTTCTATTTATCTGTTTAGGTTTCCTTGGGTTGGCGATGTCACTTCCTGTGTTGGTGATGTCATTTCCTGTTCTTTTTCTCAGGGGTTGGTAGATTGGCTCCAAATCAATGTGTTTGTTGATGGAGTTCCGGTTAGAATGCCATGCCTCTAGGAATTCTCGTGTGTGTCTCTGTTTGGCTTGTCCTAGGATGGATGTGTTGACCCAATCAAAGTGATGTCCTTCCTCATCTGTATGTAAGGATACGAGTGATAGTGGGTCATGTCGTTTTGTGGCTAGTTGATGTTCATGAACTAGCCACAAAACGACATGACCCACTATCACTCGTATCCTTACATACAGATGAGGAAGGACACCACTTTGATTGGGACAACACATCCATCCTAGGACAAGCCAAACAGAGACACGCACGAGAATTCCTAGAAGCGTGGCATTCCAACCAGAACTCCATCAACAAACACATTGATTTGGAGCCAATCTACCATCCCCTGAGAAAAAGAGCAGGAAATGATACCACCAACGCAGGAAATGACATTACCAACCCAACGAAACCTAAACAGATAAATAGAAAGTGGGACATAACACCAGCACTTCGTTGGAGGCTGACTGATGATGTTACCTAGAATGGTGACAAAACGTCTGAAAACTAACCTTCCAGCTCAGTGAGCAAACTTACATCCAGAACAAGATCCCACCCCCAGCACCAAAGCTGGACCCACCAGTCGATGTCCTACATGGAAGGATGTGCCGGGAACAGTGCAGCGGTACGGTCCCCAGCCCCGAGGTGGGACACAGAAGCGATGGTGCTTGGGGCGGCAGAACAGGAGCACACTGCCAGGACCCCACACACAATGTCAGACGGTGGTAACCGGAGGAGCAGACAAGGTGATGTCTACTGAGAGGGAAAGATGAACTTTTGAAGCTGTTTCAGCTTTAGTAATATTAATTTGATATCAATTTATTCAGTATTTTACAATTTATACAGGTAATTTATTCCATAATCCAAGATGGGGCTGGAACATGGTGACATTATCCACTTTTCATTGTACCTAGATACAAGTGGCAATACATTAAATAAACCTACTAAGTAAAAAAAAATCCATTGGTTGGGAATCGTCTGCCTGTGAAAGTTGTTTCTTGAACCTCATAGACTTCTACATTGATCCTACTTGGTGTAGTAAATCATTGATTGTTTTTTGAAAATGGCTTTTTCAATCTAATATTTCAGACACGCGAATCAGTCGGAATGTGTAGCTGATCTCTGTACTTCTGATAGGCCAACGACGTTTGTGGTTATTGGGTTATCAACAAATCTTGTAAATGATATGGAGTCAAGTGCAAACATTTTAAAGAACACTGCTGTATTCCTGTTACTAAAATTGAAGTTGTTGGAACAATCCAAAAAAAATGTTTCCAAGAGTTAAAATCCTCAACGATATTGCACGGAAAAGTTATACAGGAATTTGAGCAGAGTTATCACTGATCACCCATATAATTTCGGTCTATGGACCATAATTTGAAAGGGCGCCGATATCACTCTACTATGATGGGTTAACAAGAATTTTTGAAGTCATGTTGATTTCAAAGGAAAAGAAACTGGAGAGAAGCAAACTGAAATGAATATGCCAGTCACCCAGCCACTCATCGCTTTAAGTAACGGATCAGATCTGGTCCATTCTATTCTCACCGTCCCCTCGCCACCCCACCTTCCGTGTGTGTGTTTTTTAAATAGCTGGTATTTAAAGTGACCCATTTATAGCAAATACACAGGAAGGGATGCTATCCCCGCACGGTTGCGATACATACAAGACTTCCGGATCAACATTAGATTGTAGAGAAATGTGCTGATTTCTGCTGAGTCCAATTTCCACCGTGCAACTAACGCGACTGAAGCCCATTGTGTCTCTCCACAGATCTCCCTGCAGCATTCTCCGGAAAACTGTTGCTTTTTGATTGTTTTCGACTTTCAGCTACAATTGGTAAGTGTCTAAAACCCTGAGACATTTGTACGACACCAGATTTTCAATTGAATAAATGCAGTTTTTGTTTTTTTTGTATTTTGTAACAGACAACCTGGTTACTTTCGTTTATGAAACAAATCTTTTAATCTTGTATTTGACCGAAACAGCGGGAATGTCCATCTAGGGCGATTGTTAATATACTGGGGTGTCTCAATTAAAAAAAAACGTTTTTTTTTAAAATCGCTCGAATGAGATATCTCAAACTACAGTGTCATTTGCAGGGGCGAGTTGATCGGCCGGTGTTTGAGATGCCGGAGCGGGCTGAGCTGGAGGTAAGAAGAAGAGACCGAAGGGTCTGACAGGAATTGAGCTGTTTAAAGTGGACGCGATGGAGCGGAGAGAGCAGGTACTCCTAATTCTGTGAGGAGAGATGCTGAAGGCATTACTCATGTTGCTGCAGTCGGCATAAACCTCAAAAATGA
Source organism: Stegostoma tigrinum (assembly GCF_030684315.1). Classification (NCBI taxonomy): domain Eukaryota; kingdom Metazoa; phylum Chordata; class Chondrichthyes; order Orectolobiformes; family Stegostomatidae; genus Stegostoma; species Stegostoma tigrinum. The sequence goes on from NC_081376.1 coordinate 12,348,145, forward strand.
TGAATTTTCGGAAGACCAAGTTTGCAAGGTAACATTATTTTCGAGCTAATTTTTGCTAAAGAATGACAGTGTCTGAGTGTGCTGTATCCAGTTAAATGGTGATCTGTTCTGCACCTCTGTTTTGTTTGAAACCTACTGTTTTAAAATATTGCCTTCGGCAAATGTGAAGGCATATGTGTAACCATATCCTTCGTAAAGGAACAATGTGACCTCAATACTTCTAATAAAAAGAAAGTAGCTTGTTTCTGGAGCATCTCCAGGACATCCCAAAGTGTCTCACTGCCTGCAAATGGATCTGAAGTAGTCACACTGGTAAGCTTGGGAATCAGACAGCCAGTGTTAGTAGAGCAAGCTTCTCCAGGCAGCAGATAATCAGGCTGTATGATGTTGATGGAGGGATAAATATGGACCAGGAACAACTCTTGTTCCAAGTCGTGGCGTGGGATTATTGTTAACGACCTAAAGAGGGTAAATGGAGTCTCAGTTTCACATTGTGTCAGAAAGATAGCAAGTCTGAGAGTGTGGTACTCCTTTAGTATGGCACTGGAATAGCAGCTGAGATATTGTGCTCAAATCTGTGGTCTTTTAGTGATTTGCAACCCACAACCTTATAACACTGAAGGTAAGAGTGGGTGCTGATGTAATAATTATGTGGCACAACAAAGACTTTTAGAATTTTCCATTTTCAGCATCAACAGGGACCACATGTGAAATATTCACCATGAAGACTCATGCTCATGTCTGTCTGATTTCTCATCCACTTAAAATAACACCTGAGAAACCTGACATTGCAAAATGGGTACATTGATTTCGCCAACCACTGAGCAATCTGTGCATGAGCCACACGAGGAATACAAAAGCTAAAATTACCTTTCTTTCTTCCTCTGAAAGACACTTGTAAGCCAGACAGGGTTTTATAACAATCTATGATAGTTTCACGGTCACTGTTACTACAATGAGCTTTCCACTCTATTATATTTTAAAATATTGATTAAATTTAAATTTCATGAGTTGATTTGATAAGATTTGAACCCATGACCCTAGTTGATTGGCCTCCAAAATATTAATCTGGTGATGCTTCCATTATACTATTATCTTCCCATGTAAGCAAGTCCTGAACTACATTCATTCATGCATAGATTTCAATTTTGGGCATGCTTTTCCTTCCCTAAAAATCATATGTCATTCATAAAACTTGTTAAAGTACTTTTTCACTTATATTAGGAAAGCACATAAAGTACAATATAAACCATTTAAATACATTGTATAGTTCTCACAGTGCAGGTTGCTTGTACATTTACCAGTAAGTAAGTATTTTCTGATACATTCTTATAGAATCCAAGGGATTTTGCTCTGTTTCCAGCAGCTTGGTGTCCACTATGATGGAAAGACACTGCACTATGACCTTTCCCGGTTAAGTCTTTATGATAGCTGCCCCAATCTGTAGTGTTCCCCCAGCATCAAGTCCTGGACCTTAGAATATGCCAGACTGTAACACTTGACTGTGGACAGTTCCCTGCTTTGGAAGACCAGATCAAAGAAGCTCCAATATTGATGTGATGACTGTCAAACTGCAGTTGATACTTGCCTTTGTGTGTGACCATCAGAACAGGGTTCCAGATACAGAGTTCTGTGTCACAGCTGCAACACTGGCATCCAGTTGACAATGTACAAAATTGCCCAGGTATGTCCTGTACACAAAAAGTAAGAATAAGTGAACCCAGCCAATTATCACCCCCATCAGCCTACTCTTGATCATTAGTGATGTCATGGAAAGGGTCGACAGTGCTATGAAGCAGCAATAACTCAGCAATAACTTGCTCATGACTCTCAGTTTGGGGTCCACCAGGGCGACTCAGATCCTGACCTCATGACAGCCTTAATTCAAATATGGAAAAAGATCTGAATTCCAGAGATCAGATGAGAATGATAGCCCTTGACTTCAAGGCTGCATTTAGCCAAGTGAGACAAAAAGGAGCTCAGCAATTAGACTCAATGGACATCAAGGAACAAACTGTCCACAGGTTGGCGTCATACCTGGCACAAAGGCGATGGTTGCGGTTGTTGGAAGTCAGTCATTTCAGCATCAGGACATCTCTGCACAATTTCCTTGGGGTAGTGTCCTAGGCCCAACCATCTTCAGCCACTTCATTAATAATGATAAGGCCAGAAGTGGGTGCGTTCGCCGATGATTGCACAATGTTTAGCACCGTTTGCAATTCCTCAGATACTGAAGCAGTCTGTGGCCATTACAGCAAGACCTGGACAACATTTCAAGCTTAGACTGATAAATGGCAAGTAACAATCACATCAGACTAGTGCCTGGAAATAATCATATGGAAAAAGAGAGCATATAATCATCCACCCCTGACATTCAATACCATAATTTTAATCACTGTAAACTGAATCAGACCAGCCGTGCAATACTGTGGCTAGAAGAGCAGATCAAAGGCTAGGAATTCTGCAGTGATTAACTCACCTCCTGACTCCCCAAACTTCCCTGCAGGACACAAAACAGGAGGGTGATGGATTGCTCTCCACTTGCCTAGATGTGTGCAGCTCCAAAGCACTCAAAAGCTTGGCACCATCCAGAACAAAGCACCCTGCTTGGGTGGCAGTACCTCCACAAAATTTCACTCTTTCCAACACGGACACTTGTAGCAATAGTGTGTAACTTCTACAAGATGCACTGTAGTAACTCACCTGTATTCCTTCATCAGTAGCTTCCAAAGCCACAACCTCCACTATTTAGAACACAAACAAATAAAAAGAATTATGTTTACATACTATATGGTATAATGTTCTTGGTTTTACAAAACAGTACAGTATGTCACAATCTCTGAGCTGTGCCACAGGAGATCTGGTAATATTGAAACATTTTGCACCTGGTATGTGTCCATTGCACACCAGATAATAGGTTTCCCAATGCCACACTTCGTTACAGAGCCAAAACAATCTTAAAAAACACATGAAAGCTACTCATTGACCTTGAGCCTGAAAGTTACAGTTTACTACAAGTGCCTAGTTTAGAAGAAACTACAATTGTCTAGATTAGTCATCAGCCACAGTTAGTTTAGCATTTAAACATCACAATCATGTTTAAGATCCCAGACTTGCCAGATGCGATATTTCCTTGATCATTTCTCATTGCTGGCATTTATCATATATTCAAGTTGTCAGAATAAAAATGTAATCTCATATATACTAACAACTTCAATTATGTAATACCAATATTGTAGATGAATTGGAGTCTGGTGTGGGATGCAGGCAACAGACATATGAGTAAGTTGAAAACCATAGAGAGGGAAGGATGAGAGGTTGAGCATGAGAATGGTGGAATAATTAGGTCAGGAAGTGAGTAAAGCATGGTTTAGTGTTTCAACTGAAATAATAACAGCGATGGGAAAAGTTGTGTACGTGGAATGAAGTGGTCTTTGCAATGGAGTTGAAATGAGGATCAGGAATTCAGGTCTAAATTGAAATAAGATGCTGAAATTGCAAATTGTTTGATTTAATCTGACACAGTGGCCAGTGAATGACAATGGATTCTATGGCAGGGCCTGAAGACAATGTTTGACTGGAAGAAATGAGGGCTTCTTCAGGACTGGATGTTGACCAGGTAGTCAGAGAGGAGGCAGTAGCGGTCCTGTATTGTGCGTGGAGAGGTAGAGTGTCAGTGGTAGACTGTCATCAACATTAACATGGACCCTGACCCCATGTCTTCAAATGGTATCTCTAAGGATATATGTAGTCAATAAGGAATTAGAGTGTGGGAGGCAGTTAAGGGTAGAACCATAGAGATAAAAGATATCAGAAGAAGGGTTGACTGAATTGGTGTGCATATGATCACACTGGTGAGAGTGGAATCACACAAGGGTAACGCCACTGAGCTGGATTATTGAGCGACATTAATACGGTCAATCTTATCAAAAGCCATTTATGCACTGAGAAGGGTCAGGAGTGATAGCACAGCACAGGCACAGGTGTTTGTGCTGTCAGTTGGTGGTATTCTTGCTTCTGAGGCAGAATTTATGGATTCAGGTACAAAATCAAAAGCCGAGGTGCAGTGCAATGCTGCAGTATCAAATGTGTTTCTGCTGAATGAGATGTTAAACTGAGGCCCTGTTTGCCTTTACCGGTGGATATATTAGACCCCAGAACAAAGAGAATAAAAAACAATACAGCACAGGAACAGGCCCTTCAGCCCTCCAAACCTGCACTGCCACATTTTACCCTTCCATACTAAAACTGTCTTCACTGACAGGATCCGTATCCCTCTATTCCTTCCCCATTTATGTATTTATCTGGGTGTTTCTTGAATGCTGCTACTGTGTTGCCCCCCCCACCGCCACCTCCTCTGGCAATGTGTTCCAGGCACTCACCGTCCTATGGTACTATTTCAAAGAAGACTGAGGGAGTTACCCCTGAGCCCAGACCAATCGTTATTCCTTAACCAACATCACAAAAAACAAATTATCTGTTTAATATCTCCGTGCTGTTGTTGGGAGTTTGCTGCATTCTGACACGTTTCTTACAGTGGTCATACTTCAGAAATGTGGATCTGAAAGGTGCTATATAAATGTAAATCCTCTTTGTTCATCTGTGACTTTGATTGAATCATTTTACTAAAGGAGAGGAAACCTGATTGGAGAGATTCAAATAATTCTGCAGGAAAGATGTGCACTGTGCCAACACATTTGAGGTGAGGAAAGAGAGGTTGGAGTGGGAGTAATAATGTTCATGTAGAGAGATGTGGAGGTGGGTTTGTTGAAGTGATGAGAACAGTTTTGAATGGATGAGGACGAAACATTCAGGGAGAGAACATTTTAGAGAATCAGAAAGCTTAGCGATCGGGATGGATGGTTGGTCATTCAGTGGAAATTGGATCGGGGTGCAGGCAGTGGATTTTGTGAGCAAGTTAACTCTGAAGATGGTAAGAGACAATTAAAAGAAAGGGAGGACGATGCATTGTAAGGAAGATTCTTGAGCGATGCTTGGCTTGTTGGGAAAGGGAAAGCAGGGACATAATAAAGGCAACTGAATGGAACCAACAGTTCTGACGAGCTTCGTTCATTTATTGCTCTTGAGTGTAGGGAGGAGGGCCCTCAGAAGATGATAGGTAGCGGTGAGAAGAAGCTGGAGGTTAGTTTTGCTCCTCGGGATGTTTCTGAAGTATCATGGAATCATACAGTGCAGAAGAGGTCTTTTGGCCCATCAGGTATGCACTGCCAAAGTATGTTATTACCTGTACTGATAGAGTCAGTGAGCAGATAGGAACCACAAATGCCAATTTGTCGTATATTAAGGAGCATTTTGAGATAAGATCTTCCTGTTATGCAAGGAGTTGTCTCCCTGGCTGTTTGAATAATGTTATTATCCAGAGCAGTTTGTCATTGTGCCACTGTTTACATGACGTGAATGGTGCTTGTTTCGTTGTTGACTGGTTCAAACCCTGACAGGAATAATCAGATAAATTGTTATGAAATGTTTGCATATAGCAGATGCCTCATCCATCAGTTTATGGTTCCAAGAATACAGAAGCAGTGGATTGTCCTGGGGCTGTATTTTACTTTTGTCTCTAATTTGTGTGAAAGGTCAGTCTGTGTTTAAAACAGGAAAACCTTTCTGGTTATTGTTATGTCAACCTTTTCTGCTGATGTTAGTGACTGGATTAAAATGGGCCATCCGAGGTAAAAATAGAGACAGAACATGTACCACATAAAGACTGTTAGTTTCCATAATTTGGCAAATGCTACTGATTTTGTAATCCAGATGTTGGGGCTAAATAACACAGAGAGCATACAACTAGTTCTGAAGAAGAGTCATACAGGACTCGAAATGGTAACCCTGTTTCTCTCTCCACAGATGCTACCAGACCAGCTGAGTTTCTCCAGGACTTTCTGTGTTTTTTAATAGGTGCAAACTCCAACTATTGACCCTTCAAGAATTTTACTTCTCTTTAGAAAGCTTGGAAATAAATATCTGCTACCAGTTACAAGAAAATAAAGTGGATGTTAAACTGTGCAAGTGTAACCAAGGACACAACATTTTCAACAATGTCCGATGATGTGTAACATGACCCCACCCATAATCACCCACCCAATTAAATGCCCACTCCACCACCTAACGTGCCATTTGTGCACAAGATTCCACCTTGTCCTCCTGAAACATTAATTCAAGAGCAATGAGTTCCAACATTGCCTTTTGGTCAACCTCAAATCCAGAGCAGTCAATCATAATTCAGAGTCAGTTGAGATATGTTTGATTGAAGACATCCATCTATCGGTCAGGGGTAAGGAAGCAGTGAGTAACTCACCTCCTGACTTACTAAAGCCTTTCCACCATCTACAAGGCACAAGTCAGGAGTGTGATGGAATATTCCCCTTTTGCCTGGATGAGTGTAGCTCCAACAACACTCGAAGCTTGACACCATCCAGGACGAAGCTGCTGGCTTGATCAGCACCACACCTACAAGCATTCATTCCATTCATCACCAATGCTCAGTAGCAGTAGTATGTACTATTTACAAGACGCACTGCAAAAATTCACCAAGTCTGCTTAGACAGCACCTTCTAAACCTATGACTATTGCCATCTAGAAGGACAAGGGCAGCAGATTAAATTAGATTAGATTCCCTACAGTGTGGAAACAGGCCCTTCGGACCAACAAGTCCACACCGCCCCTTGGAGCATCCCACCCAGACCCATCCCCCTTTAACCCACACACCCCTGAACACTACGGGCAATTAGCATGGCCGATCCACCTAGCCTGCACATCTTTGGACTGTGGGAGGAAACTGGAGCACCCGGAGGAAACCCACGCAGACACGGGGAGAATGTGCAAACTCCGCACAGACAGTTACTCGAGGCTGGAATCAAACCCAGGTCCCTGGCGCTGTGAGGCTGCAGTGCTAACCACTGAGCCACCGTGCCACCCCAAATGATACATGGGAACACCACCAACTGCCAGTTCACCTCCAAGCCAGTCACTGACCTGACTTGGAAATATGTCACTGTTCCTTCAGTGTCACTAGGTCAAAATCCTGGAACTCCCTCCTTTAAAGGGCTGGTGGGGGTATCTACAGCACCTTAACTCCAGCAATTCAAAAGGCACCTCAACAGCTCATACTCCAGGACATTTAAGGATGGGCAGTAAATGCTGGCCTGCAACATCCACATCACGTGAGTGAATTGATTTAAGAAATCCTTTCTGAATTTCTTTTTGAAAGCATTTTGGATTTTAATACGAATTACAGGTGCATGTTGTACTTAATTCTCTATGACCGTTCAGTGGCTTTGTACCACATTGACATTGACAAGACATTACTTTGAACCACTTCTCAAACAGGGAGTTCATGTCAAATTTTAACCAGACCACCTCAGCACAAAAAAGCTTGATTATACTGATGGATCACAGATCCAGGTTACATCATTTCTCCAACGTACTGTTCTGTAAACACAAGACGACAGGAAGTTTGCCAAAAGTCATTGAGCTGCTCCTCTCAAATGAAACTGTCCAAAGAGCTATGGGATTTAAATAAAAAGAAAATTTCCATGGGATATGTGCATTGCTGGCTTGGCCAGTAAGCAGTGCCCATTCACAGGTGCCCTGGAGAAGATGGTGGTGAGCTGCTTTCTTGAAGCACTTCTATCTTTGTGTTGTGGGAACAACCACACACTGCAGTTAGAAAGGGAGTTTTGAGATTTTAACCCAGTGACACTGAAGGAACATCAATGTACTTCCACATCAACAGGCTGAATGGCTTGGAGGGGAACTTGGTGGTGTTCACATGTATCTACTGCCCTTGTCCTTCTAGGTGGTGGACATTGAGGATTTGGAAGATGTAATTGGAGGAGGCTTGGTGAGATACTACAGTGCATTTTATAGGTGGTACACACTACTGTCAGTGTGTATCAGTGATGAAGGGAGTAAGATTTGAAGGTGATGATTGTGGTGTGTGTCAAGTGGTTTCTTTATCCAGAGTGTGTCATACTTCTTGAGTAGATTTGCTGGAGCTGCTGTCATCTAGGCAAGTAGTATTCCACCATATTCCCGATTTATGCCTTGTAGATGGTGGACAGGCTTTGGGGAGTCAAGAAGTGACTCACTGCAAGACTCCTAAGCCGTTGACCTTTAGAGGAATAACATTAATCAAATGAATCCCAAATGACTGTGAATTGTGATTGACTGCTTTGGGTTTAAGGATAAGTAATAGGCACTGCAGGAACTCAATCCTCCTGACTTGTTCAGTGACACTTGGAAGAATCTTGCACTCTTCTGCATGACAAGTTAGATTGTTTTTCTTAGGGGACCTAATTGAGGTGCAAACAATTACAAGGGGCACAGTGAGGGTAGATAGCAAGAACATTTTCCCCTTAGCAGAGGGATTAATAACCAGTAAGCATTGTTTTAAGGGGGTATGGGGATGAGAGGGGAATTTGACAAAAATCTTTTCACCCAGATGGTCGGGGTTTCTGCAACTCAGTGCCTGAAAGAATGCTAGAGATGGAAATTCTCACAAAATTGCAGAAGGATTTCGATGAACAGTTGAAATATCAAAGCACACAAGGTCCTGGGCAAAGTGCTGGAAAAAGGGGATAGAGTAGACAATCAGTGTGGACAAAGTGGACCAAAGGGGTTCTTTCAGTGTTGCCAACCGAAACTCTCCGACTAATCTCAACCATTTTCTTTTGTGTCGAGTATGGCTCCAACCAGTGGAGTTTCCCCTGATTCCCATTGACTCCAGTTTGCTAGGGCTCCTTGATGTTACATTTGGTTAAATGCTACTTCAGTGTCAAAGGCAATGATTGTCACCACATCTCGAGAATTTAGTTCTTTTGTAGGTGTTGGATCAGGGCTGTAATGACATCAACAGCCAATTGGCCCTGCTGGTATCCAAACTGAGTGTACACGAGCAGGTTATTTCATTTCAAGTGCTGCTTGATAGAACTGTTGATGATCCCCTCCATCTGTCTGCTGATGATCGCTAGTCAAGCAGTAATTGGCTGTGTAGGATTTATCCTGCTTTTTTAGCATAGAACATACCTGGACAGTTTCCCATATTGTTGGGTAGATGCCAATGTTCTAGCTGAATTGGGGCAGCTTGTCTAGGGGCCGTAGATAGTTTTGTAGTGACTGGGGTAAAAGCAGAGATCCAAGAATGGAAGTTACTTGGGCACATGTATGTAAGTGGTTGAACTCCCTGCATCCATTTAAGCGTATTAAGATAGAAAGTTATTAGCTCAACCTCCCTGTACCTGAGTTAGACTTTGGCTGTTCTGTAATGTTCTCGGCACATCTATTCCAACGCCCTCTTCAGCGGTCTCCTCACCTTGTGCCCTGAATAAATATTTGTTCTTGTGAATGTTGGCTGCCCGTATCCTAATTCGCACTTTAGTCCCTTTCACCCTGCCCCAGGTTTGTTGGCCTGCATTAACTGCCTGTCCAGTTGTGCTTTGCCATTAAACTCCTCATCGGGTCTCAAATCCTTCCATAACCTTGCTCCTCCCTCTTTCTGGAACCTTCTGTAGCACTGCAACCCTCCAAGTTCTCTTTAAGTCAAGCCTCTGGTGGTTTTGTTTTTAACTGACCTGTTCAGAGATGTTATAATGCACTTTGAGAGTAGGTCGGACATGAGCCCAGATCTCCTGGCTCAGTGATAGGGACACTACCACTACAGCACAAGACTCTTTCTGGTGGTTTACTTATTCATCCTTGCTTCATCAATGCACTAACTAGGCCCAATCATTGGTATCCCCTAGTTAAATCTAACCATATCTTTAATTTGCTCCTGTTTTAAAACCTATCTCAAGCGTTGGTGTAATATCTACTATTCAGGCTCAGCATTTTGTTTGATAATGTCCCTTGTAAAGCTGCTTGGGCTGCTGTACCACATGAATGTTAATGTATTATTAAGCATTTGGCTTGTTTTGTCGTTGATGTTCTGAGTTCTAGCATTTAAGGGTCAAACCCCATACTATTGACAAAAGTAGCCTGTGAGGTTGCTGTCTCTGAATACAGGCTCAAGGAGTCTTCCAGAATCTCAGCAGTGTAACCTTATATCAGTGTGCTCATTTTGGCCTTTCATTTGTAAAATTCTTCATAATTGTTCTCATTATGAACTCATTGAATGCTGCAAAGATCATCTCCCTTTCCAACTGTGATGGTTCTGAGGTTACTTTCAGCAGAAAGTGCCAACATAATATGACAGACAAAAAAAAACTTGTCTGTGTGCCCAAACTTATCATCACAAATTTTTTGAGGAACACTTTATTGTTAACTCACGAGAAACCAACGTGATCTCCTTTAGTGAGGGGGTTGAAGTGTTCTATTTGGTAACTTACCTTCAGTTACCACCAGCACCTGCCTGAGTACAGTTAATGGGCATCAGCCATTTCTGTCTGACTTGGAGGTGCGATGCCTGCTGTTGGTGATATACATTACCATAAATTCAAAGCAAACACCCTTTTTGCTGAATGTTCCCCAGTCCAGGGGTGTTAACACCAACCCAACAGCACGTATGATTGTATTTCCAGCCCAAGTGGCAGGTTGAACATTTAGCTTACCAATAGCCAGGAAAAAAAAGCTGTTTCCCCTCTAGTGCTTGGACAGGTTTTTGTTGCCAACTGTGCTACAGCCACTGGCTGTGTTGGTAGAAACAACCTGTTCAGATAGGCTGGTCTCAGCCTTCCAATAATGCCATTTTGTTTATATTACATTTCAAACACCAAGCCACAACAGCCATCAGCCATCAGAGTCTTAGGGTTTAGGTTTCCACTTATCATGGCACATCGTATATCGAAAAATAGTAAACAGGAGCAGGAGTTGGCCAATCAGCTTTCAAACCTGCTCTGCTATTTAATATGATCATGGCTGATCATTCAACTCAGTAGCCTCTTCCTGATTTCACCCCATAACTTTTAATCCCATTGCCTCTAAGAACTACATCAAACTCCTTCAATTAAGTCATCTCTTACTCAGCTGAGTGCCAATGGACAATAGCTGAGCCGTCCCAACCTTTCTTCTTAAGAAAAACGGCATTCCAGGTCTTAGTGTGGTGAACCTTCACTGAACGGCCTCTAACACATTTACATAAAATCATAAGACATATGTACAGGAGTAGGCTGTTCAGCCCCTCGAAACTGCTGCACCATTCAATAGGATCATAACTGATCTGGCATTCCTCACATCCACTTTCTTGCTCCTTCCCCATAATCCTTGATTCCCCGACCTAGTCATGACGACAGGATGTCAGGTGTAGTGATTGGGACCGGCTTGAGCTCATCGACTGTGGGGTTCTTGATTGGAGTTGTTAACCTGGGCCAATCAGGAAAGCCTTGGATCACCAATATAACCAGAAAATTAGAATCTCTTCAGTTAAGGGCTGGCTGGCTACCAAAACACTTCAGACATATGATCCCCAAAACTATCAACATTGGGGGATTTCCTCATCTCATGTTTGGTTTTGTTAGAGACTCATTGATGGAAACTAATTGGTCCATAACTCCACTGCTGTCTTATTGGGGTTGATCAATGTCTGCCAGGGAAAGAAAGCTGAACTAAAAACGTTACATATGACTTCAGACTTGCAGTAATGTCATTTACTCTTAACCACCACCTGATATGATCCAGCAAACCATGTAGCTGCATTTAGGAAGGTAGCCAACCTCAATTTCGATAACGCCAATTTGGTGTGGGTAATAAATGTTTGTCTTGCCAATGACATGCTACTCCCCATGGATGACATTTTAAAAATGCACTTGCCAGGGACGTACTGGATGAATCACAATCTCTTTTTCTCTAGGAATCGCTATATTTGGTTTTGAGAGTTCAAGCAACACATTACAATAATGTGACAGTATGACATTACAGGGAGCAGTGTACTCTTACTGTTGGTGTTGGCCTGCACTAATGAAGTGAATTGCTCTGCTGAGCAGTGCAGTGAAGGAGTTGTATTGAAATTGGCAGCACAATGTGTAATCGCACGCCAAGAAAGAAATCACAAGTTTTTAGTTTATATGTTCTTGCAACATTTATTCTGCATTAGTGCAAGGCATGAGACGGACACTGATGACACAGGTCCATCATGATGTGTTACCTCCCACCTGTTAATTAACAAGAAGTAACCCAATTTTTAAAGGCTGAGACAAATGCTAACCAAGAGCAAGGGTCAACTGCTGTCATACTTTGTCTTTTTGCGCACCACAGTATCCATTTTTGGACTGCTTTGAAGTTATCTGTCTTCTAGACTGCTAGCTGGTGACAATAAAGTGACTATCTGCAGCCTTGGAACTATGCTACTCTTGTGTATAACACGTACCATATTCCTCATCTACTTTGCCAGAGAACAAGTCCCTGTCCTCTGCTGATAGAGGAAAGTTGGAAAATCATTCATTTTGAGTTGTTGTTTTGAATTAAAAATTGGAAGAGGATCTGACCCGGCAGAGCTCTGGGAAAAATAGTTGCAAACAAAGCCTCTGAGATCAGATAGGCCTTCATATTCGTAAATTCTCTCCGTATCACCGCCTGCCTTTGGCACTCACAAGGACTATATTCACACCCTCTCTAAAATCGGATGATACAACAATTGTGCAACTTCAGATTCAATCAGGAAAGCAATAAGTAAATAAAAACTGAAAGCGCTATGGATGCTGCAAATCGCAACCAAAAACAGAAATTGCTGGAGAAGTTCAACAAGTCTGGCAGCATCTGTGGAGAGAAATCAGAGATAATGTTTCAGGTCTAGTGACCCTTCCTCAGAAGATGTCGAGGAAGGGTCACTGGATCTGTAACATTAACTCTGATTTCGCTCCACAGATGCTGCTAGACCTGCTGAACCTCTCCAGCAATTTCTGTTTTTATTTTTGAAGCAATAGGTAAACCTCTTTTAACTAATAGATAGATAGAACAGTCCGCAAAAAAATGTTAAAAAATGAGCTTCTGGGATCATCGTATGTTACTTCATGTGTGTATCTACACTAGGCCATTGGTACCTGATAGAGGTGGTTAAAGGTGCAATACACCTTGATATAGACCAGTACAGAAAAAGGATGAAATGCTTTGATAGTTAAGTGGCTACTTGTGTAATTGGTATGTTAATTGATTGACATTGTGGATTTTTGGGTTTGAACAGGATTAGCCCTAACTTTGTAATTCATCTTTGTGGCAACTAATATTAAACTCAAAAAATCCTCTTCCTAATTTTTTATTATCAACAAAGTATACTACAGAAGTCAAACCAGTTCCATCTTCTATTCTTCCTTGATTCAATTGCTGTTGGTGTGCATCCTGGCAAAATCCGCTTATCCTTTTTCCAGAAGAAACATATTTGCATTGTGCTGTAACCCATTAGAAGGCTTTGATTGTCTCTTACCATCCAGCAGGCGAGATAAATAATGGCTGCTACTAATTGGAAAAGCAGATTACCTCAGTCCATTCATACTATGCTTATACTACTTTAGTAATAAATTACAGTGGGAATAATTTTCTGTTTGTGATGTAGTTTTTAACTCAGTGCCCATTATGAATTGGGGTTAGATGTACAGTGTATTTTAACAGAGCAGAAATGTGATTGATAATTTGGAAAGTTCACCCAGACTGGAAAGTACTGTAAAAATTGTGAAGTTTTTCACCATCCTGGAAACCTAAGCCTTCTCTTGATTCACATGCACTGGCATTACACTTCATTACAAAAGGGCTTTGGAAGGGAAGCATTCTGCTCACTTGCATACTGAGAAAATACTGTTGATGCCAAGCACAAAATACTTGGTAGTTGGCATAACGTATTACTAGCAGCTCGCTTTGATACAAAGCATCCAATCTTCAACTCCTGATGGTATAAGAAAGCTGCCTGAACTGAGCCCCAATGATCTGTGCTGATGTTGGCCTCATCATGTATTGTACTGCACTGGTGGTCTTGTGTCTGCATTTTGCTTCCCCCATGCTTTCTACTGTCTATGGCTTGGGTTTGGGTAGGTTGTACTGCTCTGTTGAGTTTGCTGTACTTAGCTCAGGTGAGTCTGTTGTATCTCTGTCTTTATGTTATTCCAACAGTAACTTTTCTGAATCCTGTTAAGTGCCATCAATTCTTTCCGAACATTCTGATTTACAGCATACTGATAACTGCCCTCTCTCTCATATAATTCTTCTAATCCTCTCTTCTTAGAGACTCAATTACACATGACTATTGATGTATCATCATCTTTTACATATTCTGATTATTGCATAACATAGAGAGGCCCCTTACAGGAGAGATAGTGTCTTACCAGGAGGCTGAGTTCAAGTCCCTCCTGCTCGAGAAATGTGCAGTAACATCTCTGAACAGGTTGACTGGAAAATATCTGCCACACCCTGGGATTGCTATTTGATTCACACTGTCAGTGCAGGAGGCGAATATTACATGGTGGGTTGGGGGACAGATTACTCATCCTCCTGAAAGAAAAGTCCATTGACAGCTCATCGGCTGTACACAAGGCAGTACTACATTGAGGGGCAGCCTTGGTAAAGTGAGAGTGGGACATTTGTTTCCTCAGGGCCAGGAAGATCCTGTGTCCTCCTCTAACAAAACAGCTGCCAATTAATTTGATTGGTCAATGCCAAAACAATGTCAGAGACAATGGTGGCCTCTATGGGGACTATAAGGGCACACTGACAAGGAGCTGATTGATCCTGGACTGTGAGGTAAATTCAGGGTTTTGGGTTGGGGAGGGATTGGCCACCAATTGGGATAGTTGGGATAGAGATGGGGTTAGGGGGTGAAGGTAACGAGAAGGAAGGAGGCACAAAGGGGTCGTTTCTCATCTTACATCTATGCGTGTACCTGTTAAATTAATTAACAGCATTACAGTTCAACACTGGGCCAATTTTAACCTCATACATCTGATGGGATCAAATGCATCATCAATTTTACACTTGGTTTTCCTCTCTGCTATTATGCTACAGCAATGTGGGCATGTGTAAAACTCGGTATTCCATCTAGTCCTGTGAAATTACCACCCATGTAGTTAAATTCCCCCTGGACTAACTCTCGTGGCTGATCTGGGTTAATGTGATGTGACAGACAACATGCGCCCCTACTTGCTGGGCCTGTGACCCTGCCCAGTTTGCACCCTGCACACTGCAGAGATGCACCCACTGGCTGACAGTTGGATAAGCAGCAGGAAGTTGAAATGATTTGTGAGAGAGTGAGTCCGTAGACTTCTTGGACCACCATTCTCCTGGACCCCAGGCAGTCATACAAGACTGGTTTGGATTCTGAAAGTGATGGCATCTCTGTGTATTTGAGTGAATTCAAAGGGGCAGCTTTCCAACTTAGCCCTTGGGTGTGTAATTCTGGTGTTGTCAATTAGCTGTTCCTGTAGAAATTACCAGAGTTTCATTTTTTACTGAAGTCATAAATAAATGAGTGGTTCTAATGGGCAGCCAATTCAATGTAGCAGCACCAAGCCTGGGCAACAATGCAACACACCTTATATTTCAAGGAATGAGGCATTTACAGCACATTAAAATAAAGGTTGCATACTATGGATGCTGGAGATCCAAATTAAAAACAGAAAGTACTGGAGAAACTCAGCAGATCTGGCAGAATCTGTGGAGAGAGAAGCAGAGTGAATGTTTTGAGTTTGATTTGACTCATGTTCAGTTGTGAAGAGAGTCACACCAGACTTGAAATGTTGATTCTGTCTGTCTCTCTCTGTCCCTCTCTATCTCTATCTATCTATTTCTCTATCTCTCTCTCTCTCTCTCTATCACTCCCTCTCCCCGCTTCACTTCCTCCACAGATGCTGCCAGACCAGCTGAGTTTCTCTACCAATTTCTGTTTTATTTTTATATCATTCATTCTGTAAACTTATTTATAAACAAGGTGTAAATGGGGATAACTCCCGAATGATATCTTATGGTGTTCTCATTGGAGCTGCAGTAAAGTGTGAAGGTTTTCACACTCTGCCCAGTTGAACTGTTAAAACACTCAGCAAATGCAATTATAGATTTTGCCCTTTCAAATTTGGCTTATGTCTAGAGGGAATATCTTGAGCTGTATTACATCAGGGTAAAGTGCTAATGGTTGGTCATTAATACATTCCCCATTTTAACCATAGATTTTTTATCAAGCATTGTAATCTGTCACACCAAAAATATTAAATGTCAGCAGCTTTGAGAATGGAGAAATGTTGATTGTGCATGACCTCTGAACATTGCTGAAAATAGCTTCTAATCTATATATATATATATATATATATATATATAATGAGACAGTGAATATAATTTCATGTTAGCCCGTGAAAGCTATATTTAAATACTTCTAAAAATATTTCAATTCAATATTTCCTTTCGCTGTAAGATATCCTAAAAGGAAAAATGGATCAGACTAATTTTCTTAAAGGCCAGCTCCGTTCAAATCTCTTACTTCTTTGTAAGTGAGGAAGATTCATATCTGAAGCAGATTGTAAATGGTTTAGGTTTACAAAAATAGAAATTACCAGAAAAAAAAACTCAGCTGATCTGGCAGCATCTGTGGCGAGAAATCAGAGTTAACGTTTTGGGCCCAGTGACTGACCCTTCTTCAAAACAAGAAGACTTACCCTTAATGGATCAAGCCATTTCTTCTTGTGCCTGCTATCTGAATATACAGCAGACAAGAACTGGAGCCCCCAGTCTGGTGATACGGTAGTTGTGTTGTTGTAATGTCACTGGCTTAATACTCTCGAACCTCAGGTTAACATTATAGGGATCTGAGTTTGAATCCCACCATAGTGGCAGAGTGAAATTTGAATTCAGTATTAAAAAGAAAACAGAACACTGTTGATTTCATGAAAAATCCTCTGGTTCACTACTTTCCTTGAGGGAAGGAAATCTGCTATCCTTACCCAGTTTGGCCTACTGTGAGCCCATATTCGAAGTAATGTGGTTGACTCTTAACTGCCCTGAATATAATTAAAGATAAGCGCTGGACTAGCCAGTGATACCCATATCCAATGAATGAAAAGTATTCAGCCCTGGCTGATTGCATTCCATCGGTTTCAAGGTCATAGCAGCATTCTGAGGAATTTTCATTAGTTCTTACCCTTTCTAATCCCTACAACTTCCACCCTGAACTGCTAAAAGCTACTTATCCAACTTCTTGAATGATGATTTTTTTTTGTATTATCAAGTCGGCAAATCCCGCAGCACAAAACTCAAAGCCCAAGTCTTACCCATGGCTGCTGCCACTTGACTGAGCTTCTGCTTTAGAATAATGGAAATATATCATGAATGTGCTGCAAGTTGATGCGAAATCAGTTGTTAATTTTAAATCTGAAATAGAAAAAAATTTTTGTTAAGCAAGTGTGCTGTGGGAGATGGACCAAAGACAGGTACACAGATCAGCCATAATCTCATTGAATGGTAGTACAGACTCAAGGGGCTGAAGGGATGACTCCTTTTCCTAGTGCCATTCAGCTCTTCTTATTAGGCAAGTCCTTGAAACCAAGGATGATATTTTTTAATTCCTGGAGTTGTGGCTCCTGAGGTTTCGAAACAGTCCACTGCTGGATCCGCACACCCGTCTGCAGGCGGGGTGAGTTTTAAGAGCCGGGAGTGTGGAATGCTCAGGTTTTCAGATCTTCCTTCTGCTCTTTGCGCTCGATCGCTACCTGGTCCTATTGATTGGCACCTTCTCCAGTTTCGATAGCTTTGACAGCTCCAACTTCTCCTCTCACCCTAGTATCCAAGGGCCCACAAGTACCTTCCAGGTGAAGCAACACTTCACCTGCACTTCCAAGAATCTAGTCTACTGCATTCGCTGCTCACAATGTGGTCTCCTCTATATTGGGGAAGTGAAGCATAGACTTGGCAACTGCATCGCAGAACATCTACATTCTGCTCGAAAAAAAGACCCTGAACTATCTGTTGCTTGCCATTTCAATGCACCACCTTGCTCCCTGGCCAACA
Organism: Stegostoma tigrinum; assembly: GCF_030684315.1. NCBI lineage: Eukaryota > Metazoa > Chordata > Chondrichthyes > Orectolobiformes > Stegostomatidae > Stegostoma > Stegostoma tigrinum. The sequence goes on from NC_081376.1 coordinate 12,366,073, forward strand.
TCTCTGTCCCCAGCTTGCTGCAGTGTTCCAGTGAAGCCCAACACAAGCTGGAGAAACAACACCTCATTTTCCGCTTGGGGACCCTGCAGCCCTCCGGACTCAATATTGTGTTCAATAATTTTAGGACCTAAACACCCCATGTCCCAGCTCCCCCCACCCCACACATCAGACCTTGTTATGACATAGCGTGCCACTACACACCCCCTGTTGTTAGTCGCTAATAGTCCCCATTAACAACTATTCACCCTCCCACCCTGATCGTTAGCAACTCCTTTGTCTGTCCAACTGTCTTTCTCTTTGGGCTCTATCCTATCATTTACACCCTACCCCACCCACCTCCCTATTTTCTGCATATAAACTGACATTTTCCCAGCTACCATCAGTTCAGAGGAAGGGTCACTGGACCCAAAACGTTAACTCCGTTTTCTCCTTCACAGATGCTGCCAGATCTGCTGAGCTTTTCCAGCAACTTTGTTTTTGTTGCAGTTTCAATAGTCTTGGCTAAGAGATTCCCATGAGTCAGTGGGCATAATGTATTTTTCAGGTTGGCTTTGACAACCTCCTTGAAGCTTTTGTTTCTGCCTTCCTGGTAATCACTTGTCATGACAGAGCTCAGAGTAGAGAGGTAATTTTGGAAAACTTTGTCTCGGACATGCAAGACGATGTGGACTGCCTGAGGCAGCTGATTGACTGTAACCATGGCTCAATGCTGGGGATCTTGGTCTAAGAGAGGACACTGATATTGGAGAGCTGATCCTGCCAAAATGTGTCGGATTTTGAGGAGGCCTCACTGATATTTCTCTCAGGATTTGAGGTATCTCCTGTACATTGTCCATGTCTGACGCTGACAGAGGGCAGGTGACACTGCTGCCCTGCAGACTGTGAGCTTGATGCTAGGTTTGACATTCTTGTCATCAAACACTCTGTAATACAAATGGTCAAAGGCTGCACTCACCACTGGAGGTGATGTCAGGTATGATGAAGGTGTGAGAATTGATCCACGTTGTTCAGTGTCTCACCATGGGTCTAGTCAGGGGACAATGATGTTTAGTGGAGGCAAGTGTGTGGAGAATCCTTGTCTTCCACTTTTTCACCTCAGGCCCAATCTCTCATATGCTTCGGTGAATGGCTTGACAACGGTTTGAAGCTCAGTCTCTGAGTATGTACAAATCCTGTGTACTGCAGCTCCATGACAAAGGTGTGGATTTTAATGTGGTCAGACATCCTGAGGTGGTTCTCAGGAATGTCATTAAACAAAATTTGACATCCAGTCACTTAAGGAAACATATGGATGGGGGCAAAGGTTTGGCTAAAGGTGTTATTTTGGTGGAGTCTCTTACATGAGGAGAGTATGTTAGAAAAGAGAGAGAAGGGAATTCCAGAGCACAATCCAAGGCTAAAAGGAAGGAAATGATTTTAGCTGTCAAAATTCAGATATTCCATCATTTATGTAAATGGTCGGTTAAATTCAGTTTTAATTCAATTGTAGATTTAATTGGGAATTTTGTTGTATTGTTGTATGAACCATCCATACAAAGGCATGCCACACAAAACAGGGCTTGCAGGAAAAAAACACCTTGGATTGGTTACTATAGCAACAATAACAGCAATTCAGAATCTGTAGCACTAGAACAAAAACTTGAAATGAAACTGAAGCATGGCTTTCTCGTGGTTGCTCAGCAACAATAGAGCAGATTGAGGAGCTAGTGAGCAACTGTGATACAGCCTTTGTGTGAAACAGATAGAGGAACAGCTATGTGATTAGAATGTAGATTGACAGAAAGAAAGCAGGCTGAAATTATGGTGTAGATTCACTTAAATACTGGCTGAGGCTATGATCTGACTCCAACTGGCATCCATAGGAGGCACTGGGATCATTTAACCGCAGCATATTTTTAACAAGTTAGGGGGAAGATGTAATAATTATATTAATTTTCTTTAGAGCCTTGCTCCATTTACCTCATCGTTCGCCTCGCCTCCACCACCCACAGGGCCTCTTGCCTGTTCTTTCTCGATTCACTAGTTTTGGCTGTCTTCCATTTTTTTTTTCTAGTTGTTGCGTTCATTATTCCTGACAGTTCTGCAAATCCTGTCTAAAAGCAGTGGGAACAGACAACACTGAGCTGTGCCTATCCTCTGGCAACCCACTCCCTCCTCACCCAGCTCCCACTGAAACACAAAGTGGACCGTGTGAGACAACAGGATATTCTTCTGTGTGCAGGAATCAGTGCTCTGGAATTCCCTCAATATACCTCAGAATCTCTTGTGTCAAATGTTCCTTCAAACCTGTGGGCAGGATTTAATGGACCTCTGCTCAGGGTTTGTAGGTGCTGGGAGGCTGGGTACCACTAAATTAACAAAGTGGACTTCTCACCTTACTCATGTGTGTACCCACCCTCACTTTCACCAACCCCTGACTTTCTGCACTTTTAATGGATGAATTTGGGCAGTCGCACTCTAATATTGATCCATTAGTGATTACTTAAAAGCCACATTCTGGTGGAAGTTAAGAGCAGGGGCCCTCTTTCAGCACTAGAACCCCAAGGAGAATATTATTGGATCCTCTCTCTTCCCTGCCGGCCTCTCCATGAAGAGCAAAGCCATCCGCGTGATTCGTACCCCATCTACAGCCTTAAACGTTAATCTCCTCCAATACTGGCCCATCAAGGCTGTAGTGTGTACCATCTACAAGATGCAGTGAAGCAAGTGCATTTTTGCAATTGACCAAGCCAATAGAACATTGTGTCTGTTGTGAGGAGGACCTTTCTCAGAGACCTGCTAACCAGCAATCTGGACAGAGCAGTGATTATTGCTCAGCTGGAAGGAAATGCCAAGTTAGGGGGCAATGGGAAGGGAGGTGCGGTTCTAAATTCATTCGGGAGATGGGGCATCACTAACAATGCCAGCATTTATTTCCCATCCCTAAATGTTCTTGGTGAGACAGTAAGCTGCCTTGAGTCACTGCAGTCCCAGCATAGGTACACCCTCAGCACTAACAGAAAGGGAGTCCCAGGACTTTTCCCCAATGGCACTAAATGAATGGCAGTATTTTAATTCTAAGTGAAGAATCTTATTAATATGCAGTGATACTTTTAGGTGGTGGTGCCCCCATATGCTGCCTCTCTCCTAAGTGGTTAATTTATGGTTTAGTGAGATTCAATCGAAGGAGCTTCGGCAACTTGTTGCACAGCATCTCGTAGATTGTACATACTGCAGTCATGGTGGGCCACTGTTGCGGGGGGTTAACGTTTAGGTTGGAGATGGGGTACCAGTTGTATGGACTGCTTCGCATCTGATAGCTTTGGTCTTTTCAGGTGTTTTTAAGCAAATGGACAGCATTCCATCAGACCATTGGTTTGTGCCTTGGAGATTGTGGACAGGCATTGGAGAAAATAAGGACATAAAGCACTTGCCACAGAATTCCCAGGCTTCTGACCAGCTCATGTAGCCATGCATGTGGCTGATTCATTGATGCTTCTGGCCAGTGAGTGACCCTGACTTGGCAATAGGCCAGCACTGCTAATACCATTGATTGAGGGATGTCATTGGATTTTCTCTTGTTGAGTGCAACTGTAAAGTTCATGTTCGGAAAAAAAAACCTCTTTACAGTATAAGAGATGAAAAGGTGTAGAGATGAGTGAACACAGCAGGCCAAGCAGCATCAAAGGAGCAGGAAACCTGGTGTTTTGGGTCCGAACCCTTTTTTTCTGAAGAAGGCCCCAGACCTGAAATGTCAGCTTTCCTGCTCCTGTAATACTGCTTGGCCTGCTGTGTTCATTTGGCTGTACACCTTGTTATCTCAGATTTTCCAGCATCTGCATTCCTTCTATTACTTTACAGTAGTTTTGTTTGGCTTCACAGCCTCATATTCAATTAGCCACCCCATGGAGAAGCAACCCCACTCACTGGCTGGTATTGACACCATGAACCCAAAGTGGTCATATCAGAGTGAGTTGCAAGCTTACAATGTCATATCATCATCCACCCAAGTCGGTTTCCTAATTCACAACTGTTTTCATACAGAGCAACGCCACTGCTTTTGTATAGAGTGCTTTTTCTCAATTTAATCATTCTGCTTTTTTCTTGGTAGGCCCATGTTGCTTTTGTCAGAACATATTTGGGCTACCTACTTTGTCATGAATGCCTTTCCTGTTAAAATTATGGGTAATTATCAAAAGTATAACCTTTGCACATGTTTCTGAAATAATCTGTGGGAATCAAAAATATTTTTGCATGAGTAAATACACTTGGAGGTAGTGACGTGGGCTCACAGACGTTTTATCACGCAGCAGGACTTACGTGAGACATTTGATTTCCATCACTTGACTCTTGAAATTTGTGTGAACCTAACTCAGAATGATGCACACACTGGACATTATTAATTTGTTCCAAACAGGGTGGATTTTTTTCTCAACTTGAAGCCATTGGGTTATTTGGCACAAATCTCAGAGCTTTTCTTGGTGTAGGTGGCCTGAGAACCACTAAAATTGCCATTTTATTGAGATGCCTAACAGACAAAGGCTAGTGTCATACTCCATTTAATGTTGCCGTTTCCAACCAGAATGATACAAGGAAGCACAGAGGGGAAGGAATGAAATTGTCCATTTCTTTTCTTGTGGCATTTTCTTAATTCCACAGCCGTGAGCTCCCCAAGAAGATAATGTATTAAAGGCCGCATCCACATTGAATACCAACCAAGTGTGATTGACAAGGGAATGCTCAGTCAACCAGCTTTTCTGCAGCAACATGCAAGATATTCAATACCACCTGGTACAAATGAATCCATTTAATTGGCACTCCACCTTAAGCAACAATCAACACCTTCAATGCATTGTTTCTCCAGTGTGTGCCATCTACATGATATTGTGTAGCAATGTGCCAAAAATATTTTTGTACCAACTCCCAAACCTGCAGTTTCCACCATCTAGAACAGCAAGGCGAGTAGGTGTATGGGAACACCATCACCCTAGTTTGCTAAAACTCAAACCGTCCTGAGCTGAAGGCATGTTGCTATTCCTTCATTGTCCACGTGTCAAGATCCTGAAGACCCTGCCTAACATCTGTGAGGGAGGAGTGGTATCAGAAGGAGACCTTGCGTCACTCCCTCTGGGCAACTAGGAATGGGCAGTAAATGCCAACTTTATCACCAAAGCCCACATTCTAACATTGAATAAAAAAAAGTTGATTTAATGTAACTCTGGCTCGTTATGCTGTGATGCTTTGACTTGTTGGTATGCAAATGAGGAATAACACTTAAGTTCATGTTTTGCCTTTCCCTGCTGATGGTTAGGAACAGGAGCCACAAGCAAACTTGACAACTCTTTGAGTTTTTGCAATGGTTGCCAGTTTTATCAGAAGGCTAATGGTTCCTTGTTATGGAGTGCTTAGCAAGATAGCTCACAGACCAACATGGATATCAAATACTGGTTAATCCTGGCAGCACTGTCACTGGCTACACTGATGATTAAGAGTAAAGTATGAGCAGGAAGAGTATCATTTGGCAGTCGGTGTATTCCTGTGCTCCTACTGGGTGGTCACAGGTTGCAGTGAGCTGATGTTAGAAATTTAGTGCAAAATAGTGACCATTTCCAATCCAGACTTCTTTGGAACATGCCTTCCATGGAGAGCTAAATTTAGTCCCTCTAAACGGTTACTGCGGACTCCAAGGAGTTAATGATTTTGTCTAAGCTTGGCTTTTAGTATGTGAGCAAATTGAACACAGATGGCAGTGAGGTTCCTGAAGGAAAATTAGCTTCTGTTTGGACACATATATGTATGTTGTGGTAGCTCTTAATTCCTTGGAGTGTAGATTTGCAGGAATACCCTCTGATGTGTACATTGTGCCGTTGTTATTCCAGTTAACTCCGCAGGTGTGAAGTCACCATTACAGTAATGGGTTTGATGTTGCCAACTCTGGCAAGATGTATTGCTGGAGACTTTATTGTATGACTTTTCACTTCCAACTGCCCAGTCCAGTCAAATGGCTTTTAATCCTGAGCCAAATTATTATATCTAGTGAAAGAAGCATTTTTAAAAATGTCTATATGATAATTTTCTCTAAAATTTCTTGTAGCAGAGAGAGAGAGAGAGACCGAGAGAGAGTGTCGCTGCTGCTATTGTACTGGATTCCTATTTGACTTGAGCCATGTACTGGAGTAATTTGATACTTTACACAACAGCAGATCTTTTCCTGTTATTGTCAAGTTTTTTTGTCTGTTACTATCTTTTAACTAAATCAACAGTGCATTACTTGATTTAATGAGAGGGTGTTTGGGAAATGACTGCAATATTCTATCGCTAAGGGATAAATCTTCAGAGTTTGTAGTTGTTGCCCAAGGGCCTTGCTAAATGGGAAGATGTATTGGACAATTAGGTGTGGAGATTACTGCACTCAATCCAATTTTCTGCTCATAAAAATTAATGGCCGGTAAAGCTGGAGGGCTGTGAATTGATGTACTGCTTTGTATAGCAAATAGTCTCAGAAACCATGCTGTCATGCAAGGCTGTATAATAAGTTTATAAGATACATCCATTTTCTTTCCTGATCTTTTCTGAGACTAAAAGAAGAATGAGGGGCTGGAAACAGAAGGATATCTCATTTGGTCATTAAATACATAGGAAGATATAGCAATCATGTACTGCACACGAGGATTGCCTTGACAAGATGTACAATGTGCAGCCAGGTATGGTCAGATACTGAGCATGGGAAAGTTGGGAAGAAGTTTATTCCTTTATGAATGAAAGTTTTGACTTAGGCAGAAATGGTTCTTTGCTCCACTTTTACAAAGTTCACAACCTGGAACTGAACCTACCTTTCATCCTCTATAGGAAAATACAGCCTAATTACTTCCAAGCTCTGATTTGCCCTACAGAAATATTGTCTGGACCAGAAAGGAATTATAGCTTCTCATGCAACTTTACGGTGAACACAACTCAATAATAAGAGAAGTATTTATTCTTTAATGTGGGGAAGATAGGAAAACATCTCCTAAATGCTGTAAAGTTATATTTGATTCTAGTAAAAATGTTTGGAGAACAGGCTATTCTGCTAGCCTTCAGTTTCAGGCCAGCTTCTTCAGGTTTCTTCAGGTCAGCTACAGGCACAATAGCAATTTTTGTTTCCCATTTCTGACTGTTCTTCAGACTTTGTCTCTTATTCCTTTAGCAGCCAATGTTTACCACATCCTGGTCTTGTAGCTGACGACAGATTCCAATCAGTATTGCTCACTGTATTCTCTCCCATGGGTGCTAAGCAAAAGCAATCATGCAGTTTGATTTCACCCAAGGTCGTAGTTCTGGTGTTCATTCCTTTATTTTTAAGAAAATTCCCTCTTTTACTAAACCTAACTTTTTAAAAAAAATTCAGGTACTACAAGTTTTATAAGGAAAAGTTCAAAATGCTTCAGTGTAGATGGCCAAAGCTGTGTTGTCAGGCTACTGCAGCTGCCACGGCGAAAATTATTTTGTGATTTACTTCAACCTTCTCCTAGAATTTGAATTGTTGGTTTCTGTGTGTGTGCTCTTGTGTAGCTGCATGATGATACTGTTATGTTTTGAGCCTTTGAGATGAAGTAATATTTTAGTTTCTGTAACTGAATTAATTAACTGTGAAACATTGGAATTGGTTGAAACCAAAGCAACAGAACAACAGTCGAGAACAAAAGACCACTGGGCTATTTGAAATCTTACCTAGCCCTCTGGCTGTTGCAGTGTAGAAAACAGTGGCATTTTTCTTAAGTCTGGTGGAGTTTTCCCCTCCATAATTCTTGCTGACGAATGATTTCAAACATTTAACTGATCTCCCAATATCAGATTTCACATAAATGTTGGATAAGTTAAATTCTTGTCCTGACATTGGTTCACTTACCCTGCTGTGGAGGACACTGTCTCTTTTTGTCTAACTAGATTTACATATGAGGGTGAACAGCTACAATACATGTGCCTACAATATTGGCATTTTTGGGATGAAACTATGCAGTTAAAACAAAGAGGAAAGGACCATTTCGTCCACTGAATTAGAATGTAAGCATTAAACAAAGCAGTCCACTTGAATGGCTCCCCCATCCATCATGAACACTCACGCCCACTGCCTCAAGCAGGATGCACTACCTACAATTTCCTAAAGGTTTAATAACAGGATCTCCAAATCTCATGATCTTTGTCACTTGGAAGTTAAGGGTAACAGGAGCAAGGGAACAGCACCACCTACAAGTTCCCCCTCAAAGCAAATGCCATCCTAACTTGGAAATGTATTGCCGTTTCTTCACTACTGCCAGGTCAAAGTCCTGGAACTCTTGACCGAATAGCCCTGAGCAAGATTATCATGCAAAGTGCATAAGTTCAAAAAGGCACCTTACCAACACTTATTCAGGGCCAGTTAAATACGGACAGTCTATGAACGAATGAATATTTTAAAAATGGTAATGACATAATTACATTTTCTACATAGCCATCTTCTTCTTTTTGTTTGAAGTTGCTGCTTGCACTGAAAAAAAGTTCAACTCATTGGTACCCCTCAAAATGTAGACCACCAGCATGAATGTACCTTGACACGGAGGGCCTCAATTAAATCCAACAGTACCTCACCAAAATACCCCACTTGCCTGTGCTTGCAACACCCTGACACATACCAAACTGCACACGCTGCACACACACCAAACTGGGGACACTGAAACCAGCTGCAGCTGTGCCCCGGTTGAAACCAACTAGCTCAGCACAGACTGAAAAGCTACCTTGCAATGGTTTAGATCTGCTTGGTGTACCATGAATTGGGTGCCACACCCTGCATCTAAGGTGTCATGGCAGCAGCATTGCAATGAAAGGTGCCAGTGTGCTCCAAAGTGCACAGTTGGAGTGTAGACTTACTCTAAGTGAGGTGGAGATGTGCCATGGGTGTGTGGTGAGGCTGATACATGTCCGATGCCAGCTTCCGTGGAGGGAGGCTGGAGGCAGTCACTACCAGTGGAGCATGCCCTGAGACACTGGGGACCGCTGTCCAAAATGGAGTCACCAGGTACCCCCTGACTTACACAACATGAACTGTTACCGTCTAGTTTCAATCAGTGTGTGGGAGATTAGAAAACTTAGGTGAGATGACGTACTAATGGCAGTGCTGAATAATGCAAGAATCTTCATAAACAAGATTCCCGTCTCGCTGTTTAGAACTCGGTTGCAGAATTGAACCTTTTTTCTTGATGTCAAGAGTCTTATTTATTTGATTTTTCCAAATTTTCCCAGTGGAGTCGCCATTGCCCATGTTGTTCAGGAGCCCGAAAGGTTCCGTGTACCATTTCGTCTCCTGTCTTTCTGTGCTAATCCTGAGTTACTCACAGTAGTATCCTAGAGTTTAATCTTCCTGTAGACTTCAGGACAGTACCAGCAGGCCTGGACGTGGGGTGCCCTTGGAGCAGAATGTGATGAAAGATTTCTCCATAATGCTGGACCATCCTGAGGCAGTAAAGCTCCAAAGTGTGGCACTATGGCTAACTGCTTTGACTGAAGATTACTGAGACACGTTGCAGTAATGTGAATTAAGAAGGAAGAAAACAGGAGCAGGAGTACGCCCTTCAGTCCTGCTCTGTCATTCAGTATGATCATGCTTATCATCCAACTCAGTATTTTGTTAGCGAGTTTTGAGAAGATTTGTAGCTCAGGTTGAGTTTCTGGATGTGAGTTTGCTCACTGAGCTGGAAGGTTAGTTTTCAGACGTTTTGTCACCATTCTAGGTAACATCATCAGTAAGCCTCCGACGAAGCAGTATTTTGTCTCCACTTTCTCCCCACACCCCTTGATCCCTTTAGCCTTAAGAACTATATATAAGTCATATTGAAACTTTCAATGATTTGGTCTCAACTAGCTTCTGCGGCGGAGAATTCCATAGGATCACCACTCTCTGGGTGAAGGAATTGTTTCTTATCTCAGTTCTAAATGGCCTAACCTATATCCTTAGAGTCTGTGACTCCTGGTTCTGAACTCCCCAGTCATTGGGAATATCCTTACTGCATTTATCCTGTCTAGTCCTGCTAGAATTTTCTAGGTTTGTATGAAACTCTCCCCCTTATTCTTCTAAACTTAAATGCATGTACTCTTAATTGATCTAGTCTTCATGTGCCAGTCCAGCCATCTCAGGAATAATCCTGAAATAACTCTACATGAGCAAAGGTCACTTGTGGACAGCATCACAACCAAAGTTCTACCATTCAGGCACAAAGCTCAAAACCAAAAGAATAGAATGCTCAGAATATTCAAAGTCATGACATTGTAAACTTATCAAAGATTAGGCTCACTTTATGGTGACCGACAGCCATTAGGCAGTCTCAGAATTGACTTATCAGAACAATAATGTAAGTAGCAAGGTGACTTGATACATGAATTAATGTCAGTCTCACTTCCTTCAGCTCAAGCAACAATAACTCGTGGTAATTGAGTGAAAAGGATTTCTTTCCCATGGGAAGCATTGAATAAGCCTCACTGGATTTACCATCTGGAGTATTTCATTTCATTTGATTCTGATCCAGAAAATGTTTCCATTTGTCTGCCTCGAATAACATGGTCATAAGACTTAACCTGAGTGTTTTGTGTCTTTGCTTTTGCGGTTCTTCTGATAGTTTTATTAAACTTAGTGAAGCAAGATTGGGTGAGCACCTTTGCTTGTTTCTTCTGTGAGTGATAGAGCTGGATTGCCCTGCCTACACCTATGCTAAGGGCTTTAGTGTGGAGAAAAAAGGCAATGATATGGAAATTCCTTGTGATTGCCCTTGCTTGATATCAGAGATGTGGCAGAAACCTCATCTGAGTCCCCAATCGATGGGGACAATAGCTCTGAGACAATTCTGTATGGGAACCACATCATTGATCTTCCATCTCTCAAATGAGATGTTAAACCAATAACCCATTCACCATTCAGATGAATATGGAAGATCCCATGGTGTTTTTTTTTGAGGAGGGCAGGGGAGTTCTTTCTTGGGTCTTGGGCTATATTTTGCTTTCACCCACATCAGTAAAATAAATAATCTGGTCACTATCAAGTGCAATTTGTGGGAGCTTGCTGTGTGCAAATTGACTGCTGCGTTTCTTCGATTCAAACAGTGAGCACACTTTAATTTGCTGGAAAAGTGATTTTGGGATGTCTTGAGATTGTGAAAGTGTCATTTTTTTTTCTTTATTTCTTCAGCCCATTGTAAGTGGATGTCTCTGAAGCATCTCCACATTGTCAGTTAGAACACTTCCACAGTAAATAATTGCAAATAGTGAGGAATTTTGGTCAGGGGACCAGAAGAATTCCTGCACTTCTTCAGCACTTTACTGTGACAGTATATGCATAAACTCAACCTTTAACATAGGAGAATGTTTCAACTGCAATATGAAAACAAATGGGGCCTGAATCACCAGAAGAGGGACAAACAGGTCCCCAATTTGAGAATCTCAGTGCTACACCCGGCTGTTGAAACATTAATGGTCAATAAGAATGGAGTCTAGCTTGTGCCCCCATATGCTGGAACACCATTTTTCTGTTCACTTCTTTTTTCATGGTCGTCCCTGATTGAACAGTGACTGCTAGGCCACCCCAAAGAACAGTTCAGAGTCAATCACATCACAGTAGGTCTGGAGTCACATGAATGCCAGATTGGATTAGGTTGGCTGAGTTCCTTCCCTTAATGGACATAAGTGAATTTGTGTAAGATATCTTAACACATAAGCCAATGGTATTAACATCGAATTTATGTACAGCTTTACTGAGCAAAAGACAAGTGAGAGATGTACAAAGGGAAAAGAAAATATAACAGCAAACTAACCAGATTGTAAATGCATCTACGGATGTGTAGAAAGGAAGCGATTAGCAAATGTGAGTCCATTAGAGGCAGAGACAAGAGAAATTACGATGAGGTATAAGAAAATGACAGAGGGTAAACAAATACTTTGGCGGAATCTCACCAGGCACTGAGCTAATTAGGCTATGGCGAGATGAGTGGCTGAATCGGGGGAGATATTTGAGGTCCATCTTACCACAGCTTATACATTTTTCTCAAGTGGTGTGGTGAGATTCCTGCTCGCCAGTGGCAAGTTCCCAACTGATAGTCATTATTGTTTGTAAAATGCCTTATTAACAGCCCAACTTGCCATGGCTTTCAATCTTACCAAATTCACAGTGGGAAAGACACATCATGAAGGCAGAAATGTGTTCTTCCTTTCACTTTGGGGTGACCTCGAGGTGATCACAGTCAGTATCCTCCCCTTATTTGGGGTGAGGAGTCAAATAACAGGCAGCACACTATCCATTCTCAGTCTTTCTGCTCTGTTGTAACCTTGTCAAGTGAGAAGGAGGCAGCTATTACAGAAGATAAAAGTGGGTGGAACAGTTAATATCATGGGTGTAGGCGGGGAGGTGTCCAGAGCGAGTGTTCTAAGTCTGCGCAGAAGGCATGCAGGGTCAGTGATATTGGGAGATGTGGTTGGTGAAGGCAAATGAAGAAGATTTTGCAGCAACACAGAGTGGTAGAGCATGAGCCTTGGTAGAAGTTGGGTCCAATAGCAGTGATAGAGTGAGTGAGAGATTGAAACAGGTGGCACTTAACCTGGGGAAGTGGAACAGGGCACTGGCCGTCATCCTACAGTATTGGCATTCCTGCAGATGGCTGAGAACTGTGTTACCCTGTTGCAGTGCAGCTGCATTAATTGCTGTTTGAGCCATGGTGGTGTTTATCAACTCTGAACCCTGCCCATTCTTACCACATGCTGTTTCCAGAATGATTTCTCATTGATACCCTGGAATTCACCGATGTCCCTTTGCTAAGATACAGTGAGAAAACTCTCTGACCCTCAATGTGACAATCACTCTGCTGAACTTGACATGACTCACACTTAGCCAAAAGAAAGGTAAGATTCAGCCTGATGGATCTGCCTTCATGGTAAAATTTGTAAAAACCATTCTGTAATATTAATGAACCAAGAATCTAACAAAAATGAGGAACTTAAAAAGCAAAGTATGAGTGAAGAAATCATACTGGAGAAATTAATGGATGAAAAGTTGATAAACTTCCGAGACTGGATAACTTGCTTCCTAGAATTCTGAATAAGGTAGTTACTGAATAGCGAAAACATTAGTTTTGATTTTGCATAATTCCCTAGGTTCTAGAAAGTTCTCTGTTTATTAGAAGGTGGTGAACAAAATTCTGCCATGAAAAGAAACCAAAGATAATATGGGGAACAATAGGTTCGTTAACTTGGCAGTACGAGCAAGGGAAGTGCTAGGATCCATTATGAGAGATATAATGGGATACTTAAAATCATGCAATATGATTAGGTGGATCTAGTATAGATTTTTGAAAGGGAAATCACGTTTCACAAATGTATTAGAGGTTTTTCAATGTTGTAAATAGTGGAGTAGACACAGGGGAATTTTCAAAAAGCAGCAAGTAGGAAGGTGGCAGCTTTCCAAGGAAAGTTTGAGCTGTGATGGCCAATGTGTGTAAAGCACCATCTGGTTTATCTGAGGAGCTGTGATGGCCAATGTGTGTAAAGCACCATCTGGTCTATCTGAGGAGCCTTCGGATATGATGGTCTTTGTTGTAAGTACTGTGGAGGGAGATAACGGGCTGGGAAGGTGCATAATTGTGGCAGGGGGATGGGGGTGGGAGTTGTTTCTGCTTCCTCTTGGCCCTCTTCTTGGTCAGTTGAGCTTTTCATTCCTGCTGATGTCTTCCAATGACCTTTCAGTCAGCCTCCAGAGATCACCGCCATGAGTGACTATTAACATTGTCATTGTCAGTGTCACATGCACTAACTTCATATTGGATTTCCAGTTGTTCTTTAACAGAGGATTGGATGTTTAGGAGGTTGTGTCCCTGTGCCCAGTTCATAATACAAAGGTTCTTTGGATATGCGGCTGCCATTCAGCTGATGAATATGGTTGAGCCCCTAATGATGGCTTATCCTGTCTATGCTGATAGAATTAGATCACTGTAGGACCTCTAATTTGGTGACTCTGACATGCGAAAAGAAGTAAGGGCATGTCTGAGATAGCAAAAGTGGAAACTGTTCTTTTCTCTTGCCTAGAAACATTCGCCAGGTTTTACTATACAGAGGAGTGCACTAAGATTGCAGGCTTGGTAGACCTGCAGAATGGAGTTCTCAGTCAGTTTGCTGCTGTTCCACACTCTCTTACCCTATGTGTACGTTACAATTGCAGCATTGGTGATGTGTGTGCTGATTTTAGCATCATTGACAGACTGCTAGTGATTGTGGAGTCTAACTGCATGAAGTTACCTACATCACTCCAGTGTCACATAAAACTATCACACAAAATTATGACTTGTGAGCCAGGCTAATATATTAGCACGGATTGAGGATTGGTAAACGGACAGAAAACAGACAGTAGGATTCAATGAACCATTTTGTATGTTATAGTGGAGTGTCACTAGGAACAGTACTTGGGCATCAGCTGTAACAAGATGATGGTGTGATGTATCCAAACTGCTAAATAACATTATGCTCATTGGCAGAGTAAGCTATGAGGGGGTGAGAAGACTACAAATAGATATAGGTTGAGTGAGTGGGCAAAAATACAGCAAATGGAATGTTATGTGGGAAGTACACAGTTATGCACTTGAATCAGAAACAAAAACAGAATATTTATAGAACAGCGACGAATTCAGAAAACTAGCAAAACTGGAATCAGTTTGTATTGCGGGAAAATCTCTCCACAGGTTGGAGTCATACCTGGCACGTAGACAGTTTGTTGTGGTTGTTGGTCAGTCATCTCAGCTCTAGGACATCTCTGCAGGAATTCCTCAGGATAATGTCCTAGGCCCAACCATCTTTAGATCCTTCATCAGTGATCTTCCCTCAATCATAGGGTCAGAAGTGGGATGATTTCGCCACGTTCAGCACCATTCACAATTCCTCAGATACTAAAGCAGTCCATGTCCAACTGCAGCAAGCCCTCATGTTTTGAGTCCAGTCTGACTCTTCCACTTGCAGCTTGGCTAATAGATGAGTCCAGCTACATCAGTTTGAAGGGAACAGTCATGTGGTGAAAAGAAGGAGATAAATGGGAGCTGGTGGGAAATGGCAAAAAATGCAAACTAATAAAGGCCAGAAAAAGCCAACGTCTGCAGAGAAGACTTGTCACGGAACAACATTTCTTTCTCTTTACAGATTTATGAATAACATTCAGGCTTGGGCTGGAAAAAGGCAAGTGAAATTTATGTGATACAAATGTAGGAAATGACTATCTTCAACAAAAGAACTCTAACCATCAACCCCTTGTATTATCATCACTGAATTACCCCACTACCAAAATCTCAGGAATTACCATTGACCAGAAACTACTTCCATCTGCTCTGTGGCTACAAGAGCAGATCAGAGCCTAGGAATCTGTAGCAAGTAGCACATTTCTTGACTTCCCAAAGCCTGTGCACCATCTATAGGCACATGCCAACAGTGTGATGGAATACTCCCTACGTGCCTGATTGGTGCAGCTCCAACAACACTCAAGCTTGGCACCATTCAGGACAAAGCAGCCTGCTTGTTTGGCACCATATCCACAAACATTCACACTTTGCACCACCAATGTTCAGTTAGAACAGTGTGCACTATCTAGAATATGCATAATATTAACTTACCCATGTTCCTTACACAACACCTCCTAAACACTTCTGTCTAGAAAAACAAGGGCAGCAGACAAATGGGAATCTGCCCATTCCCTTCTAAGCTGCTTACCATCCTGACTTGGAAATGTATCACTGTCCCTTCACTGTCGCTGAGTCAAAATCCTGGGACTGACCCCTTAATGGCATATGGGGTACACAAGCAGCAATTCAAGAAAGCACCTTACTTGCTACTGAAGGGCAGCTGGGGAGGTGCAGTAAATACTGACTCAGCCAGAAATTTCCACATCCTATTAATGAATATAAAATAAATTTAAGGTACCTGGGTGCTTTTGCATATAAATCACAATAGGTTAACATGCATCAGCAAACCATTTTAGACATTTCAAAAAGGAGATCAGGGCACAGGAGAGAAAATGTCTTAGTGCATCCATATAGGATCTTGGTGAGACCATACTCCATGAGTATTATGGACAGTTTTGGTCTTCTCTCCAATGGAAGAATATTCTCCCCTCAGAAGGAGAGCAACAAAGATTCAGAAAACTGATTACTGAGATGGGAGATTTGGCCTACAAATAGAGATTGCAAAGATTAGGCCTACATTTTTTAGAAGTTTGAAGAATCAAAATGAAAAATGGAGCCCATGCAGAGTGGATGCTTGGAGGATGTATCCCCTGGATGGGAAATTAGAACTAGAATTCAGAGTGTCAGTCAGGAGCAGGATGTCAGACTGAGATGAAGAGAAATTTCTTTACTCCAAAAGATGCGAGTGTTTAGAAATCTATTCCCACTGTGCTCTGTGGATGCTCCGAGTTAAGGCCGACAGGAACCAATTTTAACGTACTAAGAGAATAAGAGATATGGGAATGGAAGGGAAAGATGGAGTGAGGAGATCTGCCATGATCTTACTGAATGGTTTGGAAAACTGAAGGGCCTACTTCTGCTATCCTTACACCATGCACCTCTCACCAACAGGAGAATAGGTCATTTATGTTAAAACAGCAAGTTGCTGGAGAAACTCAGAAGGCCTGACTGCATCTTAATGTTTTGTGTGCAGTCTGACTCTTCCACTTGCAGCTCGGCTAACGGATGAGTCCAGCTACATCAGTTTGAAGGGAAAGTCATGTAGTGAAAAGGAGGAGATAAATGGGAGCTGGTGGGAAATGGCAAAAAATGCAAACTAATAAAGGTCAGAAAAAGCCAACGTCTGCAGAGAAGACTTGTCACGGAACAACATTTCTTTCTCTTTACAGATTTATGAATAACAGAGTGCCTGCCAATCGAAGATATGAACCCACAGAGTATGAACATGCGGCAAACTGTGCTACCCATGCAGTAAGTTACCTAATGGTGATGTATCAATGAATGTGCTATAAGCAAATAAAGAAGAAAGATTTTTAGTTAGATGTTGAACTGACAGTAAGTGTACTCTGAAGGGTAGAATCAGCGCTGAAAGAATAGACAGCTCCATCAGGAAACACCTAACTCTTGAAGACAGTCAGGGCTGCACGTGCTGTAAGTTAGAGTCAATAAATGTGGAGCTGGAAAAGCACAGCAGGTCAGACAGCATCAAAGGAGCAGAGATGTCAATGTTTCGGTCCTGACAAAGGGTTTCAGCCCAAAACGTTGGCTTCCCTGCACCTTGGATGCTGTTTGACCTGCTGTGCTTTTCCAGCACCTAATTCTGTGTGGCCGATATTTGAGGATTAGAACCCAACTTAGATATTTGAATCCAGACATACTCGGCCAGTGTTCTTGTTGCCAGCAATGTCAGTGGCACTAATTTTCAAATGAAACATTAAATCAAGACCTAGACTTCGCTCGCAATTGATGTAAAGAATCCCATGGAACTCCAGGAGAGAAAGTTTCCTCAGTGTCCTGGTGGCCAGCAACATGAAAGAACAAATTATCCAGTCATTATTTCGTTGTTGTTTATGACACGTTGGTTGCTGCAATTTCTATAATACTGCAGCGACTACAGTCCAAATAACAAGGGAACTTGGCAATAAAGTGCTTTGGGGTGTCTTGAGATTGTGAAAAGGAGTATCTAATACAATTTCTTTCTTTGTATGCTTGATTCAATAATCCAAAATTTTTTGAAGGTGAAATGTAGAGATAAATGGCAAAATAGGTGAATTTCAAAAATGGTATGTTTTTATGTCAAATAACCCCTCGCGTTTATAGGGCTCCTCCATTTTATTCATTTTAACAAAAATAACAATAGTTCGCAGTTAGGGGCACCAATAAGGAATGCAATAAGCAACAAGGAATGCAATAAGCCCCACTGTTAATATCACTTGTAATATTTAAGATGTTCTTCCTTTCCTCATCTTGACACTACAGGGAGCCGAGGCCCAACATTCATTGCTGTAGCATAGCTGGGCAAGAATTAACAACAGTAATATTTTTAAAGAAAGGGATGACAGCTACAATATAATACCTTTCCACCTCTGTAACCTGAGTTCAAATTAAGCCTAATAAAATAAAAATCTGCACTATTGTTTGTTTAGCAAAATGAATTTGGTTAGTCCAAACCTTGTTCATTGTTATAATGTTATAGCATGTTAACATTATTTTTGTTTTTTTATTTTTTTTTATTAGCTGTTGGCCCAAGAGGGAAAGCATCAATTGATAACTTTAGGTAGAGGTGTCACAGATGGTTGGCTGCTGCTGACAACAGAGAGATAAAGCCTCAGCTTTTTATCTTGCATTCAGGACAAATGCAAAAACTGAATGGTGGAGCAGTCTCAGTTGACTGAATGGCCTAGTTCTGCCTCTTTGTCTTATGGACTTACTCTTTGGTTTCAAACACCTTATTAAGGATTGTTTTAACTTTTTCTCCTCAGTACACCTCCTCCAATCTCTCAACCTGATTGAAGTCACCAATTCCAGTAAATCTCCCCACACCTTCTCCAATTACGTAAAACCTCCATAAGTACTGGCAACCTAAAGAAAAATAAAATAAAAAGGCATTGCATAAAGTAAAATCACAAAGAATGATTGGGGAATCAAATGTATTTGTTAAATTTGCTGACAATTAATGTCAAGGTCACTCTGAACAGATGACCCTTTGGAAAATGTTGTGATGGATGCTCATAGTGCAAAGAAGGTTCATCATTTCCTTCAGGAGGAAAAAGGAGAAAATGGAAGGAAGCAGTTTCTGCTTATCCATACAGTCATTGAAAGCTCATAAAAAATATTAACCTTGATGTGAAATGTGAATTATGCCAACAACGGAATTCTTCATACTTTAGCGATGATAAGTATTAGATTAGATTAGATTCCCTACAGTGTGGAAACAGGCCCTTTGGCCCAACAAGTCCACACCGCCACTTGAAACATCCCACCCAAACCCATCCCCCTATAACCCATACACCCCTGAACACTACTGGCAATTTAGCATGGCCGATCCACCTAGCCTGCACATCGTTGGACTGTGGGAGGAAACCGGAGCACCCGGAGGAAACCCACGCAGACATGGGGAGAATGTGCAAACTCCACACAGACAGTCGCCCGAGGCTGGAATCGAACCCGGGTCCCTGGCGCTGTGAGGCTGCAGTGCTAACCGCTGAGCCACCATGCCGCCCTAAATTATGGTAGCTATCAATTTTGTAGATGTAATATAAAACTTGTTAAGTACAGTGTTTTGATAAAGCAGGATAGTGGGCCATCATATGTCATATTTCAAGAAGTTAAAACCATTTCATTTAAGTTTTTGACTTTTCAGGGTGGGGCAGGTAGGGAGTGTAATGACCTGAATTAATGAGTGGAATCAAATGGCAGGAAATATGTCTGCAATCCAAACTTACAAGACAGTTATTAATCTTTATATTCTTATTCTGGTATTCAGATCTCCTCATGGCATCATATTTCCTTATCCAAACAGCACTTGGAAATTTCAGTTGCCTTTGAACTCTGGCCTCAGCAGTTCGTTTCACTCTAAATTTCCCTTTTTAAGCCTCTTGGTCGTAATCTCCTCCTGTTAGTCATTCCTTACATTCTACCTTTATGACTAAGCTTTTGGACACTGATATTATTAAAATCCTGGGGTGTTGCCATTGACCAGAAACAGAGCTGGTTTAGCAGGATGGTTGTGGTTACTGGAGGTCAATCATCTTAGCTCCAGGACATCTTTGCAGGAGTGTCTCAGGGTAGTGTCCTCAGCCCAACCACCTCAGCGGCTTCGTCAATGACCTTCCCTCCATCATGAGGTCAGAAGTGGGGATGTTCACCAGTGATCGCGCAATGTTCAGCACCATTCACAACTCCTCAGATACTGAAGCCGCCTGTTTTCAAATGCATCAAGATTTGGACAATATCTGGGCTTGGGAGACAAGTGGCAAGTAACATTCGTGCCACACAAATAGCAGGCAATGACCATCTCCAAGAAGAAATAAGCTAACCACCGATCCTTGACATTTAATGGTGTTACCATCACTGAATATCCCACAATCAATATGCTTGGGGCCACCATTGACCAGAAACTCAACTGGCCTCACCCTATAAACACAGTGGCTATAAGAGCAGGCTAGGATACTGTGGTGAGTAACATACCTCCTGACTTCCAAAGCCTGTCCATCATCAGCAAGGCACAAGTCTGTAATGTGATGGAATACTCCCCACTTGCCTAGATGGTCGCAGCTCCAACAACACTTAAGAGGTTTTACACCATCAAGGACAAAGCAGCCTTCTTGATTGGCACCACATGCAAGAAGTTGTTTTTTGGTAGGACAAACCATGGTAGGATTTACACAGTTAATGGCAGGGTCCTGGGGAGTGTTGTCGAATAGAGCAACCTCGGGGTGCAGGTACATAATCCTTTGAAAGTGGCATCATAGGTAGATAGGGTGGTGAAGGTGTTTGGCACTCTTGCCTTCGTCGGTCAGAATAATGAGTACAGCAGTTGGGAAGTCATGTTATGGCTATACAAGACATTGGTAAGACCACATTTGGAGTACTGTGTACAATTCTGATCATTTTGCTATAGGAAGGATGTTACTAAACAGGAAAAGGTGCAAAAAAAATTTGCAAGGATTCTACCAAGACTGGAGGGTTACGGTATAAGGAGAGGCTGGGAATTTTTTTACCCTGGAGTATGGGTGGCTGAGGGGTGACCTTGTAGAGGTTTATACAATCATGAGGGGCAGAGATAGGGTGAACAAACAAGGTCTTTTCCCGAGGGTAGGGGAGTCCAAAAGTAGAAGGCATTGGTTTAAGGTGAGAGGGCAGAGACTTAAAAGGGACCTAAGGAGCAATGTTTTCACACAGAGGGTGGTGTCTGTATGGAACAAGCTGCCAGAGGAAGTGGTAGAGGCTGGTACAGTTACAATATTTAGGAGACATTTGGACAGGTGCAGGTTTAGAGGGATATGGGCCAAGTACTGGCAAATATGGTGTGTTTAGTTTAGCAAACCTGGTCAGCATGGATGAGTTGGGTCAAAGATTCTATTTCCGTGGTGTACGATTCTATGACACATCTACAAGCATGCACTCCCTCCATCTCCAACACTTCGTAGCAGCAGTGTGCACTATCTTCAAGATGCACTGCAAAAAACCACCAAAGGTCCTTAGACAGCACCTTTCAGACCCATGACAGCTTCCATCTAGAAGAACAAGGGCAGCAGATACCTGCACTTTCCTCTCCAAGTAATGCATCATCCTGACCTTGGAATAAGTTGCTGTTCCTTTGCTGTTGCCTGGTCAAAGACCTGGAATTATCTTTCTAAAAGCACTAAGGTGCATGCTAGGACTGCAATGGTTCAAGAAAGCAGCTCATCACCACCGTTTCCAGGACAACTTGAATGGACAATAAAAACTAGGCTAGTCGTTGAGTGAATTTTAAAAAAACCTGCCTTAATATTGCCACATGTGGCTCACTTCTAATAATGCTCTTTTGAAGTGCTTGTTCTGTTTTCTTGCACTAAAGGAGTTATAGAAATGCGAGCAATGGTTGCTAAATTTAGTTCAAACTTTTCAAACACACTATAACACATCTGCAAGGCAGGTGGGATTTGAACCCAGATCCTCTGGCTCCAAGCCAGGGCCACTGCTACTACATCACTAGACCTGTTTCATAGTTGCATTTATGTTGTGTCTTATTACACCAGAATGTCTCAGCCCTCACACAGTGATGTGACGTGAGTGCTTGATAAGACAAAAAATAGAACCTGCCCTTAAACTTGCTCCAGCATTTTATCATAAAGTGACTGATCTTTGACTCAAGTTCACTTTTCTACCTGATGTCCCTGGATTTTCTCACAGCCAGATCATACAACAGATAAGATTTGCGCACTCGGTTTTGGCTGCACAATACATCAAAGACCAAAGTAGTGAGTAGTTTGAGAAAAAGAATGAATTACTTAAAAGAGGTTGTTCACCATGAGAAACAATTTTCCACAGCAAACCAAAATATCAATAGAAGTCATGAGTTTCACAGATTCCCCAGGACTGACCGATTCACAGTCAGACAGAACCTGAACAAATTTATCATGAGGCTGAAAAGATATTGGAGACATTTAACATTAGAACCACGCTGCTTCCCATCTGGCAGCTGTTTATCCTTTAGAATTCTGAACAAAATTAGCACTGAATAATTTATTAACCTTGAGAAGCAACAGAAGTGTTCTGTTTAAAATCTAAAGTAAATCAACTGATTTAATATTAATCAAATGGATTATATTTGTCAGGTTAGAGTGAGTGAAATCTGAAGAAAATAAACAGCAAACCATAAGTATTGACCTTACAGTGATGTCTTTTTTTTTGTCTGTTCTGTATTATATAGATTGTGTGGTTTGAATAATGTCATAAATTGTCTGTGGGCCATGAGATTAGGATCAGGCAAGTGGACAAAGGGAAGTGATAACAGTTCTGTGGTTATTGCTTCAGACAAAAAATGTGGAAGATAACCTACAGATCCTTCCTTCCTATCATTTTTAATGAATCCATTTTTAGTTTTAACTAGGAGATCAATGAAATAGTGCATTATCCTTTGCATCATCTCTTGTACTAACTCATCCACTTCCTGCACTTCAAGGCCGCAGCATTATTTACCTTCTTCTGGCTTCCTTGTTTTTAAATTTGATAGGCTCTTAACAGTCATGCAACATCAAATTTCTACCTAATTCTCTCCAACATGTTCACTGCTGTTTTTCTCTCTCGGCCAACTCTGTCATCTTGGACCTCAACCTTTAACTTGTTTCTCATTTTTGAAATAAATTTTTACAACTCTGCTGGCTTGAATCAAATGTTTGTCACCTGGAATACTGGACAGGTCAGTTATTGGTCGCATTTATATACATTGTGTTAGGATTGTGAATGCTCTGTACAGTTTGGTGCCCTTATCTAAGGGAGGATAAACTTGCTGTAGAGAGAATGCACTAGACTGACTCCTGGGTTGGCAGGATTGCCATTTGAGGAACAAATATGGAAACTAGGTCTGAATTCATTAGAATACAGAAGATTGAGATGCAATCTCATGAGAGCCTACAAAATTCTTGGTAGCTTAAAAAGGTAGATACAGGAAAGCTGTTTTCCCTTGCCTGGGAGTCTAAAATCGGGGGACACAGCCTCAAAATAAGAAGTAAACCATTTAGCACTGAGGTGAAGAGGAATTTCTTCACTCAGTGGGTGTAAATCTTTGCAAGTCCCTATCTCAGCAGGTTACGGAAGCTTAAACATTGAGTGAATTCAGGATAGAGATTGATCGATTTCTAGAGATTAGAATTTTCAAAGGATATGAGGATAATGAAGTGAAATAACATACAACTAGATGATGAGGTTGATTGGTGGAGCAGGCTCGATGGGCCAAATGGCCCATTTCTAGTTCCTATGATCCTATGTACAAGGTAATGGGTTCAACTTCCACCTAGAGATGTGAGCACAAAATCTGGGCTACCACCCAGAACAGTAGTGGTATAAAGCTGCCCTGTTAGTAGACAGGATTTCCTGCTACTGTCTTGGCTAATAGTTACCCTTCACTGAATCACTGTGGAACTTTGCTGCGTATGTGTGGGTAAGGTGAATAGCAAAGGTCTTTTACCTAGGGTAGGGGGCATAGTTTTGAGGTGAGAAGGAAAAGATTTAAAAAGGACCTGAGGGCAACTTTTTCACACAGAGTGTGGTGCGTATGTGGAACAAGCTGCCAGAGCAAGTGATAGATGCAGATACACTTTACAACATTTGGATCGGTACATGAATGGGAAATGTTTAGAGAGATATGGGTCAAATGCAGGCAAATGGGACTGGAAAAATAGAGGCATAGAAAGTAGATGCTGGAGTAGGCTATTTGGTCTGGTGATTGATTATGGTTGATCATACAATTTCAGCATCCCACTCCTGCTTTCTCTCCATTCGCCTTGATCCCTTTAGCTGCAAGGGCCATGTCCAGTTCCTTCCTGAATACATCAAACGAATTGGTCCCAACAGCTTTCTGTGGTGGAGAATTCCACAGGCTCACAACTCTCTGAGTAAAGAAATTTGATTTGATTTGATCTATTGTTGCCACATGTATCTAAGTACAGTGAAAAGTTTTGTTTTGCAAGCAGTACATAATATACAAGGATGTACAGATAATAGGATGTTTGGACAGAGTGAGACATACAAGATTATGGCTGACAGGAAGTGCACAAAAGCAAGGTCAACATAAGATTTGAAATTAGAAAGGTTCATTTAGCCGTGTGATACTAGTAGGGAAGAAGCTGTTCTTGAACCTGTTGGTAGACGTGTTTAAGCTTTTGTATCTTCTGCCTGATGGAAGAGGTTGGAAGAGATTATAACCAGGTTGGGAGGGAACTTTGATGATGTTGGCTGCTTTTCTACAGTAATGAGAAGTGTAGATGTAGTTAATAGATGGGAGGTTGGCTTGCGTGATGGACTGGACTGTGTTCACAACTTTTCTGTTGTTTCTTATGGTCCTGGACAGAGCAATTGCCATACCAAGCCATGACTCACACAGACAGAATGCTTTCTATGGTGAGTCTGTGAAGGTTGGTGAGGGTCCTTATGGATGTATGTTTTTTTTAGCCTCCTGAGGAACGAGAGGTGTTGGGCTTTCTTGACCATCACATCTACATGAGAAGACAAATTATTGGCTATCGTCACTGTTATGAAGTTGACACTGTTGACCATCTCCACCTCAGCTATATTGATGTAGATAGAGGCATGTCTTCCTCCTTTCTTCCTGAAGTTGATGAAATTTTTCTCATCACAGTCCTGAATGGTTTGCCCCTTATTCATAGACAGTGTTTAGTTACACTAGGGACTAGTTCAGTTTTGGAAACCTAGTCCATGTGGACAAGTTGGACTGAAGGGTCTGTTTTTGTGCTGTATGATTCTACTGACTCTGTAATTGGTTAATGGATTTCAACAACATTATGTGTGGATGTATACAGTAAAATATATTTACATAGCTATATTGTGTATTTACAGAAGTTGTAAGTGATTTTGTTACATTATGTATTCACATCATGTGTTTATAAAATGTAATAAAACATATCAAGGCACTTTACAGGAGTGTTACGAAACAAATTTTGATACTAAGCCATATGGTAGGTAGGAGGATAGATGCCCAAAAACTTAATCCATGAAGTAAATTTAAAGAGCATCTTGAAGGAGATGAGAGAGGAGAAAGAGTTGCAGCGTGTAGGGAGAGAATTCCAGGAATAGTGCCTCAGCAACTAAAGGCATGGTCACCAGAATTGGAGGAGTGTTGATTTCCTGGAGGATTGTATGGGTGGAGGAATTTATGAGACAAGGAGGACTAAGCACCAAAGGCATTTGGAGATAAAGAAATACGAATTTTAAAATTAAGTAGTGGCCTAACCAGAAGCTGACATGGGTCCCTGAGCAGTGAAGTGATATTCAGCAGGATTTGATGTCAGGACATAAGCGTAGAATTTTGGATGACTGCAGTTTTATAGTGAGCAGAAAATAGGAAGCCGGTAAGGAGTGTGATGGATTGGGCAAGAGAAGTAAGAAGGGCTCCCTTCACCCCAGCTGCAGACCCCATAAATGCACCAAGACATAGTGAGAGGGCCAAAAAACACCTTCTGAGGGCACATAACAGGTAGAGGTGGTATAAATGTTTAGTTATTCCTTCTGTTGATGATATTAAGATCTTCATAGATTGCTGTGTGTATATTACATATATATAGCTTTTTTATTTTAATGTAATAAACTTGGCATATTGGAGAACATTGGCAGCCTTGTTTGGTGTGTTTGATGATTTAACTATCATATCAAACCCAGATTCACTCTGCAATGTGTTTTGTCTAGTATTACAATCAGCAGGGATCATAATCATCATGAGTCTGAATCATGAACAGGATTGCAATGTAGACCAAGAATGTGATCTATGAATTTTTCACAAGCCCATGTGGAAGCGAATGCTGTTTTTCTTCTTTCTGTGAATGGATTGTGTAGTAAGGCATCTTTCCACCCATCTGTATCTGAAAAGGCTTATCCTCCAGTCTTGCCAAAGGTGAATCTGCAGGAATGATAGTGAGTCATAGTAAGAAAAGTATCAGTGGATGTCAGTATCTCTTTGACTTTCTCAAAATCTCTGCTGCACTTCTTCCCAATACCATTATTGCCCTGTCATAACAGCAGATGTAAAGGCTCATTTAACAACAGATAGTTTGGGCAGGACCTATCCCACTTGATTCCTCTACCCATGAATATCTGGAGCTCACATGAACTCCTTGGATGTTCTTGTTCTGCATCGATAACGTAATTAGCCAGGGAGTATTAGGTGCAGCAAAATTGGAATTGTGCCTCGGGACTATATGCCAAATCTATAATAGGCGCCCTGTCTAAGAACTTTTAGCACAGAGATCATCTTGGGTAATTTTTAATCCAGCCAGGCTCACTTCCAACCTGACTGGAATATCAGGGCTCTTCTTTCCCTTTTTTTGAGATATTAGCCCTCCAGTAGGTTCCAGTTGATTCCTGGATCTCTCCAAGGGGAGACATTTTAATATCATGGATCATATCCACTTCATGGATGTTGTCAGTTTTCAAAGGTTTTCCTTTATATGTACTCTTTGTATGTACAGGCTTCTTGGTGTAACTCACAGCTTGGAAATGACCTTTCTTTCTTCGCAAATGGTAACCGTTTCTCTGGTGCGGCAATTCTCATGCCTGTGTTTTTCCCTGCTGATTCAATCGCAGTCAGCAGGGGCTGTTGATTGACACTATTTCTCCTGCTCCTGCTTTCTCATGGCCATGTATCGGTTTTTAACAAACTCGACTAATTCAGTTGCTTTAGAGATGGTACACACTTAAGAAATCACAAATCAGCCATCTGCTTGTCTGCTGCTTTGGATTATCTTTGCAAAAGGGTGTAAAAAGGCTCCATTCAATGGTCACGCAGTGTTTAGGATCAGGTAGAAGTCAGTGACTATGAGTTCCCTCTTGGGGTTGTTAAGGTGGGCCAATCTGGGAGCCCTGGCTGAGAGATATAAACAGGAGATTTGAAATCTCCTCATTCTAAGGACTGGCTCTGGGTTGACTGGTCAGAGCCAATGCACTATGCACATGCAGATAAAGGGTGACTTGGTGACAGAATATCAACCACTGTGCAGTTATTACAGGTGCAGTAGGAGTTGTGTTTCTGAATAGTTCATCTTTCAAGCTGCCACATTTGCAACCTACGCAGGTCATTTATAACTACTTTAGCATTTCCCCCTTGACATTGGGTACGCATAATAAATTTATTCCACTCAACAGTGTTATTCTTTCTCAGGTTGAAATAGGTATTAAGTGCTTTTATTACTTCTTTGCACATGGCATTTTGTTCTCATTGATGTCAGATGAGAGTATTGTCTGCAGACCCATTTATCACTTATAATAGCATACTGACCTGCTCATTCTTTGCCTTTACAGCAGGACCGGACATGGTATGATATAGACTTGGGTGAGGCTTGCAATCTGCTAGAAGCTGTCTGTTAATGTCAGAGATCTTACTTTGTTTGTTCCATTCCCTCATTCCACTATACAGTATTCTTAGTATTTGACTATTGCTGAAGAAAAACACATTTTGTCAAAGAGATAATAAAGTGTAGAACTGAATGAACACAGCAGACCAAGCAGCACCAGAGGAGCAGGAAAGCTGACGTTTCGGATCTGGACCTTTCTTCAGAAATGTCGGAGGAGATGGGGATTCTGAAATAAATAGAAAGAGAACGGGAGGCGGATGGAAGATGGGTAAAGGAGCAGATAGGTGGACAGGAGATGGACAGGTCAAGGAGGTGGGGATGGAGTCAGTAAAGGTGAGTGTAGGTGGGGAGTTAGGATAGGGGTTGGTCAGTCAAGAGAAGACAGACAGGTTAAGAAGGCAGCGATGAGGCTGGTAGGTAGGAGGTTGGGGTGGGTCTTGAGGTGGGAAGAGCAAATAGGTAGGAGAAACGATGGACAGGTCAGGGAGGCAGGAATGAGCTGGGGTCCGCTTGGTTTCCCCCATGTAGAGGAGGCCACATTGGGAACAGTGGATGCAGTATACCACATTAGCAGATGTGCAGGTGAACAAAGTTCTTTCTATGCTGCACACATCAGAACATTTTGCAAGAATTCAAAGAGAAAACCAGTATTTGTAGAGCATGAGAGAGGAATGCTAATTGCTTGGCAAATGGACTCTGATTGATAGAAGCATCAATCTGGAGAATGTATCTATTATTACTCCTTAATAGTTGACAGCCAGGCTTTATTTAACTTTCAAACAAATTCGCTTGGTTCTGATTGGTCAGGGCGTTGCCATGAAAAATGAAGTCTTGGTACTATTCAGCTAAAACAGAATCGCCACAGAGTCTGTCAAGGCAAGGAAAACAATAATGTTATAGGAACACAGAGTCATACAGCATAGAAACAGACCCTTCAGTCCAACTAGTTCATACTGAACTAAACTAGTCCCACCTGCCTGTTCCTGGCCCAGAACGCTCAAAACGTTTCTTATTCATGTGTTTGTCCAAATGTCTTTTAAATGTTGTAATTGTACCCACATCCATCACTTCCTCAGGAAGTTCATTCCACACATGAACCACCCTCTGTGTAAAAACATTGCCCCCATGTCTTTTTTAAACCTCTCTCCTCTTACCTAAAAGAATGTGTCCCCTGGTCTTGAAATGCCCCATTCGAGGGAAAAGACAACTGCCATTAACCCTATCTATGCGCCTCTTATTACCTCTTACCACAAGCTTGTACAAGAGAGCAAACGCAAGTGATATTGCATCACATCCTGCAAAGATATACATTGTTTTTCTGATTAAAATATTAAATAGCTAGAATTATCTCTGTATACAATAATGACATCTGTGCAGGGATAGTATTGTTAATCACAGCCAGCTTTATTTAACCATAGAGCTCAATATAATAATTGAACTTACTTTAAGTAAATTCTTTCAGTGAAATATAAAATCCTGTATTGTCTCTGAATCTTAATCTCGAACGTGCACATCTAACACATTGAATGCCTCAGATTCCTGCACCCTATAATATGAGAAGCAGGGATCCAGCATGATATTGTTGACCCCATTAAGTTGCTGACTTAGGTACTTGTCACATCTGACATTGTAGATATCAATGGACATTTATTAATAGTTAATGGGTTCTATTTTACTTCTCTGCTTATGATGAAGGTAAGTGATAATAAAAAGTGCTGTGCAAGGAACAGAAATGCAAACTTAACTTTTCAAAGTTCCATTATGCTGTTCTTTGCTGGTGGCTATGGATTTGTACCTACCTGTCCCCTGTTCCTGAAGTTCCTCATATCAAAGGTAAAGTGGGAGGAATAATTGAACTGAAAATGTGAATGAGTTCAGGCTGCTTTCTGTGCATTTTTGGATAGCCTGTTCAGGAGACATATTGACATAGGTGACGAGCAAGGTCCACAGAGTTATGTAATAGTATAAGGCTACAGAAACCCCCAAACAGGAGAAAAAGGAAAAATATGGCATGATTTTGAAAACAGTGGTGGAAGATCATTCCTTAAAGGTTAAAGCAAATCAGGATAAATAAAAGTGCTATCCATGATTCATTGGTAGCTGTCACATGCCTGAGTCAGGAGATTGTGGGTACAAGCCGTACCTTAAGCACATTATGTATGCTGAGACACGCTATGCAGAACTGAGGGATTGCCGCACTGTTTAATGTGTTGTCTTTCAGATGTAATATTCAACCAAGGTCCCATCTACCATTTTAGGCCGATGTAAAAGATATCTGTGAGCTTATTTGAAAAGGACGGGAGGAATTCTCCCTGATGTACCACCAACATTCAACCAACATCTCCAAAACAAGTCAACGTCACAATGAAGTTTGTGTGACCTTGCTGTACTTAGCCGTCATAGCTCCAAGAATGCAGCATTTAAAAGAGTGACGTTAAGGTCTGTAAAGTTAACTTGGGAATGGTATTATATAAATTCAAATCTTTCCTTCTGTCAAGTTGGGGTAGATGGAGAGACAGTTTCAGAATGACCACATGATATATGGCAGTGGGGTTGAAGGGAAAGGTAATATTTATCATACGAGAAGAAGGGAAGGAAACTCTTCCATAGAATTTCTTTGCTGCCTCAAGATAATGTGGATGAAATAGATTAAACCTTCCCCTTGCTTCAAAACACGACTCACTTTGTTTGCTATGATAGGAAAGAAAAATGAGCTGGCAGTCCATTATGGGGAAGGAAAGCATCCATGAGCTGTCTTTGACCTTAATAATTTGATTGTATTCATAACTGTCAAACTGATTACAAACAGCAGTGGGAGTGGCTGAGCAGTCAGATTGTTTTGCAAGAGCAGTCACAAAACCCATCTCTAGTTTCAGGCCAGCACAGTATAGTGTAATACATTCTGGATATACTCTGACTTGATAAAAGGAAGTTTCATTTAATCTCAAAATCTGATCCAGAAGAAAATAAAGCTGTAAATGTGTAATGTAAAAGGGACGTGGCAATAGATTTTGAATCTTTGACAAGTTTGCAAAAATGTTGCAATGTAGAATTTTAACCTGGCATACTGTAAATTTCCCACCGGAGGTTTTTTTATGCAGTTGTTGCAATTTGCAAGTAGTCCCAGTCCAAATGACACCCTTATCACAGGTTTGCAGATCCGAAGCAGGTAGTAATAAAATCATACAATGAGTTGTGATGGTATCTTTAGACTAAATGTGTGAAATGAAATAACACTATGAATGTGTCGGTTTCTTCAGGGAGATGTGTTGGGATACGGAGTACTCACAAGGGGAAATCCTCCTAATTATAATGACCATGTTATAGTTTCGCCTGTGGGAGATGTTTTTTGCAACTTGGGAAAGAGGAAATGGTACTTTCCAACAAAAAAGGGGAATGGGAGGGGGGGATAAATTTAAGGAAAACCCATTGAGACAACTCTTGTATGAATGTAATCTTGCACTCTATTCCAAAAGTGACACAGCTGCAAATATCTAAAAATCACACTGTGTTATTTGGCATGAAACACATCCCTGCACGAGTATTATCTCACATGTAGAACATTGTAGTAATCTCACTGGACACATGCTAATCTGCACGTTATCTCACATTCAATATATTCCAGCTTGTACATAATTTCACATTGAAAGCATGCGTGTCTAAAGGTGTGATACACTTGCTGTGAAACATTGCTATTGATAGAAATATATATATTTAAGGACTATGAAACGTTGGGCTGTGGAACTGTTTGGATATGGACTTGAAAAGTTGACTTTGTTTTTCTCTCCACAGATGCTGCCAGACCTGCTGAATTTCTCCAGCACTTTATATGTCTGTTTGAGATTTCCAGGATCCACAATATTTTGCTTTTATTTGAGTCTTTAGAGATTTTTGCGTTAAAGAGGCCTTATCATTTAATTTCTTGCAGATAAAAATTCAAAAGATCAAAGAACTGTGAATTAGCCACTGTATATTTAAAAAGTTGGTAACTTTGGGAGAAAGAGTCCAATTAAGGATTTCAAGAGAGATGAGACTTTTTTAAAAAACTTAATTGTTGGATAAACAGACTTTGAAAAACCCTAGGATTGATGCTGTTCATTGCTTAGCCTCCGAACTAAAGTTGCTTTTTCACTTTGAATACCTAGATGTGAGATGTTGAAGAAACTGGCAGCCAAAAGCAGCTCTCTCTCTCTCTGTTAGTAAGAGAAACACCTTAGTGAAAAAAATCTCTCTGTCTCTCTCACTCTTTCCCTCGCTGTGAAGTAGTTTGTAAACCTGACAGACAGAATTTCAAATATCAAGGTCCCTAGCTGTTTCCCATCTAAATCTGAAATCTGGTTTGAAGCTCTTCCATCATTGTGGAACTGATTGCAATTTGATATTAATGAAAAGAAATCAAGAGAACTGTAAAAAGCGACCCTATTCTTGACCCACATAGTCCGTTTTTGCTAATACTTTTAAACCCAAGTTTTTGCTGCAGAGCAATATTGTCTTGCCTGTGAATTATGTATTTGTTTGAGATTAATGGGATACAGTTTAATTCTGTGTAGTTACTTAGTTGATAACTAGTATTGCAACTTGTTTAAAGAAAAAGTTTGTTTCTAATAAACAAGTTATTTTTGAGTTTGTTGAAGAAACCTGGTGGAAGTCTCTTTTGTCCTAAATAAAATCCTAAAGTGAAACAAAGTGACCATTTTGCTGAAAAAAGAACGCTAACAATTTTGATATGTTCTGTTGAGTAGTGGGGCTTGATTACCAGTATAATCTTTCTAACAGAGTTGTAACATTATTTTATCTACATTTGTATCCGAATGAGGGACTGATGTAACCAAACAGTTTATTCCTCAGTCCTCACATTGAAACCATTCACAATTAATTACAACTTTACAAAACCAAAACCACTTTCAGTCTGTTTTACGTGAGTTATGCAAATACATAATTTGTTGATAAGTAAATACAGCCTAGGAGGGTTGTAATAACTTAAAATATTACAAATAAATACAACATCGAGGGCCAAAGGGCCTGTTCTGCGCTGTGTTGTTCTAGGAGTATGAACATTTTCACACAGATGTAACATTTAATTGAGTTTATCTGAAATGCCAACTGCTAAGTTGGTGGACGAAAGTCAGTTTCTGCGTTGGCAGGTGAAACTGTTAGGCAGTAGAGGGCTGCCTTTAAGGAGGAGGTGGCTCAGGAATGGTTAAAGTATGTTCATACAAATGGGGTAAAGATAAGGCACGCATAGCCAGAGGCTCACTGGATGATGAAAGAGACAGAGGATAAGATGAATCAGAAAGTGGGCATATATGACTAGTCTCAGGTCAGTATTAAAAGTGATAACCAGGCTAAATGTAATAAGTTCAGAAGCGAAGTGTGAAAAAGGAATGAGAAACAAAGAGAAAGAAAGACCAGCGATTAAACAAATGATATACAAAATATCTTACATAGGTATGTAAATAGTAAAGAGGGTAAAAGGAGAAGGGGCCAACAATAAACCAAGAACAGGAGTTGCACAAAGACAGACGGCATAGCTGTGGCACGAACTTTGAATCTATCTTTTACAAGGAAGGAGATACTGCTGATGTCATAGTGAAAGAGGAATTAGTTGAGATGCTGGCTAGGGAAAAAAATTGATAAAGAAAAACTATTAGAAAACAAAAAAGAACTGTGGATGCTGTAAATCAGGAACAAAAACAGAGTTCAGAGGAAGGGTCACCAGCCCCAAAAAGTTCACTCTGATTTTTCTTCACAGATGCTGCTAGACCTGCTGAGCTTTTTCAGCAACTTCAGTTTTTAAAACTACTAGAAAGTCCAGCTTATTCTTAGATTTGAGAAGTCACCAGGATGAGATGGATGCATCAGAGGCTGCTGAGTGATGTAGAGAGGAAATGGCAGGAGAATTGGCAATAATCTTCCAGTTGTCTTTAAATACAGATTTAGTGTTGGTGGACCAGAGCATTATAAATGTAGTTGTTCAGAAACGTGTGTAAGGTTACTCACGGCAGTTACAGACCAGTCTGTTTATATTCAGTGGTGGCTACACTTTTAGAAAAGATAATCTGAACAAAATTAACAAACTCATGGACAAATGTGGATTGATTAAGGAATCTTGTGCAGATTTGTTCAAGGCAAATTTTGTTCAACCACAAAGATTGAGTCTTTAGATTATGCAGATGAGATGAGGAAAATGGAGTTGAAATGGATTTCCAAAAGGTGTACGAAAAAGTGCTGCATAGCAGGCTTGTCTACAAAGTCAAAGGTGGAGTCAAAGGAACAGTGTCAGACTTGATATTAAGTTGGCTAAATTACAGGAAACAGTGAGTAAGCAGTTATTATTTGAATTGGAGAAAGGTATATCATAGGAGTTGCCTGGGGTTCATCATAGGAACATTGTTTTCCTCGATCCATTTTAATGTCCTATGATCTATATTAAAACTAATGAGTTGGAAGTGTGGGATACACTTTCAAAATTTGGAGATCACACAATCTGAAAGTATCGAGAACTGTGTGGAGGTTAGTGATAATCGGTGATAGTTTATTCAGTAGAGTTCCAACACATTGGGCACATGCAGAGGTAAGGTCACAAGAGAGCAGGAGCCTCACATACCAGCAAACACCTCATCTATTGGTTCCTTTGAGCACCACCTGTCCTGCACATGGCAGAGTCTGAAAATTGTACATTGGACTTATTAACCATCTCAGAACCCATCAAACCCAAGTAGAAACAGGCCATCCTCAATCCTGATGGACTGCTTAAGAGGACAAAGATAGCCTAGTGCAATGGACAGACATATATAAATGAAATTTAATGCAGAGAAATGTGAAATCAGACATTTTGGTAGTAAGAATGAAGGGATGCGATTTCATATGATAGGTCCAATTCTAAAGTCCTCCAGAGAAGAGGGTCCTGGGAGTATATGTTATTGAATTTGGAAATAGCGGGTAGGTAGTTGCTAAGGCATCCCAGACTGTATAAACAGAAGCAAAGAGTATAAAATGTAGGAAAGTTATGGTCAACCTTTATAAAATAGTGGTTTAGCCTTACCTGGAAAGCTTGTCCCATTCTTGGGCATCACACTTTAGGAAGTACATGAAGGCATTGGATAGGATGTAGTAAATGGTTCTGGAGTGAGGGACTTCAGTTACATGGATTCAGTGTAGAAACTAGGGCTGTTCTCCTTAATGATTGTCAAATATCTTAGAGTTCAAAATCCATAGGGCGTATAGGTATGGGCAAACTGTTCTCATTTGCAACAGGATCAAGAAGTAGAGAACACCTATTCATGGTAATTGGCAAAAGAACCAAAGGTGACATGAGGAAATTGACTGATGCGCACCAAGTGGTTAGGATCTGGAATGTACTGAACATATGGTGCACATGAATTCAGTTGTGAATTTTAAAGGAGAATTGAATAAGTAACTGAAGAGTAAAGAATTGCAAAGCTGTGGGACAGGATGAGGGAGTGGGATGTGATGACTACCTGAGTTGTTGTTGCAGAGACTGCACAGAGACAAAGGTTTGAATGGCTTCATTCTGTACCATGATCGTTCTATGTTTCAGTGACTATGAACAAAAATACAAAAGAAAAAGCCTCCTCAGCCATCTCATACTTCAATGGAAAATCCTGCCTTTGTTTCTGCACATTAATCACTCTAATATAATAGCTATGTTGTAATTTAACTCAAGTTTTGAAATTTGTTTTTCTTATATGTTATTTTAAAAGTAATTTAACAATTTCCTTGTAATTTTAGTTGTGGTAATTAGTTACAGTTTGCAGGTTGAAATTTTCCTTTAAGGAAGTAACTTCTTAATACAGTGTTTATTGATCTTTAGGTTTAATCATTGTTGGAATTTATTGAGCACTAAGACAAAAGACAGAATTAAGAATTAGCAATGATATTTTTAAAAAAACTTTTAGTTTCTATGCACATTCTTCCATCATCAGTGCTTCGAGTTGTGGGGAATGTCTTGAATTTACTGTAATAGGCTAAATCAAGTTAATTCGCTACAAATCTTTTATTGTGAGCCTTCACTGTATGAAAACATTTGCATTATCAAGCAGCTTAGAGGTTACAGACATGAGCTTTTCTACTTCTCCTCGCCAATCCACTGAAAATGCATCAGCTGGGCTGCTAATCAGGAGTTATAGGAATCTAGTTTGTTAATTTACCTATGTCTAATTGATAGAGAAAGAGTACTTTGATTAATCACCAACCCCATCGTTAGGTCAGGCAGTCATCAGAAAAGTTGTTTCAGAGATAGTAGGAACTGCAGATGTTGGAGAACAAGGTGTAGAGCTGGATGAACACAGCAGGCCAAGCAGCATCAGAGGAGCAGGAAGGCTGATGAAGGGTTTAGGCCAAAAATCTTGTTATCTCAGTCATCAGAAAAGGGCAGGATGAACTGAATGGTCCATGGTCTATTTCTATCTACAGGTCCAGTCAACATTACAAGTCATTTTAGTTGAAGAAGAGGTTCCAGGTTTTGTCTGATTACCAGCAACTTTAAGATAACAAAGTGTGAAGCTGGATGAACACAGCAGGCCAAGCAGCATCTTAGGAGCACAAAAGCTGATGTTTTGGGCCTGGACCCTTCATCAGAGAAGGGTCTAGGCCCGAAACGTCAGCTTTGGTGCTCCTAAGATGCTGCTTGGCCTGCTGTGTTCATCCAGCTTCACACTTTGTTATCTTGGATTCTCCAGCATCTGCAGTTCCCATTATCTCTGACCAGCAAGTTTAAGTTGTCTTAGGCACCTTTTCAATGCGCCGATTGTGTTAATCAATCAGGTAAATAAACCTTTACAAAATGAGGTTAGCGTAGCATTAAGGGGTTTTATCAATAGCAGGAAATAGTAACTGGAGTAAACATTATGATCTCCTGTGTTTGCTCTGCCATTCAGTTTCTCAGCCGTGCCCCATATCCCTCAATACCCAGAGTGACCAAAAACCATTCATCTCACCCTTAATTACACTTAATGACAACCCTCTGGGCTACAGAATTCCAAAGATTCGGAATAAGACTGTAGAATATAAGTCAGCTCGAACAGTTCCCTGGAACGAGTGAGATTCTGATGTGAGGCAGGTCTGAGTCGGTGCATTATGTAGTTATTAGATGTTTATGCGAAATAGGGCGGAGATGGGACAGTCTGGAGGTCCCTCTCTCCATCATTAGGCTTTGTGTATCCCATGTGCAGAACAACATCAGAAGAAGTCATTGAGTAACTCTTGCTTTTGGGGAAAGGTTAATAAGAAAAATGAACAAAGAAAGTATCAACAGTTGCAGAAACAGAAAATGTCTTCAGAACGTAATTAAAATGCAATGTTCAATTCTCACTGTTTCTTTGTGTTGCAATGGGATATTTATGAGCAACTGTGCCAGAGAACTCAGATACTTACTGCACCTGTTTCTGCTTTCAGTTCTGGATTATCCCCAGCATTCTTGGAAGTTCCATCCTCTGTGGCCTTTCAGATGACCAATGGGAAATGATCTCAGCATGGATCTATGGGTTTGGGCTGTGTGGCCTTTTTATAGTCTCCACTGTCTTTCACACCATCTCCTGGAAGAAAAGCCATTTCCGGTAAATGCTGTTTTGTCACAAATTGAAACCTTCTCTATTGCTATTTGTGCTCAGGCCATCAGTTATGGAGTGAAAAAAAGTGTTACTTTAGATTTACTTTAGTGTTACAATCACAACAAAAACAGAAGTTGCTGGAAAAGCTCAGCAGGTCTGGCAGCATCTGTGAAGTAAAAAAAGATCAGAGTTAACATTTCAGGTCCAGTGACCCTTCCTCAGAATTGACGGTAGCTGGGAAAACAGCAGCTTATACGCAGAAAATATGAGGGTGGTGTGGTGATGGGTGAAGGAGTTGGGTAGAATAATGGCCGAAGAGAGAGAAGAGCAGTTGGACAGACAAAGGAGTTGATACTGCATTCACTGCTCACAATGTGGCCTCCTCTACACTCGGGAAACAAAGTATAGACTGGGTGACGGCTTCGCGGAACATCTATGTTCTGCTCGCAAAGAAGACCCTGAGCAACCTGTTGCCTGCCACTTCAACACTCTGATGAAGGGTCTAGGCCCGAAACGTCAGCTTTTGTGCTCCTGAGATGCTGCTTGGCCTGCTGTGTTCATCCAGCCTCACATTTTATTATCTTGGAATCTCCAGCATCTGCAGTCCCCATTATCTCTGTTACTTTAGAGGTGCTGATGAGGCTGGGTGCTGCTGGATAATACCATGTGTAAATTTTAACAGACCAATACCCCTTTGTGGAATTCGGCAGCACAAGATTGTCAGAGATTCACAAGGGTTTTACTGTAAATATACAAACTATCTCAAACACCAGGTTCCTTCCAGACCCTTTCCCTGCACAAATGCCAAATTGCCACGGAAGAAGAACCCAGCATTTTTTTAAACCTTTGAGATCCAGAAGTGCTATCTCTGCTTTTCCCACCACTGATTCTGTCGTAACAATGTCCACCTATTAGCCACCAGTCAATCACAACAAAAACAGAAGTTGCTGGAAAAGCTCAGCAGGTCTGGCAGCATCTGTGAAGTAAAAAAAGATCAGAGTTAACATTTCAGGTCCAGTGACCCTTCCTCAGAATTGACGGTAGCTGGGAAAACAGCAGCTTATACGCAGAAAATATGAGGGTGGTGTGGTGATGGGTGAAGGAGTTGGGTAGAATAATGGCCGAAGAGAGAGAAGAGCAGTTGGACAGACAAAGGAGTTGATACTGCATTCACTGCTCACAATGTGGCCTCCTCTACACTCGGGAAACAAAGTATAGACTGGGTGACGGCTTCGCGGAACATCTATGTTCTGCTCGCAAAGAAGACCCTGAGCAACCTGTTGCCTGCCACTTCAACACACCACCCTGTTCCCTGGGCAACATCTCTGTCTCTGGCTTGCTGCAGTGCTCCAGTGAAGCTCAGCACAAGCTGTAAGAACAACACCTCATTTTCCACTTGGGGACCCTGCATACCTCTGGACTCAATATCGAATTCAATAATGTTAGGGCCTAAAGTCTCCCATGTCTCAGCCTCCTACCCCACACACCAAGCTTTGTTATCATATAACCTGCTATTACACACCCCCTGTTGTTAGTCACTAATAGTCCCCATTAACAACTATTCACCCTCCCAGCCTGATCGTTAGCAACTCCTTTTTCTATCCAACTGCTCTTCACTCTCTTCAGGCTCTATCCTATCTTTTACTCCCTAACCCACCCACCCCCCATTTGCTTCACTTACTTGCTTGATTTTGCTTCACATTTTCCCAGCCACCATCAGTTCTGAGGAAGGGTCACCGGACCTGAAACGTTAACTGTTTTTTCCTTCACAGATGCTGCCCAACCCGCTGAGCTTTTCCATCAATCTCTGTTTTTGTTCCTGCTTCACAGCATCTACAGTTCTTTCAGTTTT
Source organism: Stegostoma tigrinum (assembly GCF_030684315.1). Lineage (NCBI taxonomy): Eukaryota > Metazoa > Chordata > Chondrichthyes > Orectolobiformes > Stegostomatidae > Stegostoma > Stegostoma tigrinum. The sequence goes on from NC_081376.1 coordinate 12,405,038, forward strand.
TGTCTCTAAACCAGTAAATCACGCATGTTTTCCAATTGAATACCCTACATGCAAAGCCCATCAAGGGCAATGCAGACCATCAAAAGGTGAGGGAGAGGGGAAGGGGGCTAATCAGAATTGAGTTGGAGGGTGAAGATAAAGCACTGCATGCCCTTGTGTGCCCACCTCTCTGGAATGGTATCAAGAGTATTAGTGGACACGATGTGTCCTGTCTGCCAGGACAACTGGGCAGAAACATAGTTGTGGAAGATGGAAAGACAGTCAACAGCTAAGAGCCCCATCCCCCCCTTCACAGCTTGATGCGTGCATCTCATAATGGGCTAATAGAACCATAAATCCAGAGGCCAATGAGCGTCAACTGCTCTCAATCAACTGTGGAGCTGTTTTGCTTGACTCTTAAGTGCACACGAATTTCTAGCACTGATATACAATACTGTTCTCACATTCCCAAGAGCTGAGCAAACAAGTTGAAATAACTGCACAGAGGCTGGGCCCTGTCACCAAGTCACCCTTTATCTACTAGTGTACAGTACACTGACTGTGGCCATGCAGCTCAGAGTCAGTCCACAACTGAGGAGATTTGGTTTACAAACCAATAAATACATTTCAAGTTGTACAGAAAAAAAATCTAACCTTATACATTTGACAATCCAAATTATTGCACTCTTTCAAAAAGGAAGTTTGTTTTACTCCAAAAGTAAAAATGCATTCAGGTGATGCCTGAGGTTTGAAGCTCAATTCACATGTCATAGACAAAACTTTCGGCCTACAAACTGAGCTGCCAGCCTAACACATGAAGGCCCAGTCCGAGGCTTACACACTGTAACAATGGCCCAGAAGCCAGGTCCCATCAGCAAGTTACTCATTATTCCTCTGTTTTCTTAGTGCACAGCACACTGACTATGGTCAGCCATCAACAGAGGAGATTCTAAGCTCATGGTTACATTGGTCAGCCAAGGCTTTCCTGATTAGGCTGTGGTTAACAACTCCAACCAATGAACCTATAATCAAAGAGGTCAACCTGGTCCCAATCACTATACCAGTCAAAACTGAGAAATTGAAAGTCTGTCCTTATAGGTCTATACTTAATATTAAGCTACACATATACACAACTATGTTTCCACTTCTAGGTTAGATTAATTACAAAGTCTTTCCCAAAACTCAGCGCTGACCAACTTGTTTGGCACTGTATCCCAGTGGGACAGGAGTAAGGTGGGAAGGGTTGTTTGCTGTTTAGAGATTATGATGTGACTTTGGAAAATGCAGGCTCCACCCACACTTCTTAAATTGCTAATACCACTGGCCGTACTGCAGGATGTATAGTATTATCCTAGCCACAATGTCAATGGATGGAAATTAGCCATTGAACTTAATGGTTTTTTGGCCAACATCCCTCAATCAAATCATAAATCATCAACTCACAAGGAAATTAGTTCAAATGATGACTGCATTTAATTCAGCTGACGAAGCAGCCAACTTTAATGATTTTTATGTAAATAAGACCCCTGACAAACTACGTTAACACGGGGCAGATAGCAGAAACATAGCTTAGATAGTATCAAATATCAAAATGATATGTGTAAAAGAAAAATACTGGGTATTCTGGAAATCTGAAATAAAAACAGAAAATGCTGGAGAAACTCAGCAGGTCTGGCAGCTTCTGTGCAGAGAGAAACAGAGCTAACTAGATTCCCTACAGTGTGGAAACAGGCCCTTCAGCCCAAGAAGTCCACACCACCCCTTGCAGCATCCCACCCAGACCCATCCCCCTATAACCCACACACCCCTGAACACTACGGGCAATTTAGCACAGCCAATCCACCTAGTCAGCACATCTTTGGATTGTGGGAGGAAACCGGAGCACCCGAAGGAAACCCACGCAGACACAGGGAGAATGTGCAAACTCCACACAGACAGTTACCTGAGGCTGGAATCGAACCCGGGTCCCTGGTGCTGTGAGGCTGCAGTGCTAACCACTGAGCCACCGTGCTGCTGTTGAGTCAGATACGCGTTCTTCAAAACAGGACAAAAAATTCAGAATTCAGAACAGAAAATTGTTTTGTTTGGTGGGATTGAGGTGAGGACTGGGAGTTAAAGTAGCCAAATTTTTGGTGGAGTAGGTAAATTTCGAGAATACAGCTGACATCCTAACTGTTTAAATCCCAACCGATTAAAATCATAGACAGTGACTTTGAATGAGTGGGCTGAATTTTACTTTGATCCTACGCATAAAGTCCAGGAGTATGCTCACTTCCAGCTGACAGGCTCACGCTGCTGTTGTATAATTGGTCAGGTGTGAGGCAGGTCCTCCATCCCTTGGCAAGGGAAAGTTTCACTTCAGAGAGCTAATCTGATACTAACAGCACCACCGGGAGTGGTGGCCACTACTGGTATTGCAGTGAGGCCAACGAGAAAGTGTGCTGGACTGCAGTTGGCATGGGAGATAAATCTGGTTGTGTCATCAGGAGAAACTGGCAGGGCTCTGGTGAGATGGGCAGCAGAGCTGAGGGGTGGGGGAAGGGCAAGGGCAAGGGGAAGGGGTTGGGTAAGGCCTTAAAAGGGGCCTCTCATGGGTTCAGAAGTTAATTTTGCAGTAGCATGCACAGGCAATAATTAACCTCCTGGTAGGCAGGCCAACTGGCAGTGTTCCCACGCCAATTTACCTAGCAGCAGGGTCATGGTCAGATAGTCTGCTTGCCATTTGAAGCCACTCAAAGGCCACTTCTCACTAACGCTGGCAAACTGGCAGTGGGCTGAGTGGTCTGTTTGGACACCCTGTGCCAGGTGAAGCCCAATGGTAATCACTGCTCCCAATCACTCCTGCACCCTTTGTATCCCACCCATCCCCACCCCAACAACCGTTCCAAATACGGCTTTCCAATTCTGCACCCCAGTGCGTGTCACCGCGAAACCCATTCAACACACCTCAGGAACTGACCTTCATCAGTGCTCCTGGCAGTGGATTGGCTGAAACAGCTACTCTCGCCATAGACTGAAAAGCTGCCAGGAATGTGGATTAGTCAGAATGTTTAGGAGGAGTTAGTGTTGGGAAGGAGGGTGATGCTTTGTGGTGAGGGTGTCTTTCCACATGGGACAGAGTGCACGGCGTCTGTAGGTGTCCACTGTAACACAGTCATCCCCAGTGCAGACAGCACCCCTGACATTGCTGAGATGTGGGGCCTAGGCCACCATCTCTGTAGGAAAACTGTTAGCCTGTGTGTCTCAGAGATAACATAGTGTGGAGCTGCAGGAACACAGCAGGCCAGGCAGCATCGGAGGAGCAGGAATTTCAGGTCGGGACCCTTCTTCAGAGATGAGGGAGGAGGAAGGGAGCTCAGAAATAAATAGAGAGAGGAGGGGTGGCTCAGTCCAGAATGCCTAACCGAATGACTAGGCTCAACAACAGAAGAGTCTGCCGCATATTTGTTTTTGTCTGCGGTTGTGGATCTGATTACGAATCACTTTCATCTGAAGCATTCCAACGAGAGACAACAATACAGCTCGAGTGATGCTGTCCAACTTCCTGTCTGTGTGTACTAGAGTACAATGTAAACCTGTGCTGCTGGACTGTACCCAGTGTAATTCTGTCCAACTGTTTCCTTTCTTTATCTAGAACAATAGAGCATTGCTTCCACATGTTTGACAGGGTGGTGATCTACTTCTTCATTGCTGCGTCTTATGCCCCCTGGTGAGTCAAACAAAGAACTACTGAGACTTGAATTTGTAACAACACTGACCACTCTGGCCAGGAAAACTAAATAAAAGAAATCTCAAATGTATTTCATTCATGCCACTTTAAGATGTGTCAAAGACCTTCACATCATTTGAATTCTTTTCTAGGATGTTGTTAAGAAGTATGAACACAGCAATTGTTTCCCACCAGCAATAAAATTAAAAGGATAGTGGTCGGCCTGCTTTAGTGAGATTGACCGACTGAGGACAATTGGTTAATGTGGCAGGGGAAACCCTTACTTTTTACCATGGCAGCACTCAGACAGCATTCCCAAGGATGCAGCACCACCTATATGCTGCATTAGAAAGGTCAGCAATTTTTAATAATTCATTCAGAGGCTCTGGGCATCACTTACTAATGCACATTCCTGTTTGCCTTTGAGAAGCTGCTGGTGAGCTGCCTTCTTGAACTGCTACAGTCCACATGCTATAGGTAGGCCCACATTGCTGTTCAGGAGGTAATTCCAGGATGTTAACCCAGAGACAGTGAAGCAACAGTGATATATTTTCAAGTCAAGATGGTGCATAACTTGTAGGGGAACTTGCAGCTGGCGTTCCTATGTTTCTGCTGCCCTTGTCCTTCTAGATGATAGTGTTCAGGGGTTTGGAAAGTGCTGTCTAAGGAGCCTTGATGAATTTTTGCAGTGCTCCTTGTAGATAGTACACACTGCTGTTACTGAGCATTGGTAGTGGACAGAGGAGACGTTTAAAGGTGGTGGATGGAACAGGTGACAATCAAACTGCTGCTTTGTCCTCGATGGTAACAAGTTTCTTGAGTGTTGTTAGAGCTAGACCCATCCAGCTAAGTGGAGAGTATTCGATCACACTCCTGACTTGTACCTTGTCGGTGCTGGATGGACACTGGTGAGAAGTGAATTAGTTATTGCAAAATTCTAAACATTTGACCCATTTTTGTAGACAAAAGATTGAGATTGCTAGTTTCATTCAATTTCTGGTCTGTAGGAACTCCCAGGATTTTGATAATGGGAGATTCAATGATGGCAACACCATTAAATATCAAGGGGTGGTGGCCAGATTGTCTCTTATCAGAGAAGGTCATTTCCTGGCATTTGTGAGGTGTGAATATTACTTGCCACTTGTCAGCCCAAGCCTGGGTATTATCCAGATCTTGTTGCATTTGAACATGGACTACTTAAGTATCTAAGGAGTCACAAATGGTGCTGAATGTTGTGCAATCATTGGTAAACATCCCCACTTCCTCTGATGGAGGGAAGGTCATTGATGAAGCAGCTGAAGATGGTTGGGCCTAGGACACTACGCTGAGAATCTTCTGCAGACATGTCCTAGAACTGAGATGACTGAGCTACAACAATCACAATCATCTTCCTGCCAGGTATCACTCTAACCAGCAGAGAGTTTGTTCCCTGACATCCGTTAATGCCAGTTTTGCTAGGGCTCCTTGATGCTTGACTTGGTCAAATATGACGTTGATGCCGAGGGCTGTCACTCTCACCTCACCTATGGAATTTAACTCTGCTGTCCATGTTTGTAATGAGGTCAGGAGCTGAGTGGCCCTGGTGGAACCCAAACTGGGCATCACTGAGCAGGTTATTGCTGAGCAGGTGCTGCTTGATAGCACTGTTACTGACACCTTCCATCACTTTACTGATGATTGAGAGTGGACTGATGGGGCAGCAATTGATCATGTTGGATTTGTCCTGCTTTTTGTGTACAGGAATTTTAGGAATAAAGTGTATTTTTTAAATTAAAAAAAAGGTTGTCCAAGGTCCAGGACTACGTGCTGAGGGATGCACTAAAGCTTCGGGCAGATGCTGCCGAGATGCAGAGGGGAAAAAACCATTGTCTGAGGTCTTCCTGCTGAAGTTAAATGGGGTCCATTCAGTTATCGGACCGCTCAGTGCTTCAAATGTATGTAAATATGGTCTTGTACAAGTAAGAAATGGCTTGGGCTTGTTTGCTGGTTAGAGTCAAACTCTCATGTTTGTTACTTTGTGTACTGCTGTACGGAACCAAACTGCTTTAGTGACTATGTATGTATATAAAGATATTTTTATGAATAAAGTATATTTTTGAAATAAAAATTTCCACATTGTCGGGTAGATGTCAGTAATGTAACTGTACTGGAACATCATGGCTTGGGAGTGACAAGTCCTGGAACACAAGTCTTCAGTACTATTCCTGGAATGTTGTCAGGGCCCGTAGGCCTGTTTCTGGTATCCTCATCTATTTTTTGATATCATATGGAGGGAATTAAGTTGGCTAAAGACTGATGTCTGTGTTGTTCAACATTTCAGGAGGAAGCTGAGATGGATCAACCACTCAGCAACTCTGATAGACGATGAGTGTAAATACTTTACTGCTGCATTTTGTATTTTCGTGTTGGCCTCCCCATTGTCAATGATGGAGGTATTTATGGAGCTCACACTTCCCATCAGTTGAATAATTGTCCACCACCATTACTGAGCTCTGGCACTACTGAGACTACTAAAGCCCATCAGTTTCTCAAGGGTGGGATGTCCCATCCGTTTAGGGCTGGAGGCCCAAACTCACCCTGTTGAAACTATGCCCAGTGTGTGGTTCCTGTGGGCCAGGGCTTTCAAAAGTCTATCCGTTTGGAACGGTAAATCCTTAGATTCCAGCCCTGATCCCCTTGCAGCCAAGTCTCTTTGATACCCAACATCATACCCACCAATCTCAATCTATGCTACAAGCTCATTTACCTTGTTTCATATACTGTGTACATTTAAGTATAAGACCCTCAGCCCTGTGTTGACTGCCCCCCGTTCTCATAGTTCCCTTATCTGCTGTGCCTGAAGTTAAATCCCTGACCCTTTCCATACTCCCTGTTCTATTAGTTGTTATGGAAATTTTAACCTCTGCTGAGCCCTCCCCCTTTTAGCTTTTTCCATAATTGTCCATGTAACTGTATTTACTAACTTCTAAACTTAGTTTCAGCCTGATGCTGAATCATCCGTAAGGAACAGAGCCCTAAAGACCAGAAAGTTTCCATGTTCAATCCCTGATCTTTATTGAGTTAATTTCCTTTAGCCAGGACAGTATTCGGGGTCGTACAGTTGACTTGAATGGTGTTGGTGAGCTTGAATCATGGAGAAACCCTTTAGCTTTGGTTCATGCCGCTGGTTGCTATTTGGTAACTCTTGTTGGAAAAGTGTTCGTGCATTGACTCCAGGCAAGTAGTGAATGCAGCTTGGCTGCAGTGTCAAAGTGGCTACCATTGCTCACTGCCTGGTTTCAGCATTGGATTTGAAGCTGTGAAGCACATTGGAGGGAGGGGATGTGAGCAGAGACTATATGGAGGAAAAGGAATTGATCAAAGTAGCAGGACTAGTGAAATGTTAAAGATTAATAGACTATTAATGGCACAGTGTCTATGTATAAAATGCACATGTATGAGATTTCTCTACCTGATGTTGTGGGGTGGATCTTGGCTTAGTCCAATAACATAAAAGTTTTGCGGATCAACAGTCTGCTTCACATCTCTCCTGATTGACCTCAATGACAATAACAATGGGGTGAAATATATAACAGCTTACCAATTCACTATTCCATCCACCACTGCTTTACTATGTCAAGATCTATGCTTTAAATATGCCTGTAACTCATTTAAATTTTTAGAAATGCCCAGGTTCACACTCTGATTAAAATATAACTTCTTATTGCATACATGATAATATCCAACAGCTTCATTTTAGAACAAGATGAAGAACCAAGTGAAGTGAATGTGTGCAAAAGATAGCTCTCTCCTTATTTTCGCTGTTTACTTTGAATGTTGACTAACTCAGAGAATGAACAGAAAGAGACAGTTTTTTTCAATGTGTGAGCATCCCCTGCCTCAAGAGCAGTCACCAGTGGAAAGAATACATGATTTATCAAATTGATCTCAGTAAAGGTTTCAGATTAAGTTCGCACTTGCATTGAATTTCCAGTAGGACTTGGGAGTCTTGTGATACAGGAGGTGGTGTTCCTTCCTCTCAGACAGAAGTTCCAGCTTCAAGTTCCACCTAATCATCTGCTGGCCATGGAGGTCTATCACAGTGAAGCCAAAGGAGTTGATTATTGATTTGTAAATTCCTCCAACATGCCCATGTTAAGAGTGGAAGAGTTTCCTGTCCAGCTAGAACCATGTGGTCACAGCATTGCAACAGCTTCCCATGTTAAAGGACTCCATGTGCAGATTCTTGCTTTGGGCAAGTGCCAAACAACCACCAAACACACTGTAGAATATCTTCCTCATCTCTGATTTAGTAAAATATTCTCAGGACAGTAATGTATGCACTGCATCCAAGAAAATGCAAATAGAATTCCCTCCCTAAGGGCATTGTGGCTCTAACCACAGCAGGCAGACTACAGCAGTACAAGAAGGCAGCTCACTACCACCTTCTCAAGGGCACCTAGGGATCAGGCAATGCTGGCCAGTCAGCAGTCCCCATGTCCCATGAGAGATTTTTGAAAATTGTGAATTCATTTGCTAAATAAAGGAGGGTTTAAGTATGCTGCTCGGCAGTCTTAGTTCTGCGCTCTGTTCAGCATGTTATATTTTTTCTCAGGAATGAGTTTCTTGTAAAGATATCATGAGACTGAGACAGGCTGATCAGTTCACCACAGCTTATCCCTCCTGAGCACCTTGGCTGCCTCAAGAGTTAAGGTGGCAGTGAGAATGGCATGGAAAGAATAGGATATGTTTGGGGACAACTCAACGGTGCAAGGTAAGGTGGGTTAAGAACACCAGCCCCAGCTACAGTCTTGGTGTTTCTGAAGTTATTCCATGACCTTTATCTTCTCTTTCCTATTCCAAAAGGTATTATTATTAGGATTTTCCTACTGTTTATGACTTGATTTGGAGATACAGATTTATTATTCTTGGCCATCACTGTTAAGCCCATCCGAATGACCGTTCTTTTCCTTGACAGCCGGTGTGGTGAGATTTATGATATTCAGACATGGAAGGTATCAAAGCTGAGCTCAATCCCATCGTGACTCAATATCTCAGTTTGTACTTTCCAGCTGACATCCCAGATTGTAAAAACAATGATCGTCACTGTCATCCAGGCTGAGATCAGCTAACCCATGAAAGAACAGAGATTGAACCTGAAATCTTTCCAACTTCCCACATTACAACAGTAACTAAACCTCAAAATGCATTTGTTACAAACCACGTAAGGGTGTCCTGACGTAACAGGAGGCAGCATAGAAATGCATCTTTTTTTAACAGTTGCATGACTCAATACTGACACCATGTGGTGCATTTGCCTTCTCTAAACAAAAGGAGTCAGAGGGGAATAATGTGAGCTCTGAGGCCGCAACAAGTCAACTGCTATCTTAGCATGAAAGGCAACAAAAAAGAATCGGCATAGAGCCATAATGTTTTCAACTCAGCAATTCTTTCAGCCCGTCAGATCAATACAAGCTCTTTCTTGCAGCAACCACACTAATATGCACTTTATCTTTCTCCGCTTCCAACATTTACACGTAATTCTCCAAAAATAATACTGAGAAACACTGTGTCCAAGCAATCCCGTATTCCAGAACTCTGCTAATAAAAATACTGCTCATAACATTTCTCCTCACTTCCACACTGATCATTGAATATTTAATGCTTTAACAGATCCGGTGTTTGCAGGCTATTGCTGATAACTTTTCTTATACCCACCATTTATAACCACCCAGAAAAAAGCAATTGCATTTATCAACAATTGTAGCACTGACAGGCCTGATGCTGTGTGCAGTCAGAGAAAGTGTGACAGCAACCCAACCGTGGATCACTGAGTGACACCACTGTCACAGCAGCCTCTGAAATAAACACCTGATCCATTCACAGGATCATGGCTCTGCCCCTTTTGTCAAAGTGAACTCAGTTAATGTGCTGCTGTTCCCTTCCATAGGCTGAATCTTCGAGAGCTGGGCCCTTGGGCATCTCACATGCGCTGGATCATATGGATAATGGCCTGTGTAGGAACCATCTATGTGTTTCTGTTTCATGAACGGTGAGTACCTAGACTGAAGTTGAAACAGAAATAAAGGGCAGACTGAGCAGGAGCTGGTATTTACTTACAACTGCACTATAGTTACTACCTATTTGGTTAAAACTCACAAAGTAAATCTTTTGCACCAAACCATGGAATGCTAGCTATTGATGCTCAGCCCACTCTCATTCCATTTGTCCCTATAATCCACGATTTCCCAACCTGAATCGGTCCTGCGGGAAGAGGCAGTAGGTAACGGCACACGCTGACATTATCAGTTTAGTTCTTAATGGGGACCAGAACACCTTCTCACCCAGTAAATAGCGCAGGTTCCACTTGGCGGGGACGGTTGAGGGTGCAGTATTTAAAAGAGCTAAGATTTTAAAACCAACTATTCTTTTAAAGTTTCAGAATTCTGGCATATATTACAGTCAAACCATGTGTTAACCCTTCACATACATCTGAGGTGCTGTTTGGAAATGAGAAGAAGAGTAGAATATAAAAAAAACAAAATATGGGTCAGGAATTATCGTAAGTGCAGACGACACTCTCCCCTCCCCTTCCCAGAATGACGTACATGGACATCAGGAAACACGAGGCAACAGAGTTGCCTGGAGCAAGAAGAACGTGTGCTGAATTTTAAAAGAACCAGGCATTTAAGTGTGAATTCTGGCTCTGGATGAGTTACAGTTCATAGGCACAGAAGGAGGCCATTCAGCTCCGTAAATTGGTTCTACCATTCAATCAGATCACACCTGATTAGTTCCATTTCCCCTCCTTGGTTCCACATCCCTCAACTGACTTGCCAAACAGAAATCTATTAATCACAGTAATGAAAGTTTCAATAACTTCCACTTCTGCCTCAAAACCTTTTGAAAAGATGAGTTTCAGATTTCCATTGACTTAATCCCTTAACAGCACATCTAATTTTATGCTTGTGTCCTCTTTGTTTTGAACTCCCAGCAAGAGAAAATAATTCTGCTGTATCTCTTCTAGCAGTTCTTTTAATCAAATTCAATACATCAATTGGGTCACCACAATCTTCAGTACTCAAGGGAATAAAGGTTTAGTCTATGAAAGATGCCCTCATTATGAATCCAATGTGCCTTTACCCTGGTAAGTTCTGTACCCTCCTTCTTTAAGGCTGCTATATCATTCCTTAAGTACAGTGTCCAAAATTGGATGCAAATTTTCAGATCAGGTTTAATCATCTCCTTTACATTGACTGTCACTAGGTCACCTATGATTAGGATTCATATTGAATTAGGGGTTGGAAAATGCAGACTGACAGTCCTCAATCATCAATAGTGATGCAGCTGTACTGACAGAAGGTAGTTACAATCATTTCAGCAAATATAGTACATATCTTTAAAACCGTTATTGCAGTCAAACAGAACATTGAGCTCATTGCTATAGAGACATATTGCTGGGGATTGAGAACACATTTTTACATTTACTATCCAGTGCTAAAATGCAAGTTCTCCCAAGTCATATGGTGTAGGCAGCAGTGCAAATCCGCCTTCATTCTGTGGTAACAAGGTGTAGAGCTGGATGAACACAGCAGGTCAGGCAGCATCAGAGGAATGGGGGAGGGGCAGGGGACTCTGAAATAACTAGAGAGAGGGGGAGGTAATGATGGAAGGTGGATAAAGGAACGGATAGGTGGAGAGAAGACCGACAGGTCAGGGAGGCGGGGATCAAGCCAGTAAAGGTAAGTGTAGGTAGGGAGTTGGGATGGGGATTGGTCAGTTGGGAGGGTGGGTGGGAAAGAAGACGGACAGGTCAAGAAGGCGGGGACAAGGCTAGTAGGTAGAAGGTGGGTGGGGGGTTGATCAGTGAGGTGGGATGAGCAGATAGGTGGGAGAAAAGACAGTCAGTTCAAGGAGGCAGGAATGAGCTAGACTGGTCTTGGGATGAGGTCAGGGGTGGGGAGATTTTGAAGCTTGTGAAGTCCACATTGAGATCATTGGGCTGCAGATGAGGGATTCAAGGAGAGAGCGGTCCCTCTGGAAGGCAGATAAGGTTGGGGAGAACCCCACGACCAAGGACACTTTTCCCTCCTCACACTTATCTGCCTACCAGAGGGACCGCTCACTCCTTGAATCCCTTGTCTGCTCCACACTCCCCACCATCCCCACCATCTCTGGCACTTTTCCCCACAACCGCAGGAAGTGCTACGCCTGCCCCTCCACCTCTCTCCTCACCCTCATCCCAAGCCCCAAGAAAACCTTCCACATCAAACAGATGTTCACCTGCACATCTGCTAATATGGTATATTGTACCCACTGTTCCCGATGCGGCCTCCTCTACATCGGGGAAACCAAGCGGAGGCTTGGAGACCGCTTTGTGGAACACCCTCGGTTTGTGACGAACAACTGCATCTCCCAGTCGTGAACCACTTCAACTCCCCCTCCCACTCCCTGGACAACATGTCCATCCTGGGCCTCCTCCAGTGCCACAGTGATGCCACCTGAAGGCTGCATGAACAGCACCTTATATTTTGTTTGGGAATCCTGTAGCCCAATGGTATCAATGTAGGCTTCACAAGCTTCAAAATCTCCCCACCCTCTACCGCATCCCAAAACCAGCCCAGCTTGTCCCCCCTCCTTGACCTGTCCGTCTTTTCTCCCACCTATCCACTCATCCCACTGACCAACCCCACACCCCCACTTCCTACCTACTAGCCTTGCCCCGCCTCCTTGACCTGTTTGTCTTCCCTCCCATCCACCCTCCCAACCGACCAACCCCCATCCCAACTCCCTACCTACACTAACCTTAACTAGCTCCATCCCCACCTCCTTGACCTGCCCATCTTCTCTCCACCTATCTGCTCCTTTATTCATCTTCCATCATCACCTCCCCCTCTCTCTATCTATTACAGAGTCTCCTTCCCCTCCATCATTTCTGAAGATGGGTCCAGACCCGAAACATCATCTTTCCTGATCCTCAGATGCTGCTTGACCTGCTGTGCTCATCCAGCTCAACCCCTTGTTATCTCAGATTCCAGCATCGGCAGTTCCTACTATCTCTTCATTCTGTGCTGTCTTTGCTTCAACCAAGCATGATGCCATTCCTAGTAGCCAAATGTCGACAGGGATATTTGACTGGATCATTTATTTCAGTGCCAAGATGTGGTGCTGTATGCAGGATGCTAAAAGTGAAATTCTGGCTCATGTGATCTAGGCTGAGCCTAGGTTCTAGAGATGAAACCACATTGTAATCCCCACTCCACCCTCATCAGTCCAGCCTCTCTTTTTCTGCTACACATTTGTGAAGGAAAATATGTTTGGAATTGTAAGTTTCTTTTGTTCATATCATCTATTGTGTCGAGGGAATCTGTGAAATGTACAAATGGATTTCCTCACTGTCCTATCCAATGAAATAATGATGATCTGTCTGAGCTGCCGCAATTTGGCATCAGCTTATCCCAATACGAATCATGCTGAGACACCAAAGTCAGGCCCCGGTAGAGCAAACTGCAACCAAAGATATCAGTAAAGTGCACACCCCATGAGAGAAAGTCTTTGATGAACTTGTCTTAACCATAGACCTGTGTGCAGTGATTGTTGATGGCTGATCTGTGGCAGAATTCCAGCTGTTAAATTAGCACAGTTGTTAAATGAGAGAGCTTGAAAACCTACCTAACACTGGGAGTCAGTTCTTCCAGTTTGATGACCCTCTTACTCTGTTCCTTTCTGGTTTTAAAAACAGTTCATGCCAGTTAATTAAAAGTTAGAGAAAGGGTGATACAAATTTGCTAGAGATAGGGTCAGAGATAGCTGCACATCCACAGGTAAGTATCCAGCCTGTTAAACTCACAGCAATGAGACACTTGTGATCTTGGGACATCAGAGGGTGTCTTTTAAGAACACAGTGATTAAATACTTTAAGTCCAAAGAGATGTGTTAAAATCGCACCCATTTCAGAAAGCTGAACAGATCTTAATCAGATCTTAAACGTAGTGCAGGCTGTATTTTATAATTTTAAAAAATAATAGAAGCTTTTCTTAAGTTGCCTGCATAACATTTCTCAGTACTGGACTACCAGTGAGAAATTGAAACGTTCATATTAAACACTAAATGGCAGAGAGTGTCCTGGTTCCTAACCATCTTCCACTAAATTACTTGTGATGAATAAAGAACAAATTAGTGTTACAGCCCAAAAGACACACAGTGAAGGATGGAACATTGGAGCCTAAGTTTTATATACTTACAAGTTTGTATGCAGACACATGTTACATTGTCAACTAAGAACCTCTTTCATCCTGTCCCAATGTTCCTAACTCCACGAATCCATCTTGTACAGCCAGATAGTTCTGCTTTCACAAAATCTAATTCTGGCCATAAATAGAGGACAACTGAACACCAATTTGTACCTGTCATTGAAAATGAATTAAACAACCAAATGATAGACAATAAATAATTACAATTTGTCCATAAGTAAAAAGAACTACATAAACATAGCTCAAATTTTTACAAGGTTAAAGACTTTGATACTCTTTAAAAAACGTTTACACTGTCAGCTTTCCTCCAAAATCCCTAATTTTATTTAAGACAGTTTGACAGTTGATGGCTTGAAGCTACCTGTTTAAATTTAGAGTTTCCCCTTCTCCCCTGTATTTTATTTAAGTTGGCAAATTCAGTTCTACTTTCACTCCTGGAATCTTCATTATCCCACGTTGAAAAATTGTACATTAGCTTCAATATGTTCCTCATACAAAAAATCAATCTCAGTTGTGAATAAACAGTATCCATATCCACAGTCTCTACATAAACACATTTTTCAGCAACCAAAGTACTTTTTACAGCCCTTTATATTTTCTTAACTTCCCAAGCTAAAAGATTATGTTCTCCTTTCTCATCCTGAAGGTAAGGCTGCAGTGGAATATTATCAGGCAAGTTGGCATGTCATTAACATGCCTGATTTGATCTGTCATCATGGTTTAAGTTTGGAGCCGTTGGGTTCTAATCTGCACTTCAAAGAGTTTGGCTGCCTGAGAGTCTTCTGGTTGTACATTACCCTAATTGTTGATTGACTGATGTGTCACTCTGTAAAGGTTTTGCAGCTCTTTGATTTACAATACCCATGCTGATCTCTGTCATATATATCTCTCTCTGATACATGCTATTTTATACTTTTTCACTACCCCCAGCATGTGACTACTGATGCCACTATTATCATAATCCCATTATACTACAAGCCTGCCAATTTTCTCTCAATTTTGATGTTAACATGATTTAACTATTTCTTTCGACTATTTACATTCACCCGATTTCCCCTCCTCTAAAGCCTGAACTTCATTGGCTAAATCTGAGATAATTGTTGCCTGACCTTGTTCTCATCACCATTGACTGAAGATGATAATCATTTCTGTAAGACAGTTATCACTCTGTGGAGTATATAATAAAGTTCTTTTCACATTACTCCAAATTTGTGGTCATTACACTAGTTCATTCTCATTGCCTTGTGTAATATTACAGCCTCTTTGTTCTGAAATTTCCAATTGGAGTTTGAACATGATAAGAAGACATTTCTGATGAAGGGTCCCAAACTGAAACGTCAGCTTTCCTGCTCCTCTGTTGCTGCCTGGTCTGCTGTGCTCCTCCAGCTCCACACTGTATTATCGCTGACTCCAGCAGTTCTTACTATCTCTCATAAGAATATAGGTGCTGTGTCTGCTTGAGCACTGTACCTTCTGGTTTACTAACTCCAGCCCATACCTTGTAGCTGGGTACCAAAGTTGATGAGATCATTACTCTATGCCTGGAATTATACCTGTTCTTTTGCTTCTCTTTTGGTCATTCTCAATTGTTCTTGCCCTCTTGCAATCTTGATGTGTGGTATTTGGTTGAGGTCTTGCATTAGCAAAGAATTTGTATTTTTAGCCTTCTAACCATGAGTGACATTGAAAGGTAAAGTCAAATCGCAATCACTGTTCTTACTCTTTATTATCTTCATGGTTTTCACTGCTTTCTCAGCTTTCCCAGTGGCCTTTGGATGAAAAGGAGAACTTATGACCTGATTAATTTCAGATTCTGTTATGAATCTTTTAAAAATCTTCATTCACAAGTTGTGGACCCATGTCTGAAACACTCATTTGGAAGTCCATGTGTGGAAAAGATTTTCTTCGGTCATTTGATCACTGTCTCAGTTGCTATAACATGAAATATGCCGCTTGGCACAGCAGTCTACCATAATCAATTATGCTTTCCCTTGAAAGTTGAAGTAGTCTAGCCCCAACCTTTGATTTGTTTGGGAAACTACAAGATAACAGGCATTCCAATGGAGTTTGGCTATCGATTTGCACTAAAATAGCAGGACAACATTTAATCCGCAATTTCTTTTGAAATTTCTGGCCACATTATGGACTGTTGTACAGAGGCTGCACACAAGTGACCTTCATGGCTTCTGTGAAGAACCTCTTCCCTCATAGCATTTGAACATAGAACATAGAACACTACAGCACAGTACAGGCCCTTCAGCCCTCGATGTTGCACCGACCTGTGAAACCAATCTGAAGCCCATCTAACCTACATGTTCCATTATTGTCCATATGTTTATCCAATGACCATTTAAATGCCCTTAAAGTGGTGAGTCTACTACTGTTGCAGGCAGGACATTCCACGCCCTTACTACTCTCTGAGTAAAGAATCTACCTCTGACATCTGTCCTCTATCTATCATCCCTCAAATTAAAGCTATGTCCCCTCGTGCTAGCCATCACCATCAGAGGAAAAAGACTCTCACTGTCCACCCTATCTAATCCTCTGGTCATCTTGTGTGTCTCTATTAAGTCACCTCTTAACCTTCTTCTCGCTAATGAAAACAGCCTCAAGTCCCTCAGCCTTTCCTTATAAGACCTTCCCTCCATACCAGGCAGCATCCTGGTCAATCTCCTTTGTACCCTTTCCAATGCTTCCACATCCTTCCTATAATACGGCAACCAGAACTGTACGCAATACCCCAAGTATGGCCGCACCAGAATTTTGTACAGCTGCAACATGACCTCATGGCTCTGAAACGCAATCCCTTTACCAATAAATCCTAACACACCGTATGCCTTCTTAACAACCCTATCAACCTGGGTGGCAACTTTCAGAGATCTATGCACATGGACACCGAGATTTCTCTGCTCATCGACACTACCAAGAATCTTACCATTAGCCCAGTATCTAAAGTGAATCACCTCACACTTTTCCACATTAAACTCCATTTTCCACCTCTCAGCCCAGCTCTGCAGCTTATCTATGTCCCTCTGTAACCTTGGACATTCTTCTGCACTGTTCACAACTCTACCGACTTTAGTGTCATTCACAAATTTACTTATCCATCCTTCTACACCCTCATCCAGGTCATTAATAAAAATGACAAACAGTAGTGGCCCCAGAATAGATCCTTGTGGTACATTAATAGTAACTGAACTCCAGAATGAATATTTCCCATCAACTGCCACCCTCTGTCTTCTTACAGCTAGCCAATTTCTTATCCAAACCCCTAAATCACCCTCAAACCCATGCCTCCATATTTTCTGCAATAGCCTACCGTTGGGAACCTTATTAAATGCTTTACTAAAATCCAAACAAGATCATTTAATATGCTCAAATAGTTCCTTTGTTCAGTTTGGACAATTTTGACGAATCTGCTGAGCAGAATTTTCTGATCTGGGTGTGTTATACATTTTCCTTTGTACATTTCTTGTAACTTCTTCTTGAAAACTAGTAAAGAATTTGTTATGACTGAGAAAAAATTTCTACTTGCCAAATAAGAACTAAATCTTCAGCTTCAATTTGATCCAATGAAAATGTACTGACTGTGGTCTGACGTTTTTGCTCAAGACAAAGAATGTTGCATGAACTTTTGGATACATAATGACATTTTAACTATCTCTTTGGAATTCAGTTGTTGAACTAAAGATTTGTAGACTGTCTCAATGTGAAAATTCCCGCAAGTTGTCTGAGAATCATTCACATCTCCACGTTACTGTCAAGGTCTCTGTCTTTGTGGTTGCATAATATTGCTGTCTTTCAGTTTATGATCTGGAAGATAAGTTAAACAGACTTTCATTTTACTGACATTCTGGACCTGATTAAATTATGCCTGTTGAGGATAAATCTGCTGCCACCATCATCGACTACTTGGGAATATAGTGCACCAGAAAATCTGAAGATGCAGATCACTTCTTTTATCTGCTGAATTGCTCTGGTTTGCTCATTCTCCAAAACTGCTGTTGACCTTTTCTGAAAAGGTCCCTTAAAGATTGTGTGATTGTGGCCAAATTTGAAATGCATTTCCTTACTGGGCTGAGCATTCCCAGAAATCTGTGGACATCTCTTTTGTTGTGAAAAATCACTGCTGATGTTTGTTTGTGGAGGATCTATCTTTATCCCTCTATGTTGGGTCATCTGCCCCAAGAATCTGATTCTTGTTCTTGCAAATGCACATTTCTCATTCAATAGAAAACCTGTATTTGGTCATGCTTTCAGAACCTCACAAAATCCGTGCTCATGTTTTTGTTTTGTAGCACTACGTATGTCATTCAAATAACACACATTACTCACTGTTTTTCCTTTTAAACTGTGTCGCAATGTGTGTGAACTATCTCTGGTTTTAATGAATCCCGAAAGGAAGATAATGAAGAAAAAAAAGATTGAAAGGCATGATTGATGTCTTTAAAAGCCTTGACTTGTAGTCCAAGTTAGCTTGGTGTAAAGCGTGCTATTGGCAAGGTTTGCCAGACTGTTATCCACTGAAGACTTTGGGTGGTATTTTCACTGGACTGCTTTACAGAATGAGGTCAGCTCATAGATTGAGGTTCCAATTTGGCTTGGGAACTAATACAGTCCCTGAACACCACCCTGTTGGCTCTGAGAGGTGATACTGCTCCCATGTGTTGCTCATTGCCAAGTTGAGGGCTGTTGTGGTTCTGCCCCTACATCTAGGCCGTGCAGCCTGAGCTCAAGTCCCACCTGTTCCAGAGGGTGTAATACAATATGCCTGAACAGATTAATTAGAAACTATGTACTATTAGGCTGCCCTTTAACATTCTCCAGCGGTGGGTATGGCAGCCTCCTGGAAGATTCATGTGACACCCTGAAATGACACGTTATTCAAAACCTACCTGGGCCTTGGAAGATCTGAACAACTTCTGTCCCATTATCTTGCTGTAGGTCATTGTCTTCTTTTTCTCAGAAGGTCTAATTGTACCTATTACTGTTCAATAAAGACTTCTTTGATTTTTTAAAGACATATAAAGTCTTGTTAATCTCTTGCCCTTTGTGGTTATTTATGATCGTTTGCTGATCTGAAGCTCTGTGATCCCTGACTGTGCAATTTAATTCTTGATGCTGGCTATCTTTGACTGCATTGCAAATGGTTTGCCAGGATACTTACACATGCCTTGAGGCCTTTGTAACAGAACAAAATTTCACTGCCTTCCTTGACTCCATCTACAAAAGTATATTTTGTGTTGTTCCTTTATCACAGAATCAATACAGTAAGGAAACAGGCCATTCAGCCCTTCAAGTCCACACTGACCTTCTGAAAGCAACCTGCCCAGACCCTTTGGACTGTGGGAGGAAATCCTCACAGACACAGGGAGAATGTGCAACTCCACACAGACAGTCGCCTGAGGTCCATGGTGCTGTGAGGTAGCAGTGCTAGCCACTGAACCACTATGCCTTATATTTTGTGGAATTTATTTCTTTCAGGAGCATCCTGCTTCCAGAAATGCCCTGCTGTACAGGAATTTTCTCTTGCTTTTTTTTTCCCCATGTTGCTACGTTTTAAATTTGCAAACCAGCTTGAAATGTCCAAGCTTCCCGCATTTAGAAACAGTCTGCTCCCCCACTCAGCATTTCCTGCACCTGCAGTGTTCCTTATGGCCTACCCAATGAGATTGCTCCATCTGACAGCTCTGGGGCACCTGATTAAATTGCTCTCACTTGGTGACAAGGTTTTGGGCTGAAGTATTTATTGATGACGGTTTGAAAATCTGCAGCGGTCTCTTCTAATAACCCTCCCTCTCACTGTCTCATGAGAATGTCATCAGTGAGAGGCCCAGTGAATACACTAACCTGGTGTTTCTACTTTTTGGCATGCAAACCCAATAGTGTTTGATGTCCTTAGAATTTGTGTCTTCTGAATCTCGCAACAGCAGTCTCTCCTTGGCCCTTCTGATCTGAATAAAGTCTATCAGGCAGTAGCTGTTCAACTGGTACTGTCATCACAACCTGCTTCAGTACACTCTCTGACGTAGGCTGATCTTCTTTTTAAGACCTCTACTGTTTTTCCCTCAATGATTTTGACATGTCACTCCAATTTATGATTAAATTGGAGTCCCGTTTGCTGCCATCTGTTTGATCTGACCCCACAGTGTCAGCTGCCCTGAGGTTTGGGACCTGGGTTTTATTCTGCACTTAAAAGAGGTTCTGAAGATCTGTTTAATCTGCTCTGAAGAATGTTCACTGGGACCTGAAACATTAACTCTGCTTATTCTCCACAGATGCTGTCAGATCTGATGAGTTTTTTCCAGCAATTTCAGTCCTTGTTTCTTAAAAGAGGGTACTATTTTGGGTCCTTTCTGTCCCATCTGGTTGTATATGACCTTAGTGGTTTATCCCTTGTCTATGAGTCACTCTGTTACCAATATCATCATCACGTTATCATACCCAATCTTGTATCAGTTTCATGGTCTGTGGAGTTTAAAAGAAGGAAGGGGGATCTAATTCAGAGATAGTAAGAACTGATGACACTGAAGAGGGGTCCCAACCTGCAATGTCAGCTTTCCTGCTCCTCTGATGCTGCCTGATCTGGTGTGTTCCTCCAGCTCCACATTGTGTTATAAGGGGGTCTAATTAATGTGTATAAGATGCTAAAGGGGATTGACAAAGTAGACATACATAGTTTCCTGATGTGGGGCTATCTAGAACAAGAAGTCATAATTTTAGGGTAAGGGCTGGCAGATTTAAACAGCGATTAGGAGAAATTAGTTCTCTCAAAGGATCATGAATCTGTGGAATTTACTACTCCAGAGTGTGGTGGATGCTGGGAAATTGCTAAGTAAATTAAGGAGGGGATAGATTTTTAATTAGCAATGGCTTGAAGGGTTGTGGAGAGCTCACCAGAAAAGTTGAGGAGAAGATAAGGTCAGCCATGATCACATTGAATAGTGGAGCAGGCTCAAGGGCTGAATTGGGATTTTCCGCTCTTAGTTATCATGTTCTTATGTTCCTATGTTCTTTGGTTCATGGAAAGATGAGAACATAAGAATACATTTCTCCAAATATAATTTCAATCATGTTTTATTTGCCTTAAAGCATCCCAGCACTTCAGGAGTTTCATTGATCTACTTAATTGCAACACCTCAAAACCAGTGCTGGGTCTAGTCTTGAGTGGTCAACTAGTTCAACTGACCAATCAAACTTCACATTTTCTCTCTTTTTAGGTATAATATCATTTTTCTGTAATAACCTCATACGATTGACCGTGATGGGAGTAACACTCTCTGAATAGGAGTGACAGTGATAGGAATAACCCTCTCTGAATGGGATTGCTGATGTAAAATTATACAAGACCAACTTTGCTTAATGTCTTTAAAAAGCCAAATTTTAAATTCCACCCTAATTGATGATGTTTTTCCTCGAATTCTGTAACACCATCTCGTGAGAAAGTGTCACATGAATCCTATAAAGATCCTCGAAGTTGGTACCATAAGGGAAGCTGATAAACACTATGGGATTTCCTTTAGTTAAATATAACCTACTTTCAGCAAAACAGATTTCACCCAAACTGACTCCATTCTGGACATACCATTCAGGCTATTAATGCATTTTACTTTGCACGGTCGTCCTCCCATAACTGCTGTCACTTTGGGCAGATTCAGAAATACTTCTCTCTGAAAAGCATGACACTATAGAAATGTTGATTTAACGTTGATTGATTTACAATCCAATGAACATGTGACCAAAAGAACTATGAGCTTCTGAAAACTGCTTTGCCTGTTGGGGGAGCTGTCACGAACACCTTCACCAACCAGGTTTTCTTCGGAACCTCCAGCTCTTAAGCCCTAAATACAAAGCCTTTTCCAGTATGGATTGATCTGAGACAAAACTGGTTAACCCCAATTAGTACCTCAGAATAAATCCCAAATTCTCTCCAATTCCCTTTGTCTTCTGCCTCTTACTCAGTTATCCTCAGATTTACTGGCAGCCACCAAAGCTTCATGATCTATTCCTAGTTCTGTTAGATGAATGTTGGCTATCTTTACAGGAGATGGCTCTACTTCCGCTGTTCTCCCTGATTTTGAAATAAAACCAGCCTGACTCCAGGTTAAAACACAGACAGATTCTAAACAACACTTCACACCTAAAATGCATTGTCTGACTGAGATGTCACCTCTTGTATATATTGATAAAACCTTTAGTTATCTCAGGGTAGCGACTTGAAAGAAATCCTAGGACTTGAAGTTCAATCAATCGCAACCTGCATCTCCTTTCTAACTGATTAAAGATTTAACAAGAGGGAGACAGCCAGCCATTTTATGCTTATTCTATACATTTGCATCAGTTGTATAATCCTTTGATCTTTTACTTATAAATTCTGTGCCTTAATACCTCCTCTCTCACTACGCTTGAGGAAGGAGCAACGCTTGAAAAGCTAGTGCTTTCAAATAAACCTGTTGGACTATAGCCTGGTGTTGTGTGATATTTGACCTTGTCGCACCTATTCCAACACTGACACATCCACATTATCCACTGTCATGAGCAGGGGTTACTGGGAGATCTCTGCCTTACATTATCGGGGGCTCTTCATGAATTTATAATCATTTTGAAACGTATGTCTCTTCCTCTATTACTACTTACATAGAGCTTTATTGCTTTCCACACTTCCACCTTATTCTCTTGGTCCATGGATCTCACCACTTGGACATCATCCTCACTATGTGACAAAAAATTAATTTTAACAGTGGTATATCTGCAAAATTGTCCCATTCCCCAGTCTTTAATCTGCTCTGAAATATTATTCACTCAACAACTCACTCTGATCACCTGTCCTGTGTGTCATGATCACCATCCAGCTTCATTCTTAATCAGCTGCATTCTGTTCCTCACGAGGATTATCACAAAACACATGGCCATTTGAGGTTCAAATGCCTTGTTTAATTCATAAAATGTTCAGAGTCTGATGTTTTTTACATCTAACTCCAAGTATTAGTCCTTAACAGTTTGATTGCCATGTTTGACAAGTTCTGGTTAACTTAACATCATGCCCTTTTAATTTATCACAGCCCTGCCAGTCCATTTATTAGATATTTTTTCTAATCAAACAAGGCCTCCTGGCTCAGGGGTAAGGTAAGGACACTACCACAGTGCCACACAGGCCCTTACAGCTCCTCTTTTATGCTCGAGCAATTAATACCAAGCATCTGAATACATTAATCCCCAGTTGATATATAATTATCAGTTTGTCCTTGTGTGGAAGATTTAAATTGTACTTAATTTCATCCATGATGGACATAATTATAGTAACAATCTCATTCTCAAGATTATACTCTTTTCTCTTTCTCTGTCACTCCTGACGCCATTCTGATGTTTCCTGTTGTAGGTATAAAATTGTGGAATTGATCTGCTATATGATCATGGGCATCTTTCCTGCACTCGTCATTCTATCAATGGTATGGTTGTTTTTCTTCCAATACAATTCTAATATATATGCATGGTGTGTGTATGTGTTTGTGTGTGTGTGTATATACGTGCTACATTTGTTATTCATTCTAGGGATATGGGAATTACTGGCTAGGGTAGTATTTACTACCCACTTCTAATTATCCTTGAGACAGTGGTGGTGAGCTATTTTCTTGAACCAAAAACCTCTCTTATACATATAATACTAATATTTACATTATAATGAGGGTCTAATAACTGAACAGAATCCACTTACTTTCATCAGGAATACCTCAAACAGTGATATTTCCCCCATGTGCCTTGGCAGCAGCTGTTCCAAGCTTTAGTTTGTCCCTCGGTACTTAGTCCTGGACCTTGGAATGTGCCAGTTTTCACCACTTGGTCAGGATCAACTCCTTGTTCTGGAAGACCAGTAAGTTTTGGACAGAGCAAAGTGCATTTTTCACTGAAGTGATGGTTCTCCAGGCACAGTTAATGTTTATCTCGGTGTGCATCCCAGGGTACAGATGATAGGTCACAAGGTTACAGATTTTGGTTGAATACCATTCCTGTGGTGCTGATGGCCCACAGGGTTTCATGGATACATGGTTTCATGGATGTCCAGGTTTGAATTGCCAAATGTTTTTGAAATCTATCTTAATTAGCATGGTGTTAGTACTTCACAAATGATGGAGGATGTCCTCAATGTCTGATAGTGTTTCTGAGAGTATGTGTCTGACTGTTTCTGTGTCTGAGTATATGTTCGTGAACGTACACCTGTGAAAGTATCTGAATGTGTGTAGCCGCATATGTGTGTCTGTGCAAGTGCACCTGTCTATGTATGTGTCTAAGTGTCAGTATGTTTGTCTCTGTGTGAGGGTATTGTTTGTGTATGTATGCCTGTGTGTGGCTGTGAGAGTCTGTGTATGTCTGTCTGTGTGTGCTTATGTGTGTGATAGTGAATGTACTTGTGTTTGTATGTCTGAGTGTCAGTTTATGAATATCTGTATGAATGTTTTTGCATGTGTGTGTATCTGTGTACGTGTGTGCATGTGTGTCTGTATATGTTGCTTTTTTGTCTGGATGTCTGTATCTGAGTGTCCATATGTGTCTATGTATGTACATACGTGTGTGTCTAGGTGTCTATGTATGAGTGCCTGTGTGTTTGTTTGTGCATCTGTCTACATCGGTCTAAGTGTGTGTGTCTGCATGTACATGTAATTGTGTGTGTTTGTGTGTCTGTATGTGTGCGTTTGTATCTGAGTGTATGTGTGTCTATATATGTATATGCTTATGTATGTTTGTGTGACTGTGGGCATGATATTTTGCTCCTGGAGTTGATGGGCTGGGAGCAGGGAACGAGCAATATTAATTAGGTGCAATAGTGGCATATCCAACCTTGCCACTCTCCTCACCAGAATTCAGTGCTGAGAGGGAAGCCCATGCTCGATGTACTCAGGTCTTCTGGCAGTAGCTACAGCCTCCTCTATGGCACTCTCATTGGCTGACAGCTCTCCCTGGACTATGCCCATCATAATCTTACCTCAAACTCGTCCCCTCTCGATCTCGTCTGCTCTAAGAAAATCAACCCTCTTTGTCTAATTGCTTTATTAATGGAACTCTCAAGCCTAGGCAACATCCTGGTAAATAAAATTCGAAAGAACTGTGGATCCCGAGGAAGGGTCACCAGACCCAAAACGTTAGCTCTGATTTTTCTTCACAGGTGCTGCCAGACCTGCTGAGTTTTTCCAGCAACTTCAGTTAACATCCTGGTAAATCTCTTCTGCATCCTCTCCACTATTGTCATATTCCTTCTATAATTGGATTCCAGAAGTGCACATGTCTGTGTCAGTGTATGTGTTTCTGTGTGCAAGTGTGTGTGTGCGCGCGCACACGTATGCATGTGTATGTGACTGAGTGTCAATGTGTTATATAAGTACAAATTATAAGTACAAGCTTCTCTATCTTGTAATGATACTACTGAAACACTCTGCCAATCGAGTCAGGATGCGTGTGGATTTTTGTTGTATCTTTCAGAAGCTCAGGGCATCCTCAAGATTTTCATAGTCACTAAATGATTTTGTTTAAGTGTATGCTCTAATGTGGGAAAGTATGGCAGCCATTTTTGTACAAAGCAAGCTTCCAGAACCAGCAATTTAGTGAATGACCAGTTAAGGAATCTCGGATGATGCTGGAACATGCTCTTCAGAAAATAGTGAAAGTTTCTCTGGAGTGAAGGTACTGCCACAACCTCACCACTGTTTATTTTGTCTGTAGTAAGTATGACCAGAAAAGTACAGCAGAAAGCATAGTTTAATTTTGACATACGGTACGAGCATTTGGGATTCAATGAGCAAAAGAAAATCCACGTCTGTGAAATGTCTTGACTGGAGAACGAGCACTGTGAATCTCAGAGTAAGACTTGTGTTTATATAGTGTCTTTCACACTGCCATGAAGTGCTTTTGAAATGTGTTCACTGTTGTAAGGCAGGTAAATAGGTAGCTGATCTATGCAGAGCAAGACCTCACAAAGTGATAACAGGGTGTAGAGCTGGATGAATACAGCAGGCCAGGCAGCATCAGAGGGGTAGGAAAGCTGATGTTTCAGGCCAAGACCCTTTATCAGAAAACAGTATTCCTCACGAACAGTATTGCGATAATGACCAGATCATGTGTTTTAGTGAGTTTGGTTGGAGAAATGATATTGACCAGGACACTGACAAGAAATAACTTCTTCAAAGAATAGGATAGGGTCTTCTTGGTCAATCAGAGAGGCAGACAGGGCTGAGGTTTAATATTTCATCCAAAAGGTGGGACCTCCAATAGCATAGAACACCCTCACCCAGAATGTCAATCTAGACTGACGGGTGGCAATCCCCTTTATATGAAGAGCCTTTTTTTTGAAAACAAAATCTTAAAATAAAATCTATTGAGAGCCACAATACAAAAATTCAATACTTTGAAGCTAATTACATTAGCAAATTACTACGTATCTCCAGTAAAATACGTATTGTATATGTAAAAATGCATGTATTAAATTTACAATTCACCATAAATAAAATTAACATCAATTTAACATTGAAATGTCACTTTTAACAACCATTTTTGTTGTAACTTCATCAATAAATTCATCTTTAAAACAAACTTTTAAGATGTACAGAAATACAATCGTTGTTGATTCTTGTGATATCAAGTTTTTGTAATAATTCACGGGACACTAATGTCGCTGGCTAGGCCAGCATTTATTGCCTGCCAGAACGCACACATTGCTGTGGACCTGTAGTCACATGTAGGCCTGACAAGGCAAGAATATCAGATTTCCTTCAATAAATGACATCAGCAATTAAAAATATACTTTGTCAAAGCACATTCAGAATAGTTATCTCAGCCACCATAAAAAACAATGGATTTAACTGCAAAAACCTGTACAACAAGCCAAAACTATGATTATATGACTCCATTATCCAAGACCACAGCGTAGTTAAACCACTTAAACTGGTTTATGTAGACAATCATTTGAAACTATAAGGTGCAGCCCAATTTTCAGACGTTTATCCTCAGAATAATTATACAGCTCGTACTTTTCTTGCTGCATTTTATTTTAGGCTTCTGTCATGTTGGCACAATCTAGAAAGAAAAGACTGGGAGTTTCAGAGATGTTATGGAGACACATGTGCATCTGGACCCACTGGTTTCAGACCCCTCGTCTTAATTGTGTTCAAATCTCTGGGTCCCTAGGTCCTGCAGTCTTCTGACTTACAAGGTGAGAGTGTTCCCGACAGAGCCAGTTCTGTCCTTCAGCTAGTAGAGAGAGACATCACCATTGTACTGTGCTGCTGAAGAAGTCACAAATACAAGCAATTGAGAAACAACTTTTCTTAGTCTTTTTCTTTCATGTCGGCTGTGGCTCAGATGGCAGCAGTCTTATCTAAATTGAAATACAAAACGCTTGTTAGACCTTAGCTACAGTCTTATGCACACATCCGGGTGCCATGTTATAGGAAGGATTTGAATGAATTGGACAGAGTGCGGTTTACAAGAATGGTTCCAGGGTGAGGAACTTCAGGTATGCCAATAGATTGAAGACATTGGGACTGTTGACATCGGAGAAAAGAAAGCGAGGTTTGAGAAGATTTGTAGCTCAGGTTGAGGTTCTGGATGTGAGATTGCTCGCTGAGCTGGAAGGTTCATTTTCAGACGTTGCGTCACCATTCTAGGTAACATCATCAGTGAGCCTCCAACGAAGCACTGGTGTTATGTCCCGCTTTCTATTTATCTGTTTAGGTTTCCTTGGGTTGGTGATGTCATTTCCTGTGTTGGTGATGTCATTTCCTGTTCTTTTTCTCAGGGGATGGTAGATGGGCTCCAAATCTATGTGTTTGTTGATGGAGTTCCGGTTGGAATGCCATGCTTCTAGGAATTCTTGTGCGTGTCTCTGTTTGGCTTGTCCTAGGATGGATGTGTTGTCCCAATCAAAGTGGTGTCCTTCCTCATCTGTATGTGAGGATACGAGTGATAGTGGGTCATGTCGTTTTGTGGCTAGTTGATGTTCATGTATCCTGGTGGCTAGCTTTCTGCCTGTTTGTCCAATGTAGTGTTTCTCACAGTTCTTGCAGGGTATTTTGTAGATAACGTTCGTTTTATTTGTTGTCTGTCGAGGGTCTTTTAAGTTCATGAGCTGCTGTTTTAGTGTGTTGGTGGGTTTGTGGGCTACCCTGATGCCAAGAGGTCCGAGTAGTCTGGCAGTCATTTTGGAAATGTCTCTGATGTAGGGGAGAGTGGTTATGGTTTCTGAGCCCGTTTTGTCTGTTTGTTTGGGTTTGTTGCTGAGGAATCGGCGCACTGTGTTCATAGGGTACCCATTCTTTTTGAATACGCTGTATAGGTGATTTTCTTCTGCTCTGCGTAGTTCCTCTGTGCTGTAGTGTGTGGTGGCTCGTTGGAATAATGTTCTAATGCAGCTTCGTTTGTGGGTGTTGGGATGGTTGCTCCTGTAGCTCAGTATTTGGTCCGTGTGTGTTGTTTTCCTGTAGACGCTGGTTTGAAGTTCCCCATTGGCTGTTCGCTCTACTGTGACATCTAGGAATGGCAGTTTGTTGTTGTTTTCCTCCTCTTTTGTGAATGTTATGCCAGTCAGGGTATCAACAAATAAACACATTGATTTGGAGCCAATCTACCATCCCCTGAGAAAAAGAACAGGAAATGACATCACCAACACAGGAAATGACATCACCAACCCAAGGAAACCTAAACAGATAAATAGAAAGCGGGACATAACACCAGCACTTCGTCGGAGGCTCACTGATGATGTTACCTAGAATGGTGACGAAACGTCTGAAAACTAACCTTGCAGCTCAGCGAGCAAACTCACATCCAGGAGAAAAGAAAGGTTAAGAGGAAATTTGATGAAGGTTTTTGAAACCATGAGCAGGCTGGATAGAGTAGATAGAAAGAAAATGTTCCTGCTTGTAGACGGAACCAGAAGGCTACAGATTTAAAGTGATCTGCAAAAGAAGTGAGGGCAAATTGATGAAAAGCTTTTTCACTCAGCAAGTAATGGAAGTCTGGAATTCGCTGCCTGGAAGTATGCTGGAGACAGGTTCAACTGAGGCATTCAAGAGGCCATTGGATGATTATTTGGATCAAAAATAACGTGCAGGGGTGAGGGGAGACAAAGCAGGAAATTGGCACAAGGAAGTGATGCTTATTTAACAAGCACAATGGACTGATTGGCCTCATTCTGTGCTGTAATGTTTCTGTGATTCCGAGATGATCTAGTCAGCAGTACACTGCTTTTTGTGAGACTCTGTTGTGTGGTAAGTTGATTGCCATGGCTCCCCATGTTACCGCTAAGATGAAAAATTCCCGTTAACGTGAAACTGTGTTTAAATTGCTCAGGAATTAATGGGATGCAGACTATTCAATTGCAGTATTGGTGAAGTGTTATACAACCAAGTGTCTTATTGAAATGAATGTGTTTTTCTTACTCTCTTGACTCAGCCAAACACCGCTGGACTGTCTGAATTGCTGGTGGGTGGTTTCTTCTACTGCCTCGGAATGTTGTTCTTCAAGAGCGATGGTCGGATTCCATTTGCACACGCAATCTGGCACCTCTTTGTGGCTATCGGAGCAGGTGTCCATTACTATGCCATCTGGAGGTATCTTTACCGTCCGGCTATGTTGGAAATGAGGACTTCCAAGTGATCCGATTGCAATCTGTGAGGAATAGTGCACAAAGTGATCAAAAAGGAAAAGATTGCAGCAAACAAAATGGCTTGAGAACATTACAGGGATCTCTGGATCACGATATAAAGGCGTAAAAATCAAAACCAGATACTCTGGGATCTGCTGCAGATCTTTCAGCACTGAATTGCCAAGTCAAAGGCCAGTATTAAACACAGATTCAGAGATACGCACGGACACAATAGCATTCAGACACAAACACACACAGATACACACACAAAAACACAAACAAGTACAGGACACACAACAGATATTGACATATGTACACAACAAATACACAGATACAAATGTACACACAGGCATTCCGTCAAACTGTAGACTGGACTAGCATTCATAGCTGCACCATAATTTTTCACTAACCACTGAGTTTTATAGTCACACTTCTCCCCAAAAAAAACTTGAATTCTTATTAGCGGTGTATATTTGCTAGACGCAGTTGCACCTTAATAGTTCATTTTTCTGTGAAAAGTACAAGTAAAAATAGTGTTTTCTTCTAGAACATTCTTAATTAACCTGTGGACTCGGTAACAGGCTGTCTTTACCAGAAATTGACACAGTTGATAATCTGTCGCATTGTCTTAACTATTTCGTGCAGCTATCAGATTTGGGGACATTTACCCTTAACTACTGATTTACACAATTATAACACGTTGTTTTCTCAGAATGGACAAAGGCAGGGTAGAAAATGGACCTTATGGCACTTGATTTTCAGGATAATGCTAAACCCTGTGCTCTGAAGGGTACCTAAAATACTGACCTTAGATAATGTAGGCATCCTAAGCAGTCACTTAGAGGAGGCAAGAACCTCCTCACCGACTCAACTGAGAGGTCTAAAGCCCATTTAATAAACACTCAACAAAATTAGACAGCGCAGGGAGCAGGCTTGTCCCACTCCAGATTTTATGGGATTGCTGCAGCCTTGCCAGTAACTGCTGCCAAAACGTGTGACCAATTTTTGAGTGGCGCGGTTGTGCTCTTGCCAGCCCGGACCACACCCTTGGGTCACTGCCCTCTCAAAATCTCAACACCTCCACCCCACTCTCCCTTCCTTCCAGTTTATCTCCTTTTTCCACTATCCCTCACCTTCACTCTCCAGGTCACCTCAAAGCCACGTGTAGCCTAAATTGGATTTGGCCACCGCTATGCCAGTCACTCCTCCAAAGGCAGCTCAAGTCAGGCCAGAGGTGCAATTTCAGCCAGCTTTGACCTTCCTAGCCACGGTGAATTTTTAGCCTAGAGTTTTAAAGACAAGAGACACTTAACTCAAGATCTTTTCTATACCTTACTAATTCATATCTTCTCCCCTTTCATGAGAATTTCTGGGGAAATTTTTCAGTACCTTACCTCTGTGACCTGTCTCCATAACAACACAATTGTCAGCAGGTTAGCTGGCTATGGTGGGCATCACAACTGAGGCCCTGCGTCTCCACCTCTGTAGAAGCTGGTGGATGTTTTTTATTCTTCACTGTTACTTCAGTGACACTGCAGCCATTCATCCTGCCTGTACAGCCATGGGCCTTGCCAGTGCAGCACAGATCAGGGATTCAACTAAGAACCTGCCTGTGTGTTCAGCTCAGTGTTGGATAGTGTCTTGACACACCACTCCACAAGGGGGAGCCTTGCTTTCTTTTCCAATCATCTCCAAAAGGCAGGACTTTCAACTTACAACTTTTACAAATTCTGTCAAACTTTAGAACAGCATGTCTAAAAATATCTGCAGCACAGTGAAAATGATCTGGTTAAATTTCCATGTGAAAAATGAGAGCGTTTAGGATGGGTCTGAGTGGGATGCTTCAAGGGGCAGTGTGGACTTGTTGGGCCGAAGGGCCTGTTTCTACACTGTAGGGAATCTAATCTAATCTAATCTAGACAAACACTGAAGCAGTATTCAATTCCAGTGTCTTGCTTATTCAGATGCATAGTGTTAAATACAATTATTTCCTAAAGGCACTTAAACACCTCCTAATTTAAAAGAGGGCTGTCATCTGCTCTGACTGACTGTTACATTGGGTTGTAGTGGGACGGGAACTGGTTATATATTGTACTGTATAAGAGTTTTGAGGTCTTGCTAACACCCTTTGTGAACCGGGGATGTTTTGGGGTAAATCTTAAGCTCATCACGACTAAGTAAGGAGTCAACTTATGTCTCAATACAGAGCTTCACTGGGATTAAGGAATTGGTTGTAGACACACTATCTTGAATGTCCTTGCTGCTAGACGTTGACAAGTGGAGGAGACTTCACAAAGTTTCACTGGTGTTATTGTGGTGTTTATTTAAAATGTTTTGATTTGCTTTTTAAAGGGCAGCATTCCAGCTTAAACAAGTTAAAGGAGAATTATTGTAATCAAGAACAAATACTAAGTACCATCCATAGATCTAATCAATCCCTTTCCGTCACAAGAACACTAACTGACAACAGTGTAACATCACCTGACCTTGTCCCTATCTCAGCCATCAGCTGCTAAAACTTTGGCCATGTCTGTATTTCCTCAAAGCTTAATTGCTCTAATATTCTCGCATTCTATCAACTGCAGCTTGTCCAAAACCCTGCGGCACATATCCTATCTTGAGCTAATTCCTGATTGCCCATCACCTTATTCTCATGGATGCTGGTACTCCATCTTTCAAATCAAAACCCTTGTTTTTAAATCGCTCCATGATTTTGCCTGCCTGTCCCCCCCATCGCTATGACTGCCTCTAGCCTTTTGGCCAGACGTTGCCTAATATTTCTTCTGTTGGGATTCTTTTCATTTTAAGTTTGATAATGTCTCTGTGAAGTGCCTTCTGATATTTACACATGTTCAAGGTACTATATAAATATGGCTTATTGTTGCTGTTGTAAACAGCCTGAGTTTCTAGATTATCTCTTTCTAGTACTGGGATGGTGCCAAGACAACCTTTGCGTGAAAGTGCAAACAATGGAGGGGTTGCCTTACCAGAGAGCAGAGGTGCTGGGAATATGACTGCTCCTGAGCACACATCAAATCAAAGCATAGACATTGACTCAAGGTTGTTTCTCAAACAGACATTTTGGGCCAGATCAGAGGACTGGGGTGAAATATTCTTGTTCGTGGTTAACCTGTATATACCTCCAGGGGCAGGTGGGATTTGAACCTGGGCCTCCTGTTCTAGAGGTAGGGACTCAACCACTGCAGCACAAGAATCTAATGTGGTGATCCCAATGTTGATTAAGATGTAGCATACACCATTCATAAAATATTCACTATCTTTGGTCCACTTGTATAGAGGGGTTTTCCTTATTTTGCGCTGGTTTTCCCATATGTCACTAATCAAAAAGCTAGACTGTTTGTAAACTGACAGCCAGTGGATAGACATGTGAATGCACATCGAAAAACCACTCGCAGTTGTCAGAAATCAAAGAGGATTTATAGAAATGTCAGAACACTTCAGGGGAAATTAGGTCAAATGCTCTGAACTGTCAGTGAGAAATACTGATTGCATTTTATGAATAGCTGTACAATAAACAGGATCACTGTGTGAAACTGCACCAATGATCAATTTATACTATCACTTGCACACCAGAGCATTGCCAATTTCTAATACACCCCATCTTACAGCTGGCAGTCTGCAACATTTGGACAATACCATCACTGTCTCAATCACAGACTACCTTTCAGCGGAATCTAGGGAGAGAGAAAGATCTTGAACTTATCTAGCACCTTTCGCAACCTCAGGATATCCCGAAGCTTTTAAAGCCAGTTGAATACTTTTGAAGCATCGGCTAAGTTGTAATGTTGGACACACAGCAGCCAATTCTCATACACAAGTTCTACAAACACAAGTATGATAAAGACTTGAGAGATAAATATTGACCAGGACACAAAGGAGAACTCACTTGCTGCTCTTCTAAATTGTACTGTAGTATGAAATCTTTTCCATCCACCTAAAAGACAGGTACCTCCACAGTGCAACATTTCCTAAGCTGAGTTTTGTGTTTAAGTCTCTGAAGTGAGACCTCCACCCCAGCCTCCTGACTTAAAGGGAAAAGTACTCTCAATTGAGCCCATGCTGAATGCCATCTTATATCTGCCAAGACAGCAGTATAAATAGGCATTGGTCACTTGTTTACAGTAATTCTGTCAGTAAAATACCTGTAAGCCACCGAATCTACCACACAGAAAGAAGCCATTGTGCCTGTGTTAACTCTTTGGAAAGGCTGAGTAATTAGTCTTACTCCTCATTTCTTTCCTTATTGCCCTGAAAATGTTTTCGTTTTCAGGTGTATGCCCAATTTCCTTGAGAAACCTATTATTAAATCTGCTGTCACCATCTTTTCGGGCACTGCCTTCCAGATCATAACTAATTGATGCATCAAAAAATGCCCCTTCTCTTCCCTCTGGTCCTTTGCCACTTATGTTAAATCTATCTTTTTCCCTCCTGTAAAAGGAAACAGTCTTTCCATTTGTAGTTATTCATTTCTATAAAATCTCCCATCACCTTCTCTGCCTGCTTTAAGGAGAACAGCCCTGGCTTCACTAGTAACGTCCTACTTCATTTTTTTGTCTGGTGCTGTTGCACTAAAATAACTGATGTCTCAATGATTTCAATTATTTAACCAGGATCCATTGCTTTTTTTATTTATTAATCGGACCCTTCACAATTCCCATCAAATTTTATTGATGCTGAGTATTTTGGTTTAGAATTGAGGGCCAGTTTACCCAAAGTATTGGTTAACACTATTGATCTATCAGTGTTTTGCAAAATTCCCTTTAGAATCACACTGGTTCATTTCTTGAGTGCAAAATTCTTCTGTATACTGTTTTAATGCATTCATTAGCCCACTTAAAATAAACAGGTTAATGACTTCATTGAATTAAAACAGAGATGTGTAAAATGAATATTGTATTCACAAGGGAAATTAAACATTTTAGTCTATTACTGAGGGTAGTTCATTTTACTTGTTTTATGTAAAAGAAGTAAAAATTTTTAGAACTCTGTATCTGGTTCATAGGGAAACAAAATTAATTCTTCTGTGTATCCAGGTTCGTCAAAAATCAGTCATGAGCATTACATTTTTTATTCAAAAATGTGGTTATTTCTTTTCTCTGAACCCCACGTTAATTAAATCTTATATAGAGTTCTTTACTCTGATTTGCCAACTGAGCCAGTATCACCGGAATTAGTATATCTTCCACTGAGGTGCCAAAACCCAACCGTGTCCCTGAAAAAGATAGATGAGCAATTGAGTTGAGAGACAATGCGAAATCATTGCATGGACCTGTTTGGCTGAGGTATGAAATTACACTTGGATCTGACTCACCTACAAGAGCGACGTTACATTTTACGGTGATGCATTAGAACAATGGGAAAAGTCTACTTGGCTCCAAATGCCAGTCCCTCTTATTTGATAGGTCAATTCCACATTCACACCATGGGATCTCTCAAAGCCTTTTCTCCAGAGAAGCAAGGAACTGCCAGTTTATATGGTCCAGTTCAGTGACCATACCTGATAAAATATTTCACAATCTATTCCCCTTTGGATGTAACAACTCCTATCAGCATGCTTCTTACTCTTTAATACCTTTTAACTGGATCTTGTGCCTCCCAATATTTAAACGTTTACGTCACAGTGAACAAATTGCTTTGATCAAGCTGTCAAATTAAGTTGCTGTGAAGCTTTGAATGTAAAAGGCATCCTTTGACATCTCACTTCTGATTAGAATCAACATCTCCATTATCACCTTGACTACATTGTTTCTGAGATTCTATATATTCATTCTGGAAGAATCAAATCTAATTATGATTCATTTTACTTTGCTGATACCTGAAAATATCACCATGCTTTAAGAATAGGAGCACCCATCTTTGTCAAGACCCGTCGAGCCTTGTGCAAACAATGCATAAATAATGCATGTTAAAAAGAAATTGCAATGTACTTTCCTTAAAATGGTGTCATTATATGTTGTTGGGTCATAAATAATGTTTGTACAGTATTAATGTAGCCCCATGTTAACAAATTGCACATTGAACTGAGGCAAAAGAGAATGTGATAGGGGATACCTGTAAGTCACCCCGTGCAAAATTGGGAGTGATCAGCTCAGAAGCGCATCTTGGGAATCTTAGGCCAAGAAGGGAGATCCCCATAATGTATTGGTAATGTCAAGGCCAACCAAGTCCAGAAAAGTTGCAAAATGAAGGAACACAGTCATTCATGTTACTCACTTCAGGAACTTCTAACCGTGCTGCCTATAACTTGGACTAATCTGCAGTCTCTGCTTTTTACTGTTTTGTACTGTCTACAACAGGTAGTGTTAAATTTTAACTTTGCATGATTTGAGAGTTCTATGAAACTTTGATACTGACTTTGGATCTGACTAAAACATAAGAAGCGAATGTTTTCTGTAAAAATATGGGTCTGTTCTTTGGTGACTTGAGTATTTTATAGACAAGATAATTTATGGTTCTTGTAATAGTTATTCCTAATGTCATATGGAGATTAAACATAAATACC
The DNA here is from genome assembly GCF_030684315.1 of Stegostoma tigrinum. Classification (NCBI taxonomy): domain Eukaryota; kingdom Metazoa; phylum Chordata; class Chondrichthyes; order Orectolobiformes; family Stegostomatidae; genus Stegostoma; species Stegostoma tigrinum. The sequence continues at coordinate 12,441,112 of NC_081376.1, forward strand.
TCACTAATTTCTGTGTTACGTTTTTGTTTGAAGGGAGTAAAATGTTTTCCACAGGTTTATATGCAGAAGTGCCTTGTGACTTTATAATTACATTGAAGGCACTATATAAATGAAAGATAACAAAGTGTGAAGCTGCATGTTCTCCGGCATCTGCAGTTCCCATTATCTCTGATATAAATGAAAGATGCTGTTGAATGTTCTTTCACAGTTTGGACAGGTCTATGAGAGTAGACCTGATGTGCAGACCATGGGGTAATTTTGACTTTGAGCTGTGGTGTAAACTATTAACCCTCGGGGCAGAGATAGAGAGAAACCTGGTGTGGGGACCAATCTAGGCCAATGTCCAGGAGATGGTTGTGACACAAATGTCATCAGGGTCATTTGATCAATCTGTTATCTGTACCCAGCACCTTTATCCTTCGACCAAAAGCACATTACTAGCTGATCAAGACTAGATCTGATAAATAATAATGATACAAAGCTGTTTCTCAACTCATCAGTGGAACAGTTCTCTGGGCTTTGGGCAGTAGTCCCTGAACGTTGGTGAGGAGGACGTTGGTGGGGTGGTTGGTGGAGTGAATTGGGAAGATGTGATTGCATCATATCCTGTTTCTGTGCCAAGATCAGTGCCAAATGTTCCATCAGATTTTTGCTGGCTTTACTTTCTAGCAGTTTGATACAACAGGGAGAGCAATTAAGAGTCAACCGTGTTCAGTGTACTGGAGTACACTGAATCAGCAGCAAAGTCTTTATTCACATCAGCAGCCTCAACTCATGACCAATGTGAAATGCTCTTTGTTCTCATACTGGAAATTGTAAATGGTAACACCAGTTAAAGAAAAATCATTTGAGAGTAATATTCCTGCCTCACCACTTCTGAGGTTAAACCTCATCCTCCAAGATTATACAGGGGCAAGACCATTAAATGAAAAATAAAATCATAATTAATTAAAATCATAAAAAAGACAGAAAAATACAGCGGGTCTGGCAGCATATTGATAATGTTTAAGAGCCCTTGTTGATTTTTCTTTTTTTTTGACTTTATTCTTTTATCAATTTTGGTTTAGAGCTGTGAATTGGGAAACTATGTGCTCAAAATGACTTTTGGATTGTGGGTATGAAAGGCAAACAGACAAGTTTTTGTTTGTTTGTGAGGTCAGGCATAGAAGTTATTTACAGGTTGGTTCCTGATCAGAAGGTTTTACTAACTCTTGGTCATCAGGGAAGAGCATTACTTTTAAACATATAGCAGAAATTGCCTATTAACAAGCCGAGATCCTGGGAATTGGTTCCAGCATGTTTGGAAAAGACCTAATGCTCAGGCAGGTGGCAGATGTTGAATGTAACTGAGACCGTGTGGAGGAGACAGTCAGTCTGTCAGGGAGTGGTCTGTGTTTAAATTGGATTTTAGAGAGAGAGAAAATGCCTCACTGTTCAAGCAACAGCATGAAGATTTGAAAGCTCTCTGTCTAACCTCTCATGAGCAGCTCTTGGACGCTCACAGGACAGAAAAATAAGTATCAAGTATTACTGCATTTATCTGAGTGAACTGTAAAAGTAATCCTGATCAACATGTTAAGGAAATCAATCAAAAAATCATCATCTATGCCAGCGGAACCGCGCATCAAGCAAACCACTTAAGTAATCTAGTCAGTTTCATTATTTTCTTTTATTTATCCCCTGACTATGTTTGTCTTCTGCCTTTTGTGTGAATGGACTGAAAATAAAAAAAAATTGGGCTTAAAGCATAGACCAATTAGATTACTTCATTGTTTAATTACTGTTCTAGAGTTACTATATTGTTAATAAATTGCTAAGTCTCTTGTTTAAAATACAAAGCTGTGTCTGGAATTGATTATTCCTAGGGTCTGGGACTAGTTATTCAAAATTCAGTTTGGGAACAATAGGGGTCCATTGTGAGGATCTTCAATGGTTTAATTTTACTGGGTTGTGAACACAATAGGAAAGAGGCTGATTTGGTTCATCTGTCTGTCTCTATGTCATAACACAATTCAAATATGCCTTCTTCAGTGCCTATTTTACATCTTCAGTTCAAAAGACATGTTTCTCAGACGCTGAGTATTTCCGAAAGTGTTTTGTTTATTTTTCATTTCAGATTTCCAACTTCTGCTGTATTTTGCTTTGAAGACTGCTTGCCTCAGGATCAAAATGTTCTTGATTCATGGATCACCTCATGGACTTGGTTGTGCATCCTGGATTAACACTCCAGTGCAATCTATAGGCAATGCTGTATCGCCTTTTGGATAAACACATTTGATTGATTCCCTGCCCGTCATTTCAGGTGATGCAAAAGGTGCCATGATACTGGTCAATGAAAAGCATTCACCAGTCCAGTGTTGTGACCAATATTTACCTGCAAATTGACTTCACAACAATAATTGATTATCTCATCGAGATTTTCTGCAGGGTGCTGGAGTTTTAGTGACATCAGTGAAAGATTAGATGCATCTTCGGCACTAGGCACCCCACATTGTCTGTTATCTAGTTTGCACAGACCAGGGATTCAAGATTGCTACCATGCTAAATGTTTAGCTTAAAATATTGCCTACAGACAATGTCATGGTTGAAGGGCCACCTTCTTTGAGTCACAGAAAATTATTCTACTTTCACAGCCAAAACACCAGAGTTGGGATGAAAGACTTTGCATTTGTAAAGCACCTTATGCATCCTTTGGACATTCCAGAACACTTTACAGGGACATTTCAAGGACAAAAAAATGCTGTTTCTGAACTTAATGCTACAGCCTGGAAACTGGGGATTAATGACAAGCTGAACGGGATGTGTTAGAGCATGTGAAAGGACATGATAATAAATCTCTACTTTAGGAAGTCAGGGAAAACTGTAGAAGCATCAAAGAATGCAACTGAGAAGAGATTGAAATGGTGTGGTCATCTGATGTGGAGATAAAGGGACAGGTGTTGAGGGGAGGTGGAATTGCCAGAAAGAAGAAAAAGAAGCATTGGGAAAATGGTAAAATGAGAGATGACAAGAGATTTAAATTTTGCAGGATTGGAAGAGGAGTGGCTGACTGGCAGAAAAAGATGGTGAAGGGTGATTAACCAGCCTTGTGGTGTCCCAAGTAAAATGGAGAAATCCAGAAGTCCCCAGATAAGGTACTGCACACCCAGAAAACAGTGTCCCTAGAAGAACCCACAGTTTTACAAACCCACTCCCAAAGGAATGCCCTAACTATTGACAGCAAGGATTCAAATCAGGGTTCGTGTGGCACCGAGTTATCCAGAGAGTGGTTAACGAAGTGGTAGGATGTCAGTTTTAAAAAAATCACTTGAGGGATTAGGGTGATGCTGACTGCGCCATTATTCATTATCTGTCCCTGGTTGCCATTGAGAAGGTGGTGGTGAGCTGCCTTCTTGAATCAGTCCATTTGCTGTAGATAGATCCACAGTGCTGATTAAAAGGGAGTCCAGGATTTTGATCGGGTAACAGTGAAGGAATGGTGCTACATTTACAAGTCAGGATGGCGAGTGACTTAGAGGGGAACTTTTTAGGTAGTAGTGTTCCCGTATATCTGCTGCCGTTGTCCTTCGAGATGGAAGTGGTCAAGGGCTTGGAAGGTGCTGTTTTAAGGATCTTGGTGGATTTCTGCAGTACATCTTGTAGATAGTGCACACCACTGCTACTGAATGTCAGTGAGACATTTGTGGATATGGTGCCAATCAAGGATGCTGTTTTGTCCCGGATGATGACAAGCTTCTTGAGTGTTATTGAAGCTGCATTTTTTCAGGGAAGTGGGGAGTATTCCATCACACTCCTGTGTTGTGAAGTTGGGTAGAGTACTTGTGGATTGGGAGGCAGGAAGTAAGAATTTGGTGTTTGTAAAATGTTCGGGAGGAAAGCATTGTATGGCCCCTTTAAAAGATCATGTGCTTTTTCTGTGCTTCGAGATTTAAAGTGGATGTCTGTGAGCAGCAGCTTCAAAGTTTACAAGTACACAGAGAGCACCCAAATTGAGACATTTGTATCAAAAGGCTATAGTTAGCAGGCCAAGCAGCAGTTTATACTAAGACAACAGGCTTTTAAATTTAGCCAATCAATTTGAACCAGGTACTTAGGTACCAAAAACCTATTAAATTTAAGTCTGATGGTTTTGACAACATAGGACAAATTCTATTGTAAGAAATATTGGTATGTCATGAAGGGTATAAAAAGGAGAAAGTTCAATAAAGATCGTGGAACTAGCTGCCACCTGCCACAACTAACGGCCCTCAACTCTCAAGAGAGAGTCACTGGTTCTCACAACCTCCTCTATGTCTTAGATAAAGCACCATCTAAATAACAATAGTACCGACAGCAGAACTAATTAACATTCCTGATAGAAGAATGACAGATAATGCACAGAACATTCCAGAAGACTCAAAAACTGGCTGTAATTTCAAGAGACCAAATTTTTTTTCTGTATGTGGGATTTGTATTTATTAGAACAGCATACCATTAGAATCTTGCTTTATTTGGCAATAGTTAGTAGTTGGAAAGGACTTATTCAGTGAGGTTGTTGACTTGTTCACCGAGCTGGCTCGGTTTTGTTCAGACGTTTCGTCACCATGCTCGGTGACATCATCAGTGGACCCTCCGATGAAGTGATGTTATTCTACTCCGCTTAGAATTTATACTGTCTGGTCCATTATGGTGAGTACTGTCATTTCCGGTTTTGATCTGTATGGTTAGTATATGAGGTCCAAGTCTATATGTTTGTTGACTGAAGTATGGGTTGAGAAGCATGCCTCTAGGAATTCCCATGCGTGTCTCTGTTTGGCTTGGGCTACTATGGTTACTTTGTCCCAGTTAAACTGATGACCTTCATTGTCTGAATGTACATATAGAATTTGACCCCATATACAAACCCATACAGATCAAAACTGGAAATGACAGTACTCACCATAACAGACCAGACAGGATAAATTCCACGCGGAGTAGAATAACATCGCTTCAGCGTAGGGTCCACTGATGATGTCACCGAGCATGGTGATGAAACATCTGAACAAAAACAAGCCAGTTCGGACAGCAAGTCAACAATCTCATCCACAACCTGAGCTATAGATTTTTACCAATAATTTAAGGATTTATTCAGTTTGTTAATAGTTTAGATAAATAAATGTTACTTGTTGATTGTAAAGTGAGTGTCAGGGATTTATTTTATTTAATGACTCAAAGTTACTGAAAGGCAGGTTACACCACTTTTCCGAGATAATGGGAACTGCAGATGCTGGAGAATCCACGATAACAAAGTGTGGAGCTGGATGAACACAGCAGGCCAAGCAGCATCTCAGGAGCACAAAAGCTGACGTTTCTGGCCTAGACCCTTCATCAGAGCTGATGAAGGGTCTAGGCCCAAAATGTCAGCTTTTGTGTTCCTGAGATGCTGCTCGGCCTGTTGTGTTCATCCAGCTCCACACTTTGTTATTTTACACCACTTTTCAGGCTCTTTTTACAGATTATGGGCCGAGGTGCTCCTCTTTGGGTGTTTCATTTTTAGTTCTCAGAGGGGGTCAACCTTCGCTTTATAACACCTAACTTGAGATTTGTAGATAATGTACAAGCTTGGAGGAGTCAAGAGGTGAACTACTTGCTGCAGTATTAGTATTCCAAGCCTCCGACCTGCTCTGTATACATGGTGTTTACGTGGTGAGTCTAGTTGGATTTCTGGTCACTGGTACCCCAGGGCCTTTGTGACAGAAACACTATTGAATGTCAATGGGTTACTGGGGGATTTCATTTAGATATTGTACTTGGTGATCACAGTGCACAAGCTCAGCTCAACTCCTGAACTCTCCTCACCAGATCATCTTTCATTGTCCTGTGAATTTAGGTTGAAAAGAAAATGGCCCTGGAGCCAAACTGTCCAAATACAGCTTTAACTGGCACCTGAATGAACCAGCAGTCTTGATCAACCAGCAAAATCTATAGACCTCAAATAACGAAGTCTATTGTACTATCACAATCACTGTGATGTCTGAGTCATCAGTTAAGGGTGTGAGTGAGACAGCTGTCTGCTGGTAAGTTTTATTTCAGGCAAAGTTGCATTATTAGTTGTGTTTTATGTAGTGAATAAAGTATAACAGTGATGTATATAGCCCCTGAGTTACATTTCTATTACAATGTGTGTGTTTTTACATTGATTATGTGGACCCTTAGTTTATCCAGAATATTAAATCAACCAGTATACTCCTGGTCCCATAAGTGCCAGTTAGTAAAAGGTTTGCTGTAATGGAGGCTGATGGCAACTGAGCTAATGAGTCGTGGCTGGGGCTGGGCTGTGTGTCTGACCAAGAGTTGGATCAGAACATAGCTAAACTCATCCGTAGATGGCGCTGCTGGCCGATGGGAAAACCCGACTAACTTGCCTGAATTAGTGATAATGGGAACTGCAGATGCTGGAGAATCCAAGATATTAACTTGCCTGAATTCGTGTCTTTCCGTCAACACCCGGCCGGGGGGGGAGGGAAAGAAGGGATAATAAGAGCTGACGATGCTTGGGTCAGAGATAACACAAAAAGGGTCTAGGCCCGAAACATCAGCTTTGGTGCTCCTGAGGTGCTGCTTGCCCTGCTGTGTTCATCCAGCTTCACACTTTGTTATCGCGGAAGAAGGGGCGCTCGGTTAAGGTTCGGGTCTTTCCGTCAGTGCCCGGCCGGGTGACGTCACGGTGGAGCGCTGGAAGAGTTCGGGTCTTTCCGCCTGCACCTGGCTGGAAGGCCACTCGTTAACTGTTCGGGTCTTTCCGTCAACGCTCGGGGTACCGGCTGTGAATCGTTCACCTGGGGTCTGAGGGAAGGAGAGAGGCGAGTGGCGGTCGGAATGAACCTGAGACTGAAAAAAAAGAAAACAAAAACCTGCAATTCGCGTTTCATTGGGAGGAAAGAGACCAAAAAGACAAGAGGTAAGGAGGGAGAGTGGGTTGGTGGGTGGGCAGATAGTTGACAGGGAGTAAGAAAGGATTGAACACCCTCCCCCAAAAAACCTTGGAGGGCCTAAGAGAGAAACAAAAACCCGGGAGTTTATTAGAAGGAGGACAAGATGCAAAGTCTGGCTTTAAGTAATAAGAGGTGGAAAATAAATGTAGTACCGCCAGATTTTTCTTTAAAGAATACAAAGATTGAGGGAGAAAATAAAAGAGGGCAGAGAAGGGGAGGGGGTAATAAATGTCTGACAAAAGCTGAAGGGGAGGAGTGGGAAAAGAAGAAAGTGACAGGAGTGAAAGAAGAAGATGGATAGTTGGAGGAGAATGAAGAGGCTGGAGAGCAATGGCTTGGCTCGTTGCTATGGGAAACCGCCTTCCAAACCCTTTCAGACAAATGGAAATGCGACTTCAATCTCTCCAAAACTTGCAGAGAAATGGGAGGCAGCCTTTAACCTGCGTCCTCGGAGAGAAAGGTGTAAAAGTTACTGCCGTGTTCCTTGCGGATTTTGTGCACTTCCATGCTGTCCTGTTCCCTTTGATTTTACCGCAGACCAAAGGGAAAAATGATTTGGAAGGCGCGCAACGTTTCGCTAAAGGACTGATTTCGTCCAATTTTTTTAGCTGCTTCTATCCCCAAAGTCTTCATTATGTTGCAAAACTCAGTATGCGTTTTCTTGCGTTTTCCGCCTCTATGCACTTAATTGTGTCGATGTTATTTAAGAAGGGAAGGACAGTTATATGCTCATGCACCACCTCCAGAGAAGGCGATTTTAAAGCAACAAGCTATTCACTACCAAACGCCGATGTGGCATCTGCAGAAGGCTAGGTCTGCCAGACATTTATTGACAATCCATCTTAAACCGTTCCCGTATGTAAACTTGCTGCCAACACCACGTATTATTCGTTTTAACCTATGCGTTACATAAATAATTTGGGTTACATAAATAAAGGGTTTATTAATCATTCAATCAGAGTGGACAGAGTCTGAAAAAATTGTCTCTATTACAATTCTTCCAATTTGGCCACAGCTCCAAATGAAGGTGCCAGACCTGGGAAGAAGAAATAATCAACTTTCAAACCTTTGATTACCATTGACAAATGCTACTAGAAAATCCAGAATGAATTGACAATAGAATAGGACCAGGCTTCCAGTTTTACCTCATGATGAAATTGTTAATACTTCATACAGAATTTATAAGAAGGTAACTAGTACCTGGATGTTGCTCGGACTGAAGGGTTTAAGTTATAAGGATAGGCTGCAACTTTTTCACTGGAGTGTGGGAGGTTGAGGAATGACCTTATAAAGGTTTATAAAATTATGAGGGGCCAAAATAAGGTGAATAGCAAAAGTCTTTACCTCGGGTGGCGGAGTTCAAAACTCGGGGCCTATTTTTGTCAGAGGAGAAAGATTTAAGAGTACTGAGGGGCAATATTTTTGTACAGAGGGTGGTTTGTATGTGGAATGAACTGTCAGAGGAAGTGTAGATGCAGGTACAGAGACAACGTTTAAAAAAAATTGGATCAGTTTGTGAATAGCAAAGATTTAGAGGGATTTGGTCTTGATGCAGACAAATGGGGCTAATTTAGTTTGGGAAACTTGTTCAGCTTGGACTAGTTGGAGCAAAGGGTCTGTTTCTATACTGTATGAGTCTATGTTGGATCTTTGCAACAAAGCAGGCAAGTATGTTCCTTTTTGAAGGTGGGGGCATAAGAGAGTACCTTTTATAGAGATTAGTCTGAGGTCTTTTAAAAGTGGACGATATTTGGAAGTGGGAGTCCTGGTTCTATTCCCAGTTGATAGAAACTTTGCCTGTGTGGTAAAAGAGGCAGGGTGTGAAATCTCACAGGCATGAAAGACAAACCAGCTGGCCGATAATGCTGAGTTTAAACTGATCCCACTTTCATTATGCCAAGGGCATTATCCTACAGAACGGGATTCATGATTAGATGGATGCTAAATAAAATATTCTTGAAGGACAAGTAAGGTCTGTTTAAAGATCATGATCTGAAGTTATTTAAATCCCCAGCCCTTTAAAAGTGAGGAAACTAGGCTGTAGCAGTCGATTTGAATTAATAAAAACATGGGAGTGCATCAATTGACAGGCCGTTTAGTGTAGCTTAGAAAGAAAAACTATTGCCATCTGTCTATGTATTTTCAATGGACTTTTGTCATTTACCAACCAATGTTATTGTAGCTGAACACAACAGACATAATAAGTTTGCTTGTCTGAGTATCAAAGTGCCCAAAAGAATACCTTGTTTGGGGGGGGGGGGGGGGGGGGGGGGGAAGGTGTTGAGTTCTTGTTTTGATAGTTTTAACAGGCTTTTAAAGCATAAGATATGTTTTTGTGCTTATTGAATAGAAGTTTGTTTTATGATAAATTGACCGTTTTTGGGGATTTTACAGTCTTTGAATACGTTTTGTGGATGAGTTTCTTTCCTCTGTCAAATATGCATGACTGAGACCCCAGTTAGTTTGGTCAATTTTACTTATTTTCCATCTCCACATGGCTTCTGAAGTCTGCTTATAGTGGCTACTGGGTGAGTACTATGAAGTTGGCATGCAGGTATGAGATACGTAAAAGGGGAAAGAGTGTATGATGTATCATGGAGTATTGAGGACTAGAGAGCTCAACACACTTCTGTAAAGCCCCACCGAAGCTTTTAAGTTCGGAAATTTCCAGACTTAAGCAAATAGCCTCAGTCATGAAAATCCAGCCGTGGAAATGTTCATATTGATATTACATCATTAGTTTGTGATTTTACTTGCAAGTATTTCAATTTTAATGCTAATTTGAAAGCACAATCGTGACCATTTCTAAAGTGTAGTAACATTATTGTTTCCACTTGCAGAATGAGCACAACCACTTTGTATTCGCCAGCCGTAATTTGGATAGCAAATGGAATGATTCAAAAAATCACCAAGGTATACCTGTTAACCAAGGCATTTTTTTCTGAAGGTGGCATCTCTTTTTTTTGACCATTACAGCATTTTATAATAAACTTATGGAGGGATAGTATAATTGTGCTTACAGTTAGGACTTGATTAACAAATTTCATCTTACCTATTCCGAACCAGCTGTCATGAATGGTGCCATCTCTTATCTGCAGCATGGTAAATCTTTCAATGCAAAGTTAATCACGTACTTTGAAATACTCACAAGCAATTTGTGCTATGTGTAAATTAATCTACCTAGTTCCCAAACAAACACTTCAGCTCATGAATAAATATGTAGAGCTAGGAAATTTGATTTAATTGGACATTGACTGTTTCATATCCATACAGATATTGTTGAAAGCAGGCAAGGCACTGAGAACATCAGGGATGCATGACAGAGTAAAAGCAAGAAAGCTGAACTGTATAAACAGCAAGAAAATGCACTATCGACTATGAGCTACAACAGCACTTAAGGAAACCTCTTTGCTTTTAAAATTCAGTGACCCTAAATTTCTATCGTTATGAAGGAGTATGTATATAGTGATAAACTCATCTTGTTTTGAACAGTTACTTTTTCTGACAGTTTATAATTGGGTGTGCTGTAAATGTAGTATTAATTAATTTATTGTTTGGAGGAAAGCAGACATCAGCATACTGTACAAGCTGACTGCTGACCTTGCAATTATTTCACTTAATGAAGAAAGACTGATGTGTACTTAAACATTACAACAACTAGCAAAAGATTCTGCTGTTAAATCTGATAATCTTTACAGAAAAGTTTCAATAGTTATGACTTAACCTTAAAAACAAACCATTCTAATTGCCTTTGCCTTTTTCACAAACAAAGAGACATAATTATAATTGGACTAGCAAGGTGTACATTAAATGCCCAGGGTTGCAGTGTTAGTGAAATGAACAGAGTCTTCAGTGCTAATAGGTATGATGTCCATTAAAGTGGGCCAATGCGAAACCCATGTAAACAAATCAGAAACATGTGTTTGCAAAGAGAGCCAAGTAAGTCAATTTCTAATATCTCCCTACCCCACACCCCAGAACTATCAGAACCACTAATGTTAGTTCTTATTTGGCAAAGGAGTAAAGAAGTTTTCTTTGCTCTGGAAAGCATTTTCAGGTCACTATTGGTGGTAATTTGAGTGATACGGACAACGTTTTCACACACAGGTTTTTTTTGTGTGGAATGAAGTCCTGGAGGAAGTGGTAGATGCACGTACAGTTTCAACATATAAAAGACATTTGGATAGGTAAGGTTTAGAGGGATATAGACTAAACCACAGGCAAAAGTGATACTACTTCAGTTTGGGGAAACTTGGTAGGCATGTTAAATTTTGTTTTTTCACTAGTGCCCTTCGTTCTCAGAGATAATAAAATGTGAGGCTGGATGAACACAGCAGGCCAAGCAGCATCTCAGGAGCACAATAGCTGACGTTTCGGGCCTAGACCCTTCATCAGAGAGGGGGCTGGGGTGAGGGTTCTGGAATAAATAAGGAGAGAGGGGGAGGCGGACCGAAGATGGAGAGAAAAGAAGATAGGTGGAGAGAGTATAGGTGGGGAGGTAGGGAGGGGATGGGTCAGTCCAGGGAAGACGGACAGGTCAAGGAGGTGGGATGAGGTTAGTAGGTAGATGGGGGTGCGGCTTGGGGTGGGAGGAAGGGATGGGTGAGAGGAAGAACAGGTATGGGAGGCAGAGACAGGTTGGACTGGTTTTGGGATGCAGTGGGTGGAGGGGAAGAGCTGGGCTGGTTGTGTGGTGCAGTGGGGGGAGGGGACGAACTGGGCTGGTTTAGGGATGCAGTTGGGGAAGGGGAGATTTTGAAACTGGTGAAGTCCACATTGATACCATTAGGCTGCAGGGTTCCCAGGCGGAATATGAGTTGCTGTTCCTGCAACCTTCGGATGGCATCATTGTGGCACTGCAGGAGGCCCATGATGGACATGTCATCTAAAGAATGGGAGGGGGAGTGGAAATGGTTTGCGACTGGGAGGTGCAGTTGTTTGTGGCGAACTGAGTGGAGGTGTTCTGCAAAGCGGTCTCCAAGCCTCCGCTTGGTTTCCCCAATGTAGAGGAAGCACACCGGGTACAGTGGATGCAGTATACCACATTGGCAGATGTGCAGGTGAACCTCTGCTTAATGTGGAATGTCATCTTGGGGCCTGGGATAGGGGTGAGGGAGGAGGTGTGGGATCAAGTGTAGCATTTCCTGCGGTTTCCGGGGAAGGTGCCGGGTGTGGTGGGGTTGGAGGGCAGTGTGGAGCGAACAAGAGAGTCACGGAGAGAGTGGTCTCTCCGGAAAGCAGACAAGGGTGGGGATGGAAAAATGTCTTGGGTGGTGGGGTCGGATTGTAGATGGCGGAAGTGTCGGAGGATGATGCATTGTATCTGGAGTTTGGTGGGGTGGTGTGTGAAAACGAGGGGGATCCTCTTTGGGCGGTTGTGGCGGGGGCGGGGTGTGAGGGATGTGTCGCGGGAAATGCGGGAGACGCGGTCAAGGGCGTTCTCGATAACTGTGGGGGGAAAGTTGCGGTCCTTGAAGAACTTGGACATCTGGGATGTGCGGGAGTGGAATGTCTTATCGTGGGAGCAGATGCGGTGGAGGCGGAGGAATTGGGAATAGGGGATGAAATTTTTGCAGGAGGGTGGGTGGGAGGAGGTGTATTCTAGGTAGCTGTGGGAGTCGGTGGGCTTGAAATGGACATCAGTTACAAGCTGGTTGCCTGAGATGGAGACTGACTGGTCCAAGAAGGTGAGGGATGTGCTGGAGATGGCCCAGGTGAACTGAAGGTTGGGTGGAAGGTGTTGGTGAAGTGGATGAACTGTTCAACCTCCTCTGGGGAGCAAGAGGCGGCGCCGATACAGTCATCAATGTACCGGAGGAAGAGGTGGCGTTTGGGGCCTGTGTAGGTGCGGAAGAGGGACTGTTTCAGGACTGCTTCATTCTCAGTTCTGTTTGCTTAAGATAACAGAATTTTGGAATTGTTAAAGAAGAAAGCTTCACTGATTTGTCCCAGTACATTCCCAGACATGATCCTTCAGCTGTCTAGCTTGCATTTGGACTCGTAGTTCGTAATCAGCAAGATGTTTCTGTGCCAATGATGTCCAGAGTCAGTGTTAAGGACTCTCGTTGTCACTCTCTCAAATGTTATCTGTGCCACCACCTGTAGCAATCTGACCTGTCAGTACAACAAATCATGGTCAAACATGATGATGGCGGAACCTGTTGGCTGGTCACACTGTTAATAGACAGTCTGCTGGGATTAACTTCCCAATTTTGGAAGTCCTCAGTTTTATGTGAGGACGAATTTTCATGCTTGAGTGGGCTATGTGTGCTTTTGTTATGCCTAAATCCAGTGTTTAGGTCATTGCTAGGTGGGGTCAACCCAGATGATTTTACTTGTTATAGTTTTTACCTTGCAATTTGAAGCTAGGCTATTTGATCATACAGTTAAGAGCCACTACGTTACTGTAGGCTTTGAGTCACACATTGGCCAGGTAAGCACAGCAGATTTCCTTCTGTAAAAGAAATGAATAAGTGAGTTGCGTCTTTACAACAATCCAATATTTTGACATCAACACTTCTGAACCCAATGTTTTATTCCAGAGTTATTTTAATTAACTGAACCTAAAGCCCTCAAATAGAATTATGAACTATGAATTATTAGTGCAGGCCTCTGGATGACCATATTTTGTCCACACAAGATGTTCCAAGGATCAGTGTTTATATTGAGTGCCTGCTGCAGCGTTTTGAAGCAAGATGAACAGGTTATATGTGGGGCAGTGGATTCTGCTGTGACAATTGCCCCATGTGGTCAAATATCTGTTTCCCTGGACTCTATACAAAAGTGTCGGTATGAACTAAGCATCAGTCCTGTGTAAGGAGGTGTACAGACAGAGGGAGCCAATGCACTAGGAATATCAAGGATTTAGAACCTATAAAATGTAGGAAGGTGCTCCATGGTGCACTAGACTGAAACTGACATTGAACAAAAGCCATTTTACCAGACACTTGGTTAAAGTGGTAGGTTTTAAAGGAGGAGAGGGAGGTGAATATATCACAATTCAGGATGGGATTTTCAGAACATTGTGTCTAAATGGCTGAAGAATGCTGGAATATGATTGTGCAATAAGTCAGAGTTGCGAGAACATGTTTATAGGACTGGAAGAGATTATAGAATTGGGGAGGCAAGGACTAAGAAGGTTTTTGAGTTTTAAAATCAAGATATTGCTTCTCTGAAAGCCATTGAACACAGGTAAAAGACCTGAGGAATGGAATACAGGAGGGTGAGAAAAGGGAGGCTACTCAGTAGAATGTTGGAATAGTCAAATCTAGAGATAACAAATTCATGAATGAGAGAGTTTGAGCAACAGATAAAATAAATGGGGTTAGAGCTGAATGATGCTATAGAGATGGAAGTACGTGATCTGTATGACAGAAGGGAGAGGGGAAAGAGCTCTGACCAGCAGTGGTCAGAAGAGACGCTCATCGCGTTGTGTGAGGTCTGCTAATTGTATTTATTGTCTTAATAATCTTAGCACAGTTTGACCACTGATCCTTTTGACTTTTGCACATTAGCTGGATACATCCTAAGCCTCAAGCATCTGTGGCTGATAAACATAGTTTTGGCCCATTATTCTCCATTTATTGATTAGATACGTTTTTGATGGTATTTTGGAGTGAAGCCAAGACCACAAATTGAAGACCAATCCAGATGCTATGGCTTTATGTGCAGCTGCAGAATTGGATCTTGCAAGATTTGAGAAAATCCGAGTGACGTAATTTGGATGATTGCACAAATCAATCAAATCAAATTGATTGAAAATGATCTATGAACTTTGTAAAATTGTCCATGATAACACTGCAGTACTCACCTGTCTCTATTTTTGTATTTCTTAAGTTTCAGATCTCAATTATTTGACAATATGTTTTATGAGTTATCAACAACCATGTCCCAAGCGTCAAAGAACAAACTGAAGAGGCAGAGCCGGGCTTTCTCACAGATTCTATATCGGAAGCTAAGTTACCGTGAGCGACGTTCTGTGACTGATAGCCCAACTGCTGTAATAGATGACCCTTCGGAGCTCTCCATCCAGCTATCGACTCCTGGTATACTGAAGATCTTTGGCAATGAAATTTGCAGTGGCACAAACTACAAAAGTGTCCTGGCTACACCACGGTCGAGTGCCCAGGAGTTGGTTAAAGAAGCCCTTGATCGCTATGCTGTAAGCAGGAAGTCTGCCACTGAATACCTGTTGTGTGATGTGATTGGAAGGTTTGAGGGAATAGACAGACACTGGCGGACAGAGTGTCTCCGAGCCCTAGGGGATAATGAAAGGCCACTGCTGCTTCAAGATCTGTGGAAGCCCAAAGAGGGGTTTTCCAGAAGATTTGAGCTTCGAAAACGGGCTGAGGTAGAGGAGATAGCTGCTAAGGAGAAAGATACAACGACCGCAGGTACAGCTTGGTGCATGCATTTCCTTTAAGGCAGTTTAGGAACTTGTGGTATCGGAATACATTTTAAATCATTTGGTTCATCTACCCGAGAGACTTAGAATAATTTGTTACGTGCTCATGGTAGAGGTATGTTATATGGATTGTTGCAAGTTGTGATTGGTAATCAATGTTTGTGAATTTAGAGGGTGCATACTCTCATCATCAGAGTTTATGCCAGATTATTCAGATTGCAAATTTCAATATTGTTGAGGTACAAATTGTTGGAGCCCTCTTGCAGAGCATACAGGAAGCTTGTTGTGCGTCTTAACTACAGTCAATCTTTTATCAACTAATTTCATGCCTGTATCAACAGTCTTTTTTGTCTGCTTACTCTTCAACGTGCTTAATCATATAATACAGGTGTGGCAAGATTTCCTGCTCTGCTCTTTGAGATTGATTCCTGAAAGTATAATTGACAGTTTAATGTCACTGTCAAAATACATAAGTTTGTTTTGCTTTTCATGTAGTTGCATTATCTTTGCTACATTTCATGCTGCTGGTGCATGCAACCACATGGAACAATCCCTCTTCCGTAGCTACGCTGGCCCTAAGGCACACCTCTTCTTCTGTTACATCAATGACTGTATCGGCGCCACCTCATGCTCCCATGAGGAGCTGAAACAGTTCACCCACTTCACCAACACCTTCCACCCCAACCTTAAGTTCACCTGGACCATCTCTGTCACCTCCCTTCCCTTCCTGGATCTCTCCGTTTCCATCTCTGGCAACCACCTGGAAACCAATATCTATTTCAAGCCTACCGACTCCCACAGCTACCTAGAACACACCTCCTCTCACCCACCTTCCTGCAAAAATGCCATCCCTTATTCCTAATTCCTTTGCCTCCACCACATCTGCTTACAGGATGAGGCATTCCACTCTTGAACATCTCAGATGCCCTCGTTTTTCAAGGACCGCAACTTCCCCCCACCTCAGTGGTCGAGAATGCCCTCAATCCATGTTTCCCGCAACTCATCCCTTACACCCCTTCCCGCAATAACAACCAAAACTGAATCCTCCTCGCCCTTCTGTACCACCCCACCAACCTCCAGATCCAACGCATCATCCTCCGACACTTCTGCCATCTACAATCCGACCCCATCACCAAAGACATTTTTCGTTTTCCACCCTTATCTACCTTCTGGAGGCACCACTCTCTCCGTGACTCCCTTGTCCGCTCTACACTGCCCTCCAGCCCCACCACACCCGGCACTTTTCCCTGCAACCGCAGGAAGTGCTACCCCTGCCCTTACACCTTCACCCCCATCCCAGGCCCAAAGAAGATCTTCCACATCAAGCAGATGTTCACCTGCACAACTGCTAATGTGGTATACTGTATCTGCTGTTCTCGTTGTGGCCTGCTGTACATCAGGGAAACCAGGTAGAGGCTTGGGCACCACTTTGTGGAACACCTGTGCTTGGTTCGCAGCAAACAACTGCACCTCCCAGCCGTGAACCATTTCAACTCCCCCTCCTATTCCTCAGACGACATGTCCACCCTGGGCCTCCTGCAGTGCCACAACAATGCCACCTGAAGGTTGTAGGAACAGCACCTCATATTTCGCTTGGGAACCCTGCAGACCAATGGTATCAATGTGGACTTCACAAGCTTCAAAATCTCCCCTCCCTCTACCGCATCCCAAAACCAGCCCAGCTTGTCCATTCCTCCCACCTCAAGCCCCACCCCCATCTCCTACCTCCTCGTCTCATCCTGCTCCCTTGACCTGTCCGTCCTCCCTGGACTGAGCTATCCCCTCCCTAACTCCCCTCCTACACTCACCTTTACTGGATCCATCCCTGCCTCTTTGACTTGTCTGTCACCTCTCCACCTATCTTTTCCTTTATCCATCATCTATCTGCCTCCCCCGTCTCCCTATTTATTTCAGAATCCCTTTCTCCTGCCCCATTTCTGAAGAAGGGTCTAGGCCCGAAACGTCAGTTTTCCTGCTCCTCTTTGCTGCTTGGCCAGCTGTGTTCATCCAGCTCTACATCTCGTTAACTCGCATTTTTGTCTCCATTATTTTTGAAGATGGCTTTCCCATTTCACTCTTGCTCATAATTACATTTACATTACTTGCATTCACCACCACAATTTTCACCTATTTAATAGCCTTAAGTAGTAAAACATCCCAAAGCCCTTTACAGGAAAGGTTTAGGAAGTGAATTTGAAATCTTACAGCTTATGCAATTACAGGTAGAGCACTGAAATTCGGGGACGCTCAAGAGGACAGAATTGAAGCAATGCAGACATCCCGTCAGGTTGGGGGAGATTACAAATATAGCAAGGTTATGAAGAAATTTGAAGAAAAGGGTGAGAATATTAAAATTAAGATGCTGCAAGGCTGGGACCTAATGCAGGACCATAAAGGTGATGAATGAACCAGACTAGGAGCAAGTTAGGATGCGGGTAGCAGGGTTTTGGATGAGCTCAGGTTCACAGAGTATAGTGTGGAATTCTTTTGGGATTACAATGACAAGATGGTATGTGTTCTTTTATCTTTTGTCCAACGGCACCTTCCCCACAAACACTCCTGCTCAACACTACAGTGGGTATTGCATTAAAAATTAGCTCCTGCATTGCTGTTGTTATACCCATGAATAGTCTGCTGGACTTTCGACTGAAGACCTATCCCTAACACCTATGACCAAAAAAATGCAGAAGCCACTCCATTAAAACAACAATCAAACGTATATCTTCACACCATATTATTGAACAATGCAGTTTGTCGATCATTGGTTGATTACTTGATTTTTTTCCTCAAAGGTATCTTATTAAAATACGTATTGTACGCAAACAAACAAAAGTTGACAGCTTCAGAAGCTGATCCAAACCAGAGAAAACAGATAAAGCAGGGACTGACCTGATTCTAAGTACTCTTATGGAGTTTGAACCTGAAGTTGTGGCTAAATCTGGCATTTTTCCATTTGTATTGGTGAAAACCTGATGAGGAAATCTACATCTGATGTATTTCTGGGACAAGCCCCCCTGGAGAACACAAAACATTTAAATGTATGACTGCTGGTTTATTTTGAGCGCTTTGGCCTGGATTTTTGTCTTAGCTCAGTAATCCCAACCGACATACTTTTGCATCCTTATGAAACGCATACGTGACCCATGTGAATCTTTGTCCTTTCTCACGGATCAGATACACATTACATTTTGTGAGTTGTGCTAGGATGTGTAAGAAGTGGACAAGTGCATAATAATTCTGGATTCAATGGAAACGTGGCTCATGGCTTGTAACGACTTGCCTCTTATTAAATCATCCCTGCTTCTCTATATATCCTATTGTCTGCCCTGCCCAAATCGCCACTGTGGCAGAGAGGCCCTTATTTCCTTTTCAGTCTGCTTCCTTCTCCAACCTACAATTTCCTTGAGAATTCCAGACTTTGTCCCATTCTCTTGCCTCTTCTTTAAAACCATGTTCTATTGTGTATTCCCTAAGTCCTATTGCAATTTGTGCTGAAATACCTATTGTACAGTTTGTCTTTGGTAATTTCAAATTCTAATTCACACACTTTGACTTTTGTCTCTTGATTTCACTGCTCCTAAGTGTTGCCTAAATCTCCACATAAATATTGCTATCATGCTCACGGTCACTTCTATATTACCATTGTATCCATCACAAGTGCTTCTTTGATTTTTTTTGTTTCACTCCTGAAACAAACCCTCTACAATTTTCCAGCCTCTTCCTCCAGATGTATCCATTTTAAAATTTCCTTCAAAGTCACTAACAATATACTTCGTAATTGTTAATTACCTGGCCTCCATTTGCCATAGTAATTCTGCAGCAACCAATCTGCACAGCTACTCCACTTAATGTCCTGATGTCAACCTTGCTCAATTTTCAGATATGATTCTCATTTGGCTCCCATATTAATCAACTTTATCAGTAGATATGATTAGAATGCACCAGTTTTTAAACTACACCTCCAATGATAATCAACACTTCAAGACTATTTGAAAAGCAAAAATAACACCTCTCTTAGCTATTAACTGTCTCCTTAAAACTCTTCAGTTGGCTTGCCCAGTTCCATCAATATGTTTGTCAATAAGTCTTAGACATTCTTATGAGGTTTTCAGTTGCTACTGCTGATTTCCTTTGCCCACCAAGAGAAACCTCTTGCGATGCTGCCCCCACTCTCAACTATTAGGTGTTCTCTATCAAGCTTTTCTGTTTAACGCTGGAGAACATAATTCAGAAAAGGGATTTTTTGACATATTTTATACATGCAAACCAGTTTAAATCGCTGATAAAAATTAACATGCAAATAGATGAAAATCTCATGCAATAGTGTTTGTATCTTTGATCTCTGGTGCATTCAAAGCAATTACTACAGCTGTCATTGGACCCTTACACAAGCCAGGAAACATCTGTATTAAAATAAATTAGAACTGTCACAGTGATCAATGTGCAATGAATTTAAGACCGTATTAAATTGGTGTGTTTAAATATATTTAAGAAGAACTTTAACATTTAAACAGTTTCTTGCTATTATATGTGAGGAATAATTTTGTTTCCTCTGGAGAATGTGTATAAACAACAGGGTTATGAATTCCAGACAATTTTCAGATGAAGTAAATGCTTCATTCAATCCCTGAGGCTTAGCAGGGGGATGTACAATTTTTCTCATCGATTCCAGTGAGTTCGCAGTAAGTGAGGAGACAGTTTTCACATCATAACTAATACTGCAAAAGTGTTTGTTTGAGAGATTGCTGAATTGTACAATGCAAGATTAACTGCATTTTCTGAAGCATGGACCAAACAGTGGAACCTTGGTTTGTACTGTTTATTTGTCACTTTGTTTTTAGAATACATTCTACACAAGGAGAAAATATCTCTAATACATCTATTAGTGATTATACATCTTATTTTGCTCTTACCCTACTTACTGATCAATTTAATGTTTGCAAGCAAGTTTGAATGCCAAAATTTTGTAAATAAGTTTGAGGATTTTGCCTCCCTTTACTTGTGAATTGATTGCAAATGAGATCAGAAAGCTAATGCTTAGCTGTAATTCAACTCAACTTTCAGATGGTTTGTCTTTAAATGGAGTATTTTTGATTGAAACAGACATAGAAATGTAGGGACCTTAACAGGATGATTTGTGATGAGTTTTTATTTCTTTCAACTTCAGTGCTGCCCTATCTTTTGCTTAGTAATAAACTATCTTCAGATAAGTAGAGCGGTGTCAGCAAATTTCTGATAAAGGGTCTCTGCAAAGTTCTAACAAAGGGTCACTGCACTCTTTACAAATGCTGCATGACTGGCTGAGTTTCTTCAGAACTCCAGAT